>NC_059195.1:20438337-20790837 GCF_020615455.1 Coregonus clupeaformis
TCTAATAGCTAGCCACACACACACACGCACGTGCACACGCACACGCACACACACACACACACACGCGCACACGCACGAGCACACGCACACACGCACACACACACGCACACACACGGGCGTACAGCTAGCCACAGGACCCCATCACATAATGAGTGATTATTCTATATACCATTGGCCTGTTTAAATCTGTGCTAGCGTGAGTCATGGGAAGGATGCATTAACGTACTATAGACTCCATGGTTTAACCGTGTTATGAAAATGACTATTTTATAAAGTCTTCCACTTAGCCTGTAAACAGCTAAGTAGGCTGTTGTAATTATGATGTTGAGTCATACAAGTGATGTAATAAATGGAAAAATCGCATCTCCTGAAACGTTCCTATAAAACCAGATAGATATTATGGACATAAATGGATTGTTAAAATGGTGCAGTGTTACATTCAGCCCCACTCTCCCCTGTGCACTCACAGTGGAGCGGTAAGCATTATGAATTTGTTGAGTTTCCCCTCCCTATCTTTTCACGTTCCATATTTTTTTTGCCGTGGCACCAATGGTTTTAGCCGTGGCGCAGCGGAAACACTGTGCAGCCCCTGATATACAGTTATTCAGTCATTAAACATCCACAAAGGCTACAGAGACACCTAAGTCCATTTACAACCATTACACCGACTAAGCATATTGGTTGTTTTCTTCTCAAGTTCACCCAGTACGTCGTCTAGCAGGACGCACCAACAGACTCATCAGTGAAGACCATACAGTATATATATATTCTCTCATTTATCAAGAACAGCAGACACAAAAATAAAGAGCTTAATGGGATGAATCAACATAATGTGTGGATCAACATCTTAAAGCAACACATTACCGTGGGGGCTACAGCATTATCTATAGACAGGGCTAGAAGACCTGGAGCTAGGATCTCTCCTGAGATCTGCTCTTTCTGCTCAACCTGGTATGGATTTGACTAGGACTAAAGAGATTATATATATATATATAGAGAGAGAGAGAGAGAGAGAGAGATAGAGAGAGAGAGAGAGAGAGAGAGAGAGAGAGACAGAGAGAGAGAGACAGAGAGAGAGAGACAGAGAGAGAGAGACAGAGAGAGAGAGACAGAGAGAGAGAGAGAGAGAGAGAGAGAGAGAGAGAGACAGAGAGAGAGAGAGAGAGAGAGAGAGAGAGAGAGAGAGAGGGCCCTTGAGGTTATCGATTGGTGGTTGTTAAACCGATAGTCAGGTTTCAACACGACGACTCAGCTGTTTTCACATACAGCAGCACCAAGCCAGGAGGTTGTGAGTGGTCAAAAGCAAAGGGCAAAGCCGGGTGGTTGGTCAGGGTAGAGGGTGAGGGCGGGTCACAGAACCAGGTGGTTTGTGGTTGGTCATTGGAGAGTGTGAGGGCTGGTCACAGAGCCAGGTGGTTTGTGGTTGGTCAGGGGAGAGGGTGAGGGCGGGTCACAGAGCCAGGTGGTTTGTGCTCCTGAGTGGCGCAGTGGTCTAAGGCACTGCATCGCAGTGCTAACTGTGCCACTAGAGATCCTGGTTCGAATCCAGGCTCTGTCGCAGCCGGCCGCGACCGGGAGACTCATGGGCGGCGCACAATTGGCCCAGCGTCGTCCAGGGTAGGGGAGGGAATGGCCGGCAGGGATGTAGCTCAGTTGATAGAGCATGGCGTTTGCAACGCCAGGGTTGCGGGTTCGATTCCCACGGGGGGCCAGTATAAAAAAAAGATGTATTCACTAACTGTAAGTCGCTCTGGATAAGAGCGTCTGCTAAATGACTAAAAATGTAAAAATGTTTGTGGTTGGCCAGAGAAAAGGAACAGGAAAGGGTAAAGGGGATACCTAGTGAGTTGTGGAACTGAATGCATTCAACTGAAATATGTCTTCCACATTTAACCCAACGCCTCTGAATCAGAGAAAGGGCTCAGGTAACAGCTGGTTCTGTGGCCAAGTGGCCATTTGTCCGTTATGGATCACTCCTCCTGGGTCTCACAGCGAGCGATAATAGAACAATTACAACGCGTTGTAGAGTGAGGTCATGACCTCCGTGTGTTGATGGTAACAGCTGTCTAAAGCTAATGTCGCTAAGCAGCCTGTCTTGAGACAGAGATACTGCAGGTCTACAGAGCTCTCTGACAACATAGCTATGTGGTAATGGTTTACCAACTGAACCAGGCCAGCCAACAGAGGAAACATCAATATAATAATATAAAAATAATATAGCTATGTGGTAATGGTTTACCAACTGAACCAGGCCAGCCAACAGAGGAAACATCAATATAGCTATGTGGTAATGGTTTACCAACTGAACCAGGCCAGCCAACAGAGGAAACATCAATATAGCTATGTAGTAATGGTTTACCAACTGAACCAGGCCAGCCAACAGAGGAAACATCAATATAGCTATGTGGTAATGGTTTACCAACTGAACCAGGCCAGCCAACAGAGGAAACATCAATATAGCTATGTGGTAATGGTTTACCAATACAACCAGGCCAGCCAACAGAGGAAACATCAATATAGCTATGTGGTAATGGTTTACCAACTGAACCAGGCCAGCCAACAGAGGAAACATCAATATAGCTATGTGGTAATGGTTTACCAACTGAACCAGGCCAGCCAACAGAGGAAACATCAATATAGCTATGTGGTAATGGTTTACCAACTGAACCAGGCCAGCCAACGGAGGAAACATCATTGTAGGAACCTTACATAGCGTCACAGGGTGAGGTCATGACCTCTGTGATTAGCTGGGTGATCCCAGCCTCAGGCTACTGTAGAGACAGTCTAGATACAGAGATACTGCATAACATCTTGAGCTGACGGTCCTTTCCTTACGGGACCTTACAAGTCAGTCATCCTCTGCACTGTAGACATGACGAGGTTATTACATTCACATCACTAGAAGAAGAGGTGTGGGGTTTTCAATGACAACAGCAATATGCTCAGCAATGATCGGCAAACACAGTCAATATTATATGAAGAGGTGACCAAGGGGCTATCATTGTGATGTATACTTGGAAGCCTTCTAGATGCCGATGCTTGGAGCCCTGGACAAACAATGATAGCTAAATAAATGTAATATAACGTATGTAATATGGGTGACATGAGGCAGTTCCACGTGCTTGGAAGCCCTCCAGATGCTCAGTCTTGGAGCAGTGCTGAGCTGTGCTGAAGGAAGCGGATCAGGAGAACGTCTCCTAGCATTAGAATACATCTGTAGAGATTCTGAGGCATTAGTATGACAACAGCAGGTACCAGCAGGTAGCATTCCTCCCTGTCAGCTCAGGTTTAAATATGTTACTGTCAAATGAGACATACAGGTCACACAAACACACTTCTGTAAATGTGACTTGTAGCACTAAAAACAAACCTGTCAGAGCATCGTCGGAAAGAGAAATTATCCTTTAGAATAAACGCCTACTGAGTTATCCTGACATTCTCCTTCCTCAACCTGAGAAATCCTGACATTCTCCTTCCTCAACCTGAGAAATCCTGACATTCTCCTTCCTCAACCTGAAAAATCCTGACATTCTCCTTCCTCAACCTGAGAAATCCTGACATTCTCCTTCCTCAACCTGAGAAATCCTGACATTCTCCTTCCTCAATCTGAGAAATCCTGACATTCTCCTTCCTCAACCTGAGAAATCCACAGTAATATGATTGCTGTTGAAATCTGCTTTCAACTGGGATCTAGCATTCTTTGTTTTGCCAAGCGTTTCGCAAAATGTGACCTTTTGACAAACGAAATAAGTTACAAACCTCTAGCCGGTGAACGCTCATCTTCTTCTTGGCTTTGGGGAGGGAGGGAACTCAACATTATTCTGTTGTCACATTACAACAGTGGTGGCCACTACCGGCCACGGCAAGGGCAGGGAATTGACTTGAAAAGTGAAACAGAAATGTCCTGCCTTTAAAATGCTGCTGTGCAGTGCAAACAATGTGGCAAAGAGAGCACACATACAGAGAGCACACATACCCTTCTCCCTGGCCCATCTATCTACAGTTGTTTGACAGCGTATCCAAGGAGACAACACGATTATAGCGTAATCCCCCCGCCAGCCCAGGAATGGTACCTCCCACACACCCTGACAGAACTAGGGGAACGTTCCTATGGAGCTAAAAGAGGGGGTCTGGAACAGTTAGGCCTTGTAATTACATGTCGTCTCAGCAAGTGTCCTCGTATTTCCCCCCTGGGCCACCGCTGACCTCAGGTGAGGAGGGAGAGGAGAGAAAGAGGTGAGGAGGGAGAGAAAGAGATGGGAGGAGACAGGGGAGATGGGAGGAGACAGGGGAGATGGGAGGAGACAGGGAGAGATGGGAGGAGACAGGGAGAGATGGGAGGAGACAGGGAGAGACGGGGGAGACAGGGGGAGACACGGAGGAGGCAGAGGGAGATGGGAGGAGACAGGGGGAGATGGGAGGAGACAGGGGGAGATGGGAGGAGACAGGGAGAGATGGGAGGAGACAGGGAGAGACGGGGGAGACAGGGTGAGACGGGGGGAGACAGGGGGAGACGGGGGAGGCAGGGGAAGAAGGGAAGAGACAGGGGGAGATGGGAGGAGACAGGGGGGAGACAGGGTGAGACAGGGGAAGACAGGAAAAGGCAGGGGGAGGCACCAATAAAGGGTGTCTGACCACCAGGAAGATCAAAGGGGATATGGCAGGCGACGGTGTGGAGAGATGTATCACTGAACAAATGAGGAAGTGCAGGGGTACTAGAGTTCACAGGAGGACTGGAGACTGGAGAGAGTGAGAGAGAGAGAGAGACAACGTAAGAAGGGCCTTCTACGCCATCAAAAGGAACATAAAATTCAACAAAACAATTAGGATCTGGCTAAAAATACTTGAATCAGTTATAGAACCCATTGCCCTTTATGGTTATGAGTTCTGGGGTCCACTCACCAACCAAGAATTCACAAAATGGAACAAACACCAAATTGAGACTCTGCATGCAGAATTCTGCAAAAGTATCCTCCGTGTACAACGTAAAACACCAAATAATGAATGCAGAGCAGAATTAGGCCGAAACCCGCTAATTATCAAATTCCAGAAAAGAGCCGTTAAATTCTACAACATTTAGCAGACGCTCTTATCCAGAGCGACTTACAGTTAGTGAGTGCATAAATTATTTTTAAGTTTTTCATACTGGCCCCGCGTGAGAACCAAACCCACAACCCTGGCGTTGCAAACACCATGCTCTACCAACTGAGCCACCCTACCCTGGACCAATTGTGTGCCGCCCGGTCGCGACCGGCTATGACAGAGCCTGGATTCGAACCAGGATCTCTAGTGGCACAGCTAGCACTGCAATGCAGTGGCTTAGACCACTGCGCCACTCGGGAGACTACAACCACCTAAAAGGAAGCGATTCCCAAACCTTCCATAACAAAGCCATTACCTACAGAAATATGAACCTGGAGAAGAGTCCCCTAAGCAAGCTGATCCTGGGGCTCTGTTCACAAACACAAACACAATTAGACCCAACCAAATCATGAGAAAACAAAAAGATAATTACTTGACACATTGGAAATAATTAACAAAAAAAAAAAACAGCGCAAACTAGAATGCTATTTGGCTCTAAACAGAGAGTACACAGTGGCAGAATACCTGACCACTGTGACTGACCCAAATTGAAGGAAAGCTTTGACTATGTACAGACTCAGTGAGCATAGCCTTGCTATTGAGAAAGGTCGCCGTAGGCAATTTTGATAAACTCCCTTATCTACTGGGTGAAATACCACAGTGTGCCATCACAGCAGCAAGATTTGTGACCTGTTGCCACAAGAAAAGGGCAACCAGTGAAGAACAAACACCATTGTAAATACAACCCATATTTATGTTTATTTATTTTCCCATTTGTACTTTAACTATTTGCACATTGTTACAACACTGTATATATACATAATATGACATGTGAAATGTCTTTATTCTTTTGGAACTTCTGAGTGTAATGTTTACTGTTAATATTTATTGTTTATTTCACTTTTGTTTATCCATTTCACTGGTTTTGGAAATGTAAACATATGTTTCCCATACCAATAAAGCCCCTTTAATTTAATTGAATGGAGAGGCAGAGAGAGAGAGAGAGAGGAATGGAGAGGCAGAGAGAGAGAGAGAGGAATGGAGAGGCAGAGAGAGAGAGAAACTGAGAGAGAGAGAGAGAGAGAGAGAGAGAGAGAGAGAGAGAGAGAGAGAGAGAGAGAGAGAGAGAGAGAGAGAGAGAGAGAGAGAGAGAGAGGAATGGAGAGGCAGAGAGAGAGAGAGGAATGGAGAGGCAGAGAGAGAGAGAAATGGAGAGAGAGAGAGAGAGAGAAACGAGAGAGAGAGAGAGAGAGAGAGAGACAGAGACAGAGACAGAGACAGAGAGAGAGAGAGAGAGAGAGAGAGAGATAGAGAGAGACAGAGCGACAGAGAGAGAGAGAGAGAGAGACAGAGAGAGAGAGAGAGGCAGAGAGAGAGAGAGAGGCAGAGAGAGAGAGAGAGAGAGAGGCAGAGAGAGAGAGAGAGAGAGAGAGAGCGAGAGAGACAGAGAGACAGAGAGACAGAGAGACAGAGAGACAGAGAGAGACAGAGAGAGAGAGAGAGAGAGACAGAGACAGAGAGAGAGAGAGAGAGAGAGAGAGAGAGAGAGAGAGAGAGAGAGAGAGAGAGAGAGAGAGAGAGAGAGAGAGAGAGAGAGAGAGTTGTCATGCCAAACAGAGGATAAATAAATAACACCAGGGGCAGAATGTTGGGAACAAAACAGTAGTTTTGATATTATCACAGAGGAAACCATATTTCAGGCTTATGCTGGTGTCTCAAACCAACCCCAGGCACCATTACAAACAACAGCTCACCAAAGACAGAACTTGTTTCTTTCACATGCTGGTGGCAGGTTTAGGTTCCTGATAGATTTACAGCTCTCCCTCTACATCTACAACTGCAGCTGAACAACCAACATTCGAATTTGGAAGAGGAAACTTCTCAATGGGGGCTTTTTTCTTCTGGCACTTATTACTGATCTGGTGCCACATAGACTAGAAGGGCCACCTGTAGCATGTTCCCTCTCCCTTTCAATTCAATTTCAATTTCAATTTAAGGGTTTTATTGGCATGGGAAACATATGTTAACGTTGCCAAAGCAAGTGAAGTACAGTCGTGGTCAAAAGTTTTGAGAATGACACAAATACTAATTTTCACAAAGTCTGCTGCCTCAGTTTTGATGATGGCAATTTGCATATTTTAGTGACCCAATTGACATTTTAGTCATTTAGCAGACGCTCTTATCCAGAGCGACTTACAATTAGTGAGTGCATACATTTTTCATACTGGCCCCCCCGTGGGAATCGAACCCACAACCCTGGCGTTGCAAGCGCCATGCTCTACCAACTGAGCTACAGGAGGGCCATATATACTCCAGAATGTCATGAAGAGTGATCAGATGAATTGCAATGAATTGCAAAGTCCCTCTTTGCCATGAAAATGAACTTAATCCCAAAAAAACATTTCCACTGCATTTCAGCCCTGCCACAAAAGGACCAGCTGCCATCATGTCAGTCATTCTCTCGTTAACACAGGTGAGAATCTTGCTGCTGTGATGGCACACTGTGGTATTCCACCCAATAGATATGGGAGTTTATCAAAATTGGGTTTGTTTTCGAATTCTTTGTGGATCTGTGGAATCTGAGGGAAATATGTGTCTCTAATATGGTCATACAGTTGGCAGGAGGTTAGGAAGTGCAGCTCAGTTTCCACCTCATTTTGTGGGCAGTGTGCACATAGCCTGTCTTCTCTTGAGAGCCAGGTCTGCCGACGGCGGCCTTTCTCAATAGCAAGGCTATGCTCACTGAGTCTGTACATAGTCAAAGCTTTCCTTAAGTTTGGGTCAGTCACAGTGGTCAGGTATTCTGCCACTGTGTACTATCTGTTTAGGGTCAAATAGCATTCTAGTTTGCTCAGTTGTTTTGTAAATTCTTTCCAATGTGTCAAGTAATTATCATTTAGTTTTCTCATGATTTGGTTGGGTTTAATTGTGTTGCTGTCCTGGGGCTCTGTGGGATCTGTTTGTGTTTGTGAACAGAGCCCCAGGACCAGCTTGCTTAGGGGACTCTTTTCCAAGTTCATCTCTCTGTAGGTGATGGCTTTGTTATGGAAGGTTTGGGAATCACTTCCTTTTAGGTGGTTGTAGAATTTAACGGCTCTTTTCTGGATTTGATCATTAGCGGGTTTCGGCCTAATTCTGCTCTGCAAGCATTATTTGGTGTTTTACATTGTACACGGAGGATGTTTTCGCAGAATTCTGCATGCAGAGTCTCAATTTGGTGTATGTTCCATTTTGTGAATTCTTGGTTGGTGAGCGGACCACAGACCTCACAACCATAAAGGGGGGGCAATGGGTTCTATAACTGATTCAAGTATTTTTAGCCAGATTCTAATTGGTATGTTGAATGTTATGTTCCTTTTGATGGCATAGAAGGCCCTTCTTGCCTTGTCTCTCAGATCGTTCACAGCTTTGTGGAAGTTACCTGTGGCGCTGATGTTTAGGCCGAGGTATGTATCGTTTTTTGTGTGCTCTAGGGCAACGGTGTCTAGATGGAATTTGTATTTGTGGTCCTGGCAACTGGACCTTTTTTGGAACACCATTATTTTTGTCTTACTGAGATTTACTGTCAGGGCCCAGGTAAGACAGAATCTGTGCAGAAAATCTAGGTGCCTCTGTAGGCCCTTCTTGGTTGGGGACAGAAGCACCAGATCATCAGCAAACAGTAGACATTTGACTTCAGATTCTAGTAGGGTGAGGCCGGGTGCTGCAGACTGTTCTAGTGCCCTCGCCAATTCGTTGATGTTTATGTTGAAGGGGGTGGGGCTTAAGTTGCATCCCTGTCTCACCCCACGGCCCTGTGGGAAGAAATGTGTGTGTTTTTTGCCAATTCTAACCGCACACTTGTTGTTTGTGTACATGGATTTCATAATGTCGTATGTTTTTCCCCCAACACCACTTTACATCAATTTGTATAGCAGACCCCCATGCCAAATCGAGTCAAAAGCTTTTTTGAAATCAACAAAGCATGAGAAGACGTTGCCTTTGTTTGTTTGTCAATTAGGGTGTGCAGGGTGAATACGTGGTCTGTCGTACGGTAATTTGGTAAAAAGCCAATTTGACATTTGCTCAGCACATTGTTTTCACTGAGGAAATGTACGAGTCTGCTGTTAATGCAGAGGATTTCCCCAAGGTTGCTGTTGACGCATATCCCATGGTAGTTATTGGGGTCAAATCTGTCTCCACTTTTGTGGATTGGGGAAGATGCCAGAGCTAAGGATGATGTTAAAGAGTTTAAGTATAGCCAATTGGAATTTGTGGTTTGTATATTTTATCATTTCATTGAGGATACCATCAACACCACAGGCCTTTTTGGGTTGGAGGGTTTGTATTTTTGTCCTGTAGTTCATTCAATGTAATTGGAGAATCCAGTGGGTTCTGGTAGTCTTTAGTTCTTTGTTATAGGGCCAAAAAGATTGGAGAAGTGGTTTATCCACACATCTCCGTTTTGGATAGATAACTCTCCGTGCTGTTGTTTGTTTAGTGTTTTCCAATTTTCCCAGAAGTGTTTAGAGTCTATGGATTCTTCAATTACATTGAGCTGATTTCTGACATGCTGTTCCTTCTTTTTCCGTAGTGTATTTCTGTATTGTTTTAGTGATTCACCATAGTGAAGGCGTAGGCTCAGGTTCTGGGTCTCTATGTTTTTGGTTGGATAGTTTTCTCAATTTCTTTCTTAGGTTTTTGCATTCTTCATCAAACCATTTGTCATTGTTGTTACTTTTCTTTGGTTTTCTGTTTTACATTTTTTAATTTGATAGGGAAGCTGAGAGGTCAAATATACTGTTTAGGTTTTCTACTGCCAAGTTTACACCTTCACTATTACAGTGAAACGTTTTGTCCAGGAAAAAGAGATTGAATTTGTTGTTGCCTAATTGTTTTTTGGTAGGTTTCCACACTACTTTCCTCCCATCTATAGCATATCTTAATATTATTCAGTTCCTTTGGATTTGATGCCTCATGATTGAGTATTGCTCTGTTCAAGTAGACTGTGATTTTGCTGTGGTCTGATAGGGGTGTCAGTGGGCTGACTGTGAACGCTCTGAGAGACTCTGGGTTGAGGTCAGTGATAAAGTAGTCTACAGTACTACTGCCAAGAGATGAGCTATAGGTGTACCTACCATAGGAGTCCCCTCGAAGCCTACCATTGACTATGTACATACCCAGTGTGCGACAGAGCTGCAGGAGTCGTGACCCGTTTTTGTTGGTTATGTTGTCGTAGTTGTGCCTAGGGGGGCATATGGGGGAGGGAATGCTGTCACCTCCAGGTATGTGTTTGTCCCCGTGTGCTGAGGGTGTCAGGTTCTTGCCCAGTTCTGGCATTTAGGTTGCCACAACTAGTACATGTCCCTGGGCCTGAAAATTATTGATTTCCCCCTCCAGGATGGAGAAGCTGTCTTCATTAAAGTATGGGAATTCTAGTGGGGGGATATAGGTAGCACACAGAAGGACAGTTTTCTCTATTGAGATCATTTTCTTTTGAATTTCTAGCCAAATGTAAAATGTTCCTGTTTTGATTAATTTAGTAATTAAATTAGGTCTGCTCTATACCAAATTAGCCCCCTGAGTCTTCCCTGTTTCACACCTGGTAGTTTGGTGGATGGGACCAGCTTCTGTTTCTCTCTCTCTCCTCATCCTCTTGTCCTCCTCCTCTTCCTCCACCCTCTCCTCTTTCTCCTCAGGAAACACACAACAGCTCTTTCTATAGCCGAGCAAACAGCAATAAACAGTTGTGTTATTGTTCATTAGCCTGCGAGTCAAAGACGAGTCTTCAATATGGCCCTCTCTCCTCGCCGGACCATTTCATTTTCCATTAGAAGTTACACTCTTTAAAAAAAGGGTTCAAAAGGGTTCTTCAGCTGTCCCCATAGGAGAACCCTTTTTGATTCCAGGTAGAAGCTTTTTGGGTTCCAATTAGAACCCTCTGTGGAAATGGTTCTATCTTGAACCCAAAAGGGTTCTACCTGGAACCAAAATGGTTCTACCTGGAACCAAAAAGGGTTCTTCAAAGGGTTCTCCTATGGGGGGCAACCGAAGAACCCTTTTAGGTTGTAGATAGCACCTGTTTTTCTAACAGTGTAACTGACATGTTTGTTAGTATGAGCAGCCTGAATGACTGGGTGAGTCTTGGAGGAGAGAGAGGCTCTATGGTGAGGCTAGAGCTAGTGTTTGGCTACTCGTGAAGGGAGGAGGACGGTGTCAATCGAAGCGTACGCCAATGGGCCTCAAACCCGCCCCCCAGAAAGCAGTCAACAACCCAGTCTGTCAGGGCACTCCAGAACCCCTGCTACTACTAATCCATATTGTACAACACGGCTGGTGGTGGGGGCGTTGGTCAAATGCAGGCTGGATCATACAGAAACATGCACTATCATTCACCATCCAGCCTCCACATTTCTCCTTAGTCAGATCACAAGGGAACACTTATTAAAAACTGGGATAGTAGGTTATTAAACGGACACTACTACTGTATATTCTAATAGTCTGAGAGAGAGAGAGAGAGAGAGAGAGAGAGAGAGACAGAGAGACAGAGAGAGAGAGAGAGAGAGAGAGAAAGAGAGAGAGAGAGAGAGAGAGAGAGAGAGAGAGAGAGAGAGACAGAGAGAGAGAGAGAGAGAGAGAGAGAGAGAGAGAGAGAGAGAGAGAGAGAGAGAGAGAGAGAGACAGAGAGACAGAGAGACAGAGAGAGAGAGCAGAGAGACAGAGAGAGAGAGAGAGGAGAGAGAGAGACAGAGAGAGAGAGACAGAGAGAGAGAGAGAGACAGAGACAGAGACAGAGACAGAGACAGAGAGCAGAGAGAGAGAGAGAGAGAGAGGAGAGAGAGAGAGAGGGAACTAGTAGGCTGTGGAATGGAAGCATATATTTTAGTCATCCCCTGCAGCTACTGACTGCTCCTGTTAGCTTCAAATGCCTCTGAGGAGGAGAAGACCAAAGAATTTAACTAATGCCTTACAAACGCTGTTCTGTTCTCACTAGGGTACAGTCAACCTTTCGCTTGCTGGGTGAGGGGGGTTTTGGGTAATGGCTGTGATTATTTAGTCATTATACCTCTTAAAAATACACTTCCCACTAGGACTTCCTGCTGGATTGTCTTTGAGTACAACTACACTGGAATAATAATAATAATAATAATATATGCCATTTAGCAGACGCTTTTATCGAAAGCGACTTACAGTCATGCGTGCATACATTTTTGTGTATGGGTGGTCCCGGGGATCGAACCCACTACCTTGGCGTTACAAGCGCCGTGCTCTACCAGCTGAGCTACAGAGGACCACTGACTAGAGAGTAGCTAGCTAGAGTACTGTAGGAGTGATAACATCATCGGATCAATAGCAATGCATTCAACTAACTGCCATCATGTTGGACTGACCGTTCTTTAATAGCGCCGTGAGAATCAAGAGAGGGTTTGGGAAAAGGGCAACTGCAATTTATTACTGAATCTAGATGAGAAATTATTACTGAATTGGTGTTGACAACGGCATTCATGGTTTAGACTGGAGCCTCGTCTAGTCAACTCATCTGACTGGACTACATCGCAGACTAATACAGCAGACGGAACAGGAGTCTAGTCTAGCCAACTGAAGACCATAGTACACATTCATTTAAAGAGATAGACCTCGTTCAATGACATTCCATATTTATAGACATGCGTTTCCTCGCTTGTCTATGGACAAGGAGTGACTGTAATCCACACGTAAATGGACCTCTTTCATATTCTCTCTTCCATGTTCCTTAAGCCCTGTATGCAGGCAGGAGAAGACTGACATAATTGGTCATAATTGTTCATCGTGGACTAGGTTACAGCTTGGCCCAGGGCTGATCATCTCCAGAGATACGCCTGAACAGCTAAGAGCATAGACAAAGTGCTCCAGTGACACACAGCTATAACATTATAGATGTTACCAGGCTAGTGTATTAGTACCATTAGTAATATGAGGTGTCAGAACTCAGAAGTATAGTCACTGAGTACGGTTACATGAACACAATAATGCGATTACTGTGGATAGTCAGATTAGTATAATTAAAACGTTTACATGCTTTGCAAGAAGAACGATTTCCCTAATAATCCTGTTTCCATGGACACATCTGAAATCAGGCTTCCTGATGGCGCTCTGATACATGCAGAAAATCGCCACTCAAAAACAAATGTTCTACCACAGCGACCATGTTATTTTGGGGAAGCATATTAGATTGTGAGATCGGACATATATAACGTTCGTACGTGAAAACTACTTCTAAAATGCATACATTCAGTTATTGCGAACTCACTTCAAATCGCACTAAAGAGGGAGGCTCGCTGGAACGTCGATTAAGCTAATTTACATGTCCTAATAATTAGAAAGATTGTCCAAAAACAAGGTGTTTTAATCGGTGTATACTTACGTCGATGTTGATCTCACGCCGATTAAGATAAACAGAGTAAGGTGTTTACATGACTAATGCATCATCAACCTACTGCCATAGTCTGTTTGATATCTAATTATTAGTGCGCATGTAAACATACTCAATCTATTAAGGCCCCGTGTAGCTCAGCTGGTAGAGCATGGCGTTTGCAACGCCAGGGTTGTGGGTTCGATTCCCACGGCAGTATGAAAAATGTATGCACTCTGTAAGTCGCTCTGGATAAGAGCGTCTGCTAAATGACTAAAATGTAATATTAAGGAAAATGGAGTATGGAATATGTCCATATTATAACCCCTGTGTTGATACTGACCATATTATAACCCCTGTGTTGATACTGACCATATCATAAGGAACATGAATTACTACTACGAGGCATGCTCCTACCATACATGGTCCTACGAGGCATGCTCCTACCATACATGGTCCTACGAGGCATGCTCCTACCATACATGGTCCTACGAGGCATGCTCCTACCATACATGGTCCTACCTTCACTCTGGGGAAGTACACTACATGACCAAAAGTATGTGGACACCTTCTCATGTTTGGCGATTAGGCCTGGCTTGCAGTCCGCGTTCCAATTCATCCCAAAGGTGTTCTATGGGGATGAGGTCAGGGCTCTGTGCAGGCCAGTCAAGTTCTTCCACACAGACCTCGACAAACCATTTCTGTATGGACCTCGCTTTGTGCACGGGGGCATTGTCATGCTGAAACAGGAAAGGGCCTTCCCCAAACTGTTGCCACAAAGTTGGAAGCACAGAATCGTCTAGAATGTCATTGTATGCTGTAGCGTTAAGATTTCCCTTCACTGGAACTAAGGGGCCTAGCCCGAACCATGAAAAACAGCCCCAGACCATTATCCCTCCTCCCTTTCCTGGCATCCGCCAAACCCAGATTCGTTAGTTGGACTGCCAGATTGTGAAGCGTGATTCATCACTCCAGAGAACGCATTTCCACTGCTCAAGAGTCCAATGGCGGCGAGCTTTACACCACTCCAGCCGACGCTTGGCGTTGCGCATGGTGATCTTAGGCTTGTGTGTGGCTGTTCGGACTTGGAAACCCATTTCACGAACAGTTCATGTGCTGATGTTGCTTCCAGAGGCAGTTTGGAACTCGGTAGTGAGTGTTGCAAATGAGGACAGATAATTTTTACGCACTACGCGCATCAGCACTCGGCAGTCCCGTTCTGTGGGCTTGTGTGGCCTACCACTTCACGGCTGAGCCGTTGTTTCTCCTAGACGTTTCCACTCCACAATAACAGCACTTTCAGTTGACCGGGGCAGCTCTAGCAGGGCAGAAATTTGACCAACTGACTTGTTGGAAAGGTGGCATTCTATGACGGTGCCACGTTGAAAGTCACTGAGCTCTTCAGTAAGGCCATTCTACTGCCAATGTTTGTCTATGGAGATCGCATGGCTGTGTGCTCGATTTTATACACCTGTCAGCAACAGGTGTGGCTAAAATAGCCCAATCCACTAATTTGAAGAGGTGTCCACATACTTTGTGTATAGATAGTGTAGATAAAGGGCTTCATTGCCAAAATCCCAAAACGATCCTTTTAAAAGTAGGCTTGACACCAGCATGTAGCCTTCTGCTATCTTTGGTTTAGCGCTTTAGCACGCCAGAGTAAGTAGGAAAATTAGATTTTCAAATTCTTCCCATTAGGTAAATAGTGTGAAAGGGTAACAGTGTGAGAGGAGAGAAGAGCGCTTACTGCTTCACGATTTAGCACCCTATTCCCTTTATAGTGTGCTACTTGTAACAACAGCCCTATGGGCCCTGGTCAAAAGTAGTGCACTATAAAGGGGATAGGGTGTTATTTGGGACACTTCTTCGCGGTTTAGCTTCTGGAGAGGATTTGAATACGTGTCTACGTCCCAAATGGTACCCTGTTCCCTTCATAGTGCACTACTTTACGGTACAGGGAGCCATTTGGGACGCATCCCCATGTCTAAATCAGCATTTCTGCCGCTTTTTAATATAAATAGCCTGTCTAATTAGATGGCTTGAGGCAGCAGTGTTGTATGTCAACTTCCTGTTATCAACAATATCACTATTTTACACAATATCGGCTTATTTATACGCATTCATATTATTGTCTTTTCTCTAAAACCTGTCTGAGGTTTGGGCCCTCAAAAGGTAGGTCACACAGGGTCCGCGTCCCTGCCATTCTGTTGTGGTCAGTGGTAGTGCACTACCGTGGGGAATAGGGTGCCATTTCAGGTCACTCTGCCCTAGTGAAAGGAAGCGACACGTGACAGGGGCTTTGATTGACAGCTGCCACGGCCTGTCCTAGCGTGTGTGTCTCTCATCTGACCTAGTGTGTGTGACCCCCCCCTGTCTGGTCTGGCAGACACAGAATATGAATAATGGTCACTGGCCCAGCAGGCTAGTCACTGAATCACTAGACATTAGAATTCAAGGCTCCGCCAGTGACTAAGTTAATCATCAAGCATAATAACTAGCATGAGTTTGACTCAACACCAATCCTCATACTACCAACCAGGATCAGAGAAATAGACTGACTTGAGTCTTGCAGGTTCTGAAGATGTGACAGAGGAAAAGGACCAGAAGTCACCAAACTGAAAACTGAAAATCACCAAACCTTCAACTCATTTTTCAATAACGGAATAGTCCCCTTTGTAAAATCAATGAGCACCGTCAGGGTGTTGAACCAACACTGGTTAATATATGGAAGTCACAATCTATCTGCAACATTAAAGCTGTAGCTCAGTTGGTAGAGCATGGCGCTTGCAACGCCAGGGTTGTGGGTTCGTTTCCCACTGGGGGGACCAGTATGAAAATGTATGCACTCACTAACTGTAAGTCGCTCTGGATAAGAGCGTCTGCTAAATGACTCAAATGTTTAAAAAAATTAATCTACCCCATAACATTTTTTAAAAATAACAATGGTTAATATTGTGTATTGAAATCTAAAACCAGCCTGACACATTTCCAGGAGTCAGCCATACAGTGGATTCACAAGCATCATCACTCCCCCTCAAGGGAGAGGAAAACACAGACTTTGTTTGCACCCCCAAATGGCACCCTGTTCCCTATATAGTGCACTACTTTAGAGCAGAGCCATAGAGCTCTGGTCAAAAGTAGTGCACTATATAGGGAATAGGGTGCCATCTGGGAAGCAGACAGACTTTATTTACTAAGCACCAGTTTATTTCCACTTGGCCCTTTTACAAGTTCTCCGTTTTTTTCTGGTTTTGTGTTTCCCGACGTGGAGGCGAGACAAGAGCAGAGCAGCGTTTACTAACTAATAAATAATTAGAGAGTGAGAGAGAGAGACCATTGAGCAGTGAGCAGGGCCGTATTTACTGTGAGACACCGCACACACACACAAACCACTCATCCCCTACCCCCACCCCCCCACCCCCCGCCCATTTAACAAGCTAGTGTAAATAGACAGGCTGTACAGCAGGCAAATGTGTCGTAGAGAGATAATGCATTAAGCAGTGCAAATACATGCATAGGCGCACACACACACACACACACACACAAGTGCGGACATGTACACACACTACGAACACACACACAGAGGAAGTCATATTTACAGACAGCACAAATGTGTGACTCGATAATCCTAGAGACCAAGATGAGCAGAGCACATCAGTATATCTCAGAGGAGAGGGGGGAGGGAGAGAGAGAGAGAGAGAGAGAGAAAGAGAAGGAGAGAGAGAGAGAAGGAGAGAGAGAGAGAGAGAGAGAGAGAGAGAGAGAGAGAGAGAGAGAGAAGGAGAGAGAGAGAGAGAGAGAGAGAGAGAAGGAGAGAGAGAGAGAAGGAGAGAGAGAGAGAAAGAGAGAGAGAGAGAGAGAGAGAGAGAGAGAGAGAGAGAGAGAGAGAGAGAGAGAGAGAGAGAGAGAGAGAGAGAGAGAGAGAGAGAGAGAGAGAGAGAGAGAGAGAGAGAACACTGCCAGAGGTCAGCTGACCATGCATCCAGATGCAGCTCCTTAGCTTTGGTCACACTGATTCAGAGATACAGCCTGCATCCCAAATGGCACCCTATTCCCTATTCCCTATATATGTACGGAATAGTGTGCCATTTGGGACGGACCCACACCCTGTATCCAGCCAGCCCCACATCACAGAAACAGCCTGTATACAGCCCCAGATCACAGAAACAGCCTGTATCCAGCCAGCCCCACATCACAGAAACAGCCTGTATCCAGCCGGCCCCACATCACAGAAACAGCCTGTATCCAGCCGGCCCCACATCACAGAAACAGCCTGTATACAGCCCCAGATCACAGAAACAGCCTGTATCCAGCCAGCCCCACATCACAGAAACAGCCTGTATCCAGCCGGCCCCACATCACAGAAACAGCCTGTATCCAGCCGGCCCCACATCACAGAAACAGCCTGTATACAGCCCCAGATCACAGAAACAGCCTGTATCCAGCCAGCCCCACATCACAGAAACAGCCTGTATCCAGCCAGCCCCACATCACAGAAACAGCCTGTATCCAGCCAGCCCCACATCACAGAAACAGCCTGTATCCAGCCAGCCCCAGTCCCACGTCACAGAAACAGCCTGTATCCAGCCAGCCCCACATCACAGAAACAGCCTGTATCCAGCCCCACATCACAGAAACAGCCTGTATCCAGCCAGCCCCAGATCACAGAAACAGCCTGTATCCAGCCAGCCCCACATCACAGAAACAGCCTGTATCCAGCCAGCCCCACATCACAGAAACAGCCTGTATCCAGCCGGCGCCAGCCCCACATCACAGAAACAGCCTGTATCCAGCCCTAGCCCACATCACAGAAACAGCCTGTATCCAGCCGGCCCCACATCACAGAAACAGCCTGTATCTAGCCTTATGCTGTCCAGACAGCCACTCTCTCTGATGCCCAGCAGTATGGATCAACAACAACTGCATGTGGAGCAGGAGGCTAGACAGTATACATCGAGGGCCTCTTGCACCCATGCACAGTCATCTCAATTAACCCTGAGGTGGAGGAGGCCTATTCTCAGCCATGGCGTGATGTTTAGGAACAAGGGACTCTGAATGAATGTGCCAGTGTGTGTGTGTGTGTGTGTGTGTGTGTGTGTGTGTGTGTGTGTGTGTGTGTGTGTGTGTGTGTGTGTGTGTGTGTGTGTGTGTGTGTGTGTGTGTGTGTGTGTGTGTGTGGTAGCTGGCTAGTCTCAGAGGAGGCAGCGGCTCCACCTGACAGAGCTAGGATCCTCTCTCTCTCTCCCTCCTGTCTGTCTGTCATCGCTGCTTTCTCTCCTCCCCTCATTGCTAGTTTCCCTTTCATTACTTTGAGGAGCACCTCTGAACACACACTCACAAACTCACGCAAGCAGACCAACACACACACACACACACACACACACACCACTTCTTCTTCCCCACCTAATAACACTGTCTGAAGACTGGAACCCTGATCTCCCAAAGACAACCCTGAACATTTCCCATCAGGTCAAATCCCTGAGGCAATGCCTTGATCTAGGGAACGGTAAGGTTGAGGTGTTGACTGATTAGCGTAGTAATGAACTGCTACAGTTGAGCTACTGTCCTGAAGTGGTCAGTAATTGTTCCGCTCTGTTTAAAGGAAGGCGAGCAGGAGAACAGGGAGGTTTGCCAGGCAGCGGTCTCAGAAGGGACAACCTCTGCTCTCTCTTCCACGCAACGTCCAGATAGAAAATCAATACTCACTGAAGCTGACAGTACAACGCAAAGTTTTGACATGGAAACCTGAACCCAGAGGACAGAGAGATGGCTGTCTGTTAGAGAGAGACTCACGCCCCCACCCCCAGATCCCCCTCCTCCTCCTCCCTCCTCCTCCCTCCTCCTCCTTCCTCCTCCTCCCTCCTCCTCCTCCCCCTCCTCCTCCTCCTCCTCCCTCCTCCTCCTCCCTCCTCCCTCCTCCCTCCTCCTCCACACACAAGGCCAGCCAGGTGAAACAGAGGCAATACATCACTGGGAGTTAGAGAGAGGACGACACACACACACAACCACGGGACACAAACAAAGGTGACACACACACAGACACACACAACCATTCATTCTTATCAACAAAAGGACCATAATGTACCTGGGTCGGCCTGGTGTTCCTCTACTGACTACGGAGTTACATAATGTACCTGGGTCGGCCTGGTGTTCCTCTACTGACTACAGAGTTACATAATGTACCTGGGTCGGCCTGGTGTTCCTCTACTGACTACAGAGTTACATAATGTA
Organism: Coregonus clupeaformis; assembly: GCF_020615455.1. NCBI lineage: Eukaryota > Metazoa > Chordata > Actinopteri > Salmoniformes > Salmonidae > Coregonus > Coregonus clupeaformis. The sequence continues at coordinate 20,458,022 of NC_059195.1, forward strand.
CCTGGGTCGGCCTGGTGTTCCTCTACTGACTACGGAGTTACATAATGTACCTGGGTCGGCCTGGTGTTCCTCTACTGACTACAGAGTTACATAATGTACCTGGGTCGGCCTGGTGTTCCTCTACTGACTACAGAGTTACATAATGTACCTGGGTCGGCCTGGTGTTCCTCTACTGACTACAGAGTTACATAATGTACCTGGGTCGGCCTGGTGTTCCTCTACTGACTACAGAGTTACATAATGTACCTGGGTCGGCCTGGTGTTCCTCTACTGACTACAGAGTTACATAATGTACCTGGGTCGGCCTGGTGTTCCTCTACTGACTACAGAGTTACATAATGTACCTGGGTCGGCCTGGTGTTCCTCTACTGACTACAGAGTTACATAATGTACCTGGGTCGGCCTGGTGTTCCTCTACTGACTACAGAGTTACATAATGTACCTGGGTCGGCCTGGTGTTCCTCTACTGACTACAGAGTTACATAATGTACCTGGGTCGGCCTGGTGTTCCTCTACTGACTACAGAGTTACATAATGTACCTGGGTCGGCCTGGTGTTCCTCTACTGACTACAGAGTTACATAATGTACCTGGGTCGGCCTGGTGTTCCTCTACTGACTACGGAGTTACATAATGTACCTGGGTCGGCCTGGTGTTCCTCTACTGACTACAGAGTTACATAATGTACCTGGGTCGGCCTGGTGTTCCTCTACTGACTACAGAGTTACATAATGTACCTGGGTCGGCCTGGTGTTCCTCTACTGACTACAGAGTTACATAATGTACCTGGGTCGGCCTGGTGTTCCTCTACTGACTACAGAGTTACATAATGTACCTGGGTCGGCCTGGTGTTCCTCTACTGACTACAGAGTTACATAATGTACCTGGGTCGGCCTGGTGTTCCTCTACTGACTACAGAGTTACATAATGTACCTGGGTCGGCCTGGTGTTCCTCTACTGACTACAGAGTTACATAATGTACCTGGGTCGGCCTGGTGTTCCTCTACTGACTACAGAGTTACATAATGTACCTGGGTCGGCCTGGTGTTCCTCTACTGACTACAGAGTTACATAATGTACCTGGGTCGGCCTGGTGTTCCTCTACTGACTACAGAGTTACATAATGTACCTGGGTCGGCCTGGTGTTCCTCTACTGACTACAGAGTTACATAATGTACCTGGGTCGGCCTGGTGTTCCTCTACTGACTACAGAGTTACATAATGTACCTGGGTCGGCCTGGTGTTCCTCTACTGACTACAGAGTTACATAATGTACCTGGGTCGGCCTGGTGTTCCTCTACTGACTACAGAGTTACATAATGTACCTGGGTCGGCCTGGTGTTCCTCTACTGACTACAGAGTTACATAATGTACCTGGGTCGGCCTGGTGTTCCTCTACTGACTACAGAGTTACATAATGTACCTGGGTCGGCCTGGTGTTCCTCTACTGACTACAGAGTTACATAATGTACCTGGGTCGGCCTGGTGTTCCTCTACTGACTACAGAGTTACATAATGTACCTGGGTCGGCCTGGTGTTCCTCTACTGACTACAGAGTTACATAATGTACCTGGGTCGGCCTGGTGTTCCTCTACTGACTACAGAGTTACATAATGTACCTGGGTCGGCCTGGTGTTCCTCTACTGACTACAGAGTTACATAATGTACCTGGGTCGGCCTGGTGTTCCTCTACTGACTACAGAGTTACATAATGTACCTGGGTCGGCCTGGTGTTCCTCTACTGACTACGGAGTTACATAATGTACCTGGGTCGGCCTGGTGTTCCTCTACTGACTACGGAGTTACATAATGTACCTGGGTCGGCCTGGTGTTCCTCTACTGACTACAGAGTTACATAATGTACCTGGGTCGGCCTGGTGTTCCTCTACTGACTACAGAGTTACATAATGTACCTGGGTCGGCCTGGTGTTCCTCTACTGACTACAGAGTTACATAATGTACCTGGGTCGGCCTGGTGTTCCTCTACTGACTACAGAGTTACATAATGTACCTGGGTCGGCCTGGTGTTCCTCTACTGACTACAGAGTTACATAATGTACCTGGGTCGGCCTGGTGTTCCTCTACTGACTACAGAGTTACATAATGTACCTGGGTCGGCCTGGTGTTCCTCTACTGACTACAGAGTTACATAATGTACCTGGGTCGGCCTGGTGTTCCTCTACTGACTACAGAGTTACATAATGTACCTGGGTCGGCCTGGTGTTCCTCTACTGACTACAGAGTTACATAATGTACCTGGGTCGGCCTGGTGTTCCTCTACTGACTACAGAGTTACATAATGTACCTGGGTCGGCCTGGTGTTCCTCTACTGACTACAGAGTTACATAATGTACCTGGGTCGGCCTGGTGTTCCTCTACTGACTACAGAGTTACATAATGTACCTGGGTCGGCCTGGTGTTCCTCTACTGACTACAGAGTTACATAATGTACCTGGGTCGGCCTGGTGTTCCTCTACTGACTACAGAGTTACATAATGTACCTGGGTCGGCCTGGTGTTCCTCTACTGACTACAGAGTTACATAATGTACCTGGGTCGGCCTGGTGTTCCTCTACTGACTACAGAGTTACATAATGTACCTGGGTCGGCCTGGTGTTCCTCTACTGACTACAGAGTTACATAATGTACCTGGGTCGGCCTGGTGTTCCTCTACTGACTACAGAGTTACATAATGTACCTGGGTCGGCCTGGTGTTCCTCTACTGACTACAGAGTTACATAATGTACCTGGGTCGGCCTGGTGTTCCTCTACTGACTACAGAGTTACATAATGTACCTGGGTCGGCCTGGTGTTCCTCTACTGACTACAGAGTTACATAATGTACCTGGGTCGGCCTGGTGTTCCTCTACTGACTACAGAGTTACATAATGTACCTGGGTCGGCCTGGTGTTCCTCTACTGACTACAGAGTTACATAATGTACCTGGGTCGGCCTGGTGTTCCTCTACTGACTACAGAGTTACATAATGTACCTGGGTCGGCCTGGTGTTCCTCTACTGACTACAGAGTTACATAATGTACCTGGGTCGGCCTGGTGTTCCTCTACTGACTACAGAGTTACATAATGTACCTGGGTCGGCCTGGTGTTCCTCTACTGACTACGGAGTTACATAATGTACCTGGGTCGGCCTGGTGTTCCTCTACTGACTACAGAGTTACATAATGTACCTGGGTCGGCCTGGTGTTCCTCTACTGACTACAGAGTTACATAATGTACCTGGGTCGGCCTGGTGTTCCTCTACTGACTACAGAGTTACATAATGTACCTGGGTCGGCCTGGTGTTCCTCTACTGACTACAGAGTTACATAATGTACCTGGGTCGGCCTGGTGTTCCTCTACTGACTACAGAGTTACATAATGTACCTGGGTCGGCCTGGTGTTCCTCTACTGACTACAGAGTTACATAATGTACCTGGGTCGGCCTGGTGTTCCTCTACTGACTACAGAGTTACATAATGTACCTGGGTCGGCCTGGTGTTCCTCTACTGACTACAGAGTTACATAATGTACCTGGGTCGGCCTGGTGTTCCTCTACTGACTACAGAGTTACATAATGTACCTGGGTCGGCCTGGTGTTCCTCTACTGACTACAGAGTTACATAATGTACCTGGGTCGGCCTGGTGTTCCTCTACTGACTACAGAGTTACATAATGTACCTGGGTCGGCCTGGTGTTCCTCTACTGACTACAGAGTTACATAATGTACCTGGGTCGGCCTGGTGTTCCTCTACTGACTACAGAGTTACATAATGTACCTGGGTCGGCCTGGTGTTCCTCTACTGACTACAGAGTTACATAATGTACCTGGGTCGGCCTGGTGTTCCTCTACTGACTACAGAGTTACATAATGTACCTGGGTCGGCCTGGTGTTCCTCTACTGACTACAGAGTTACATAATGTACCTGGGTCGGCCTGGTGTTCCTCTACTGACTACAGAGTTACATAATGTACCTGGGTCGGCCTGGTGTTCCTCTACTGACTACAGAGTTACATAATGTACCTGGGTCGGCCTGGTGTTCCTCTACTGACTACAGCGTTACATAATGTACCTGGGTCGGCCTGGTGTTCCTCTACTGACTACAGAGTTACATAATGTACCTGGGTCGGCCTGGTGTTCCTCTACTGACTACAGAGTTACATAATGTACCTGGGTCGGCCTGGTGTTCCTCTACTGACTACAGAGTTACATAATGTACCTGGGTCGGCCTGGTGTTCCTCTACTGACTACAGAGTTACATAATGTACCTGGGTCGGCCTGGTGTTCCTCTACTGACTACAGAGTTACATAATGTACCTGGGTCGGCCTGGTGTTCCTCTACTGACTACGGAGTTACATAATGTACCTGGGTCGGCCTGGTGTTCCTCTACTGACTACAGAGTTACATAATGTACCTGGGTCGGCCTGGTGTTCCTCTACTGACTACAGAGTTACATAATGTACCTGGGTCGGCCTGGTGTTCCTCTACTGACTACAGAGTTACATAATGTACCTGGGTCGGCCTGGTGTTCCTCTACTGACTACGGAGTTACATAATGTACCTGGGTCGGCCTGGTGTTCCTCTACTGACTACGGAGTTACATAATGTACCTGGGTCGGCCTGGTGTTCCTCTACTGACTACAGAGTTACAGCCAAGGTCGTCCTGCATCGTCTTTCATACTCACATTCTACGTAACAAACACTCTCAACAACAACCATCACTGGCTTCATACTTCTGGCAAATTGTTGATACATGCTCAAATGTTCTGTGTCCCAAATGGCACCCTATTCCCTATGTACAAAAGCTATTGGTCAAATAATGTGATTAACTATGATTCTAGTATGGTCACACGGGTGATCAGAATGGACATAGAATTAATGTTTTATTTCTATAGTGTTCAGTATGGACATAGAATTATGTTTTATTTCTATAGTGTTCAGTATGGATGCAGAATTATGTTTTATTTCTATAGTGTTCAGTATGGATGCAGAATTATATTTTATTTCTATAGAGATCAGTATGTTTATCATGATGAGTTAATATTGACTGCCACCATCTCACTGTTTATATTCAGTTCAGATATCTGTTCAGAATTCAGTTCAACAAAATCATAGATAACTGTTTATATTCAGTTCAACTAACTCATAAATCACTGTTTATATTCAGTTCAGATAACGCATAAATCACTGTTTATATTCAGTTCAGATAACTCATAAATCACATTGGTATTTATTTTCTGATTGCTAGATGTCCTCTCTGATGTTCCCTAACCCCAATTATAGCGCCTAATTAATGTTTTATAAAAAAAAACTAACGAATCAACGTGATCGCAAAGCCTTCATGTAGCTGACTGAGCAGGGCCACACACTGTCTGTGTCCCAAATGGCACCCTATTCCCTACATAGTGCACTACTTCTGACCAGACCCTATGTGTCATTTTCAAAAGTAGTGCACTATGTAGGGAATAGGGTGCCATTTGGGACACAGGCAGTGTGTGGCCCTGCTCAGTCAGCTACATGAAGGCTTTGCTATCACGTTGATTCATTTGTTTTTGTTAAATAAAACATTAATTAGGGGCTATAATTGGGGCTAGGGAACATCAGAGAGGACATCTATGTGATTTATAAGTTATCTGAACTGAAGATAAACAGTGATTTATGAGTTCCTCTGTTCCTCTTTACCCAGAGACGAGGTGGGGTGTCTCTCTATCTGTCCCTGTGTCGCAGGCAGCACATGGAGTCATTACTCTCTCACCCTCCTTGATCCTAAATCACTAGGGAGACGCTGGGCGCTGATTAGTGATGCTGAGGCCTTATAACTCATCACCACGGTGACAGTGATGCTGAGGCCTTTTAACTCATCACCACAGTGACAGTGATGCTGAGGCCTTTTAACTCATCACCACGGTGACAGTGATGCTGAGGCCTTTTAACTCATCACCACGGTGACAGTGATGCTGAGGCCTTTTAACTCATCACCACGGTGACAGTGATGCTGAGGCCTTTTAACTCATCACCACGGTGACAGTGATGCTGAGGCCTTTTAACTCATCACCACGGTGACAGCGATGCTGAGGCCTTTTAACTCATCACCACAGTGACTTTGATGCTGAAGGGCCGTTACCCGACACACACACACACACACACACACTGCCTAAAGCATCCTATTTCTAATCACAGGGAGCACCTTCTCTTTGAACAGATTTCAGATTTGAGTAGCGGACATGTTTGTGCCTCTACGTCTTGGACCAGAGGGCCGTTGAGCAACACAGAAACACACCACCAGGTTGACCCCAGGTCGTACAGGAATCTAAAACCCCCAGAATCCCCCTCAGGGGAACAATATCAGCAGTGTTCCAATCAGGAAGCTTATTCCCTGCTCGGCGACCCAGACGACCCCAAATGTCACGAGGTCGAGTGGTTCCACCAGCGAGCTGTCGAGGAGCACGTTCAGCAAATCCCTGATACGCTACTGAACAGTCTGGGGGAGTAGGGGGGGGAGGTTGGGGTCCCAAATGACACCCTAATCCCTATGTAGTGCACTACTTTTGACCAGGGCCCATAGGGAATGGAGTGCCATTTGTGACGCGCCAGCCTTGAGGCATGCTGGCTTGCTGCTCTCAAGGTTATTGTCTGTGTTGTTACCATGGCTTCGGCTGTGTTGTCTACGGCTCACTAAGACCGGGACACTCGTTATATTCAGAGATCCCAGTCCGATATGGTCTAAGTAATGTTCGCTGTGACCTCCACAAGGGGAGAGAGTGTACTTCCTGAATCGACTGGAATTTAAATGGAATTGACCCCAACAATGCTATGTAGTGCACTAGCTTTGACCCCTATGGGAGCAGCCTCCATCTCCCTCAGTATTGGACGAGTCTGTCCTATTTGATGGAACATCATGGCATTCTAGCATTAAATTACATTTTTTAAATGTTTCCCCTCTCCAGTCCCATTTTCCCTCTCATGTGTTTCAAGCGGTACAGACGGGGAAAGGGGGAAAAACACGCAGACCTTTTTCACTGCCTCCAGCGAGACAAGCCCCTGAATGCAACTTCCCGTATCGTCTTTGTGGATTGAGACATGTTGGCACTCGCTCCAGCCGTGAATGAGTCGAGCCGCAGCGCAGTTCTGACTGGAAGGAGCGAAACAAAACCCTTTTTTATTTTATTTTTCCAAAAAGCAAATCATTCAAACACCTGACTTGGACAACCAAGGTTTTCATCAGAGTAGGAGTGAGTTTATATTGTTACTCTTGGTAGCTACGGCCTGAAGGGCCTTTTAGGCAGCTACTGACTGTCACAACTGGAGAGAATGTCCCTTTAGAAAATGAAACATCCCAATACCAACCAGCTCTTTTGCACCCCAGTATCTCTATTTGCACATAATCTCTTGCACATCTAGCATTCCAGTGTTTAATACTAAATTGTAATTATTTTGCACTATAGCCTATTTATTGCCTTACCTCCATAACTTGCTACATTTGCACACACTGTATATATATTTTCTGTTGTATTTTTTGACTTTATGTTTTGTTTTACCCCATATGTAACTCTGTGTTGTTGTTTTATCGCACTGCTTTGCTTTATCTTGGCCAGGTCGCAGTTGTAAATGAGAACTTGTTCTCAACTGGCTTACCTGGTTAAATAAAGGTGAAATAAAAAAAATTAATAAATAAAAATACCAACCAGCTCTTTTTCAACCCCTAAAGGGCTTCCTACAACTTTTCAGCAAAGGCGGTTTGTTGTTCTTGTTATATTTTGTTACTATAGTTACAAACTGCAACTTACAAAGCTACATACTGTTACTTTGCTACTTTGTGGGTGGTCACGTTTCAAAGACATCAAGCAGGGAAAGTTTTGTATTAATTGTTGAGCCAGTGAGATAAAATCTTGACTATAAGACGTGGTAAAGAAGAACGTAATAATTGAGTATTTCTGATCAGACTTTTTTTAGATGTTCGTCTCAAATAAATACTATTTGTAGACCCAGAGGATGAATCAGTTTGAAATGGAAAAGATGATAAAATAACATTTGTGTTTGACATAAAATGTAATATCCTTCTTTCCTTTTTTCATACAACAATAATGAAACGTCCTTCGGAGGCAAAGAAATACGATTTCATGTTAGGATTCTCCGTTCTTGACAGTTCTATTGATGTTTAATAGTGTGCCGAAATCAGCTATGAGAACAATACAACACATCTTTATGTGTAATAATTAAGTGTGTGCTTACATTTGTCCTACGTCACACATATACAAGCATGTCTTATTCACGTGTGAATTGGAAATCCCCCTCCCCCTGAGACGCCCTCGGAGAGTGGGGTCACAGCCAGGGATCAGCCATTATTGAAAGCAACCATGGAGCCATTAGGGTTAAGTGCTTTGCTCAAGGGCACATCAACAGATGTTTCACCTAGTCAGCTCGGGGATTTGAACCAGAGACCTTTCGGTTACTGGGCCAACGCTCTAAACCACCTACATTTACATTTTAGTCATTTTAGCAGACGCTCTTATCCAGAGCGACTTACAGTTAGTGAGTGCATACATAATTTTTTTTATTTTTCATACTGGCCCCCCGTGGGAATCGAACCCACAACCCTGGCGTTGCCAACGCCATGTTCTACCAACTGAGCTACATCCCAGCCGGCCATTCCCTCCCCTACCCTGGACGACGCTGAGCCAATTGTGCGCCGCCCCATGGGTCTCCCGTTCGCAGCCGGCTACGACAGAGCCTGGATTCGAACCAGAATCTCTAGTGGCTTTAGACCACTGCCACCTTCATATATCCTTCATGTATCTAACTGCACTGAAACACTTTATTTTTTTGCTGTCACAGACATTACCCCACTTTCCACATCAAACAGAGTTCCCTGTGTGTTTGAACAGGACAACTAGAGAACTCTGCAGGTTCTAAACTAATTAATGCTACACTATAGGACCTGGTCACAGGTGTCCTCTTTAATCACATGGTTGAGAGGAGGAGAGGAGGAAAGAAGAGGAGAGGAGAGGAGAGGAGAGGAGAGGAGAGGAGAGAGGAGAGGAGAGGAGAGGAGAGGAGAGGAGAGGAGAGGAGAGGTGTTAGGAGCTATACAGGGTGAAGGAGAGGAAGCCAGCTGAAAATGAGGACACTGCATAAAGTCAGTATATTCATCATATATTCCACAGAATATTGACATTTGACTCCCTCTACAGTACTACAGTAATAGTAACTACTACTCTACTACAATACTACTACAGTACTACTACAGTCCTACTACAGTACTACTACAGTACTACTACAGTACTACTACTCTACTACAGTACTACTACAGTACTACTACAGTACTACTACTACTCTACTACAGTACTACTACTCTACTACAGTACTACTACAGTACTACTACTCTACTACAGTACTACTACAGTACTACTACAGTACTACTACAGTACTACTACTACTCTACTACAGTACTACTACTCTACTACAGTACTACTACAGTACTACTACAGTACTACTACAGTACTACAACAGTACTACTACAGTACTACTACAGTACTACTACAGTAGTAAGACTTAATGTCAGACACTAACACAGTGGCATTCTGAGGGGGGGAATAAAAACATCCACATGACATCATTACTCTCTGGGTCTCAGGACGTCTGAACACTTTTTAAGAGCATTTTTCAATAAAAGGACAGTAAAGGAGAGCATACTTTCAGGAACATGGGTCTAGGGCTGTCATGACATCGTGTCAGCCGGTGATGAATGTGGGTCTAGGGCTGTCATGAAATTGTGTCAGCCGGTGATGAATGTGGGTCTAGGGCTGTCATGAAATTGTGTCAGCCGGTGATTGTCAAGCAAATAACTGCCGGTCTCACGGTACTTGACCGGTAATTAACATAAACACATTGAGCATCTCCTGGCTTCCACACATAGCCTACAAGCCACTGATGCAGACCTTTGGAACATCTACATTTTAAAAAGTATAATAAATCCATGTAATATAGCCTACACCTTCACAATAAATCCATTCTTTATTTTAGACAGGTCTAAAGAAGCATGCTATGAAGAAAATGTAGTCTATTTCAGAAGAACAGAATAGCATACTCTGAGTTGTCCTTATGTAAGGCCCTGATCTGGCTATGCCATTCGGCTGTGGGCTACACTAGTTCATTTAGCAGACAAGATCTGCTTAGAATTCCCGTGGCATTATTTTATATTATTTTATAGTATGAAGAATACAATTTAACAAAGCTGAATAAAATAGAAAGGATATTTTCTCCAAACGATTTGAGGGAGGGCGCACATGCGGCTATTCTGTGTTGAGCGGTTAACAAAGAAACAGGTCCACCTATATGCTTAATTTAGTTATGTAACTTTAGTTGCGATACAAACGTTGGGCTGTATGTTTTGATTTCTAATACATTCTAAGGCTGCGTGATGCGACTCTAATGATGATTTGAATAAAGTCTCAGGAAAGTCATGAGCTCTGCTGTTTCTTATGCAGGCTGCACACACTTCATCAGTCTCTCATTCACAATTTAACAAGCACTTGATAATATTCTCACCCATAGGACTATTCTCAATTTAATATGGTCTTTACATAAAGCCTAGTAATATACAGTACCAGTCAAAAGTTTGGACATACCTACTCATTCAAGGGTTTTTCTTTACTTGATAATGCCTTGAGTTTCCCGGCTGCATCCCCTTTGTCCGGCCGCAATGCCCCCTTAAAAAAATCCATGCCTTTTGCGGCCAGTGGCCATTGTGCCCTTGGGCTGAATATAATAATTATAATTCCCTTCTCCCGGCTGCGTGCTGAAGCACCTCTCACTCACATGGCTCTCTGTCACGCGATCGGGTCTTTCTCACAGGCTACAAGTGAAGACAGTCACATCAGGGACGCAACTGAGCACGTCCTTATCCATTTCCGAGGCGCATATTGAAGAAATGTCCACATTTACTTTTCGTCAGCCAACAAGATGAGGAGGCCTAACGAACAGCAAAAGCACTAGCCTATGTCAATCTACTATACCCCATAGTACAAAAGTCAACCTATTCTATTCTGTGCGAGAAATAAATATTCCAAACATAGTCTGGGACAGTTGTGAGATGCGATAGATCCCAAATTAATACAACCACTAACCTGTTTTAAGCAATGAGGCTGACGCAACAGATGAGAACGTTTAGCTTAAAATGTTGATATACTATTAGGCTATTTCTTCACATTATAAGCGCAGCAATGCGCACACGGCAGTAGGCTATAAGCGCAAATGTTCCATTAGCGGGAAAACACCATTCTCAAAAGTGACCACAAATGTGATTATGCATGTAATGCTTTAATTATAAAGGTGCATTCTTTTGGTGAAAATTATCCCCAAACTTGATACTCACTGTCACGTTCGTTGAGTACAGGATTGGACCAAGGTGCAGCGTGGTATGCGTACATGTTCGTTTATTAAATAAACACTGAACAAAACAACAACGTAATGTGAAATTCTAAAGGCTAACATCAAACAAGCCAAAACACACAGAAACAAGATCCCACAACATAGATAGGCAACATGGCTGCCTAAGTATGATCCCCAATCAGAGACAACGATCGACAGCTGCCTCTGATTGGGAACCACACCCGGCCAAACAATAGAACTACAATAACTAGATCTACAAACAGAAATTCACACCCTGACCAACCCACACCCTGACCAAACCTTATCAGAACATATAGGTCTATGGGCTAGGCTACATGAGGTGTGCCACTATGATTTGAAAACGTTTTTTTTTTTTTTAAAGCATGCAAGTGATAGGCTAATATTGTCACCCATCACACTATTCTTGATTTAATCTTGTCTTTATATATACTAAAATAATTTATAATGGACCATTATATAATGCACCTGTATTGAAACAGGGCCAGTGGAAAAACAGAATACGCTTTTCCCATGGTTCATTTTCATGCCAGCCAGGTAGGCTACACTCCTGTTGTAAAGCGAAGCAGTGTGCTTAATATGAGGAAAGTTGATAAATAAATATAGTAGGCCTAGCCTATAGAAAGCTGATGGGATCCTCCTCTTTTTAATAGAGGCCATCACTCTGTTTTCTCAAGCAATTGCACAGCCTGTAGAAATGTTGCGCAACATGAGCTCATGGGCTCTCATGAAGTGTTTGATTAGATTTTCGATTTAGATTTGCATTAATGTCAGAGTGATTTAGAGGGACAATAGAGTGCTGAGTACCAGGCAGTTAGCAAGTTTGGTAGGCTACTAATGCTAGACCATCAGAGCTTGCAGAAGCCTAGTTACCGTGACTAAACGGTCGTGTGGAATTTGACTGCCGTCATGATTATGGTCACCGTAACAGTCCTATGTGGGTCTGCAATTCTGTAAGTCCATTGTTAATTTTTCTAATGGCAAAAAACGTGTGTTTTAACCACAATTGCAACACACACCTTGTCTTGCCTAGTGTGTGGCATGTGATTAAGGAGGTAAAGGCTTGGGGGTTGTACCAACTCTATATCTAAAATTATCTGAGCGGCTGTCTGATAAAGAGTCAGAAGTCCATTAGCTTATTGCAGTGCCAGAATAGGTGCAGTCACAAGTCCATTAGCTTATTGCAGTGCCAGAATAGGTGCAGTCACAAGTCCATTAGCTGATTGCAGTGCCAGAATAGGTGCAGTCACAAGTCCATTAGCTTATTGCAGTGCCAGAATAGGTGCAGTCAGAAGTCCATTAGCTGATTGCAGTGCCAGAATAGGTGCAGTCACAAGTCCATTAGCTTATTGCAGTGCCAGAATAGGTGCAGTCAGAAGTCCATTAGCTTATTGCAGTGCCAGAATAGGTGCAGTCACAAGTCCATTAGCTTATTGCAGTGCCAGAATAGGTGCAGTCACAAGTCCATTAGCTTATTGCAGTGCCAGAATAGGTGCAGTCACAAGTCCATTAGCTTATTGCAGTGCCAGAATAGGTGCAGTCACAAGTCCATTAGCTTATTGCAGTGCCAGAATAGGTGCAGTCACAAGTCCATTAGCTTATTGCAGTGCCAGAATAGGTGCAGTCACAAGTCCATTAGCTTATTGCAGTGCCAGAATAGGTGCAGTCACAAGTCCATTAGCTTATTGCAGTGCCAGAATAGGTGCAGTCACAAGTCCATTAGCTTATTGCAGTGCCAGAATAGGTGCAGTCACAAGTCCATTAGCTTATTGCAGTGCCAGAATAGGTGCAGTCACAAGTCCATTAGCTTATTGCAGTGCCAGAATAGGTGCAGTCACAAGTCCATTAGCTTATTGCAGTGCCAGAATAGGTGCAGTCACAAGTCCATTAGCTTATTGCAGTGCCAGAATAGGTGCAGTCACAAGTCCATTAGCTTATTGCAGTGCCAGAATAGGTGCAGTCACAAGTCCATTAGCTTATTGCAGTGCCAGAATAGGTGCAGTCACAAGTCCATTAGCTTATTGCAGTGCCAGAATAGGTGCAGTCACAAGTCCATTAGCTTATTGCAGTGCCAGAATAGGTGCAGTCACAAGTCCATTAGCTTATTGCAGTGCTAGAATAGGTGCAGTCACAAGTCCATTAGCTTATTGCAGTGCCAGAATAGGTGCAGTCACAAGTCCATTAGCTTATTGCAGTGCCAGAATAGGTGCAGTCACAAGTCCATTAGCTTATTGCAGTGCCAGAATAGGTGCAGTCACAAGTCCATTAGCTTATTGCAGTGCCAGAATAGGTGCAGTCACAAGTCCATTAGCTTATTGCAGTGCCAGAATAGGTGCAGTCAGAAGTCCATTAGCTTATTGCAGTGCCAGAATAGGTGCAGTCACAAGTCCATTAGCTTATTGCAGTGCCAGAATAGGTGCAGTCACAAGTCCATTAGCTTATTGCAGTGCCAGAATAGGTGCAGTCACAAGTCCATTAGCTTATTGCAGTGCCAGAATAGGTGCAGTCAGAAGGCCATTAGCTTATTGCAGTGCCAGAAAGTTCCTTTCTCTGTCCTAAATTTTGGGCGTGTCTGGGAACATACAACTTAATTTAACAGGAGTCTCCTTAATATTTGGACCAGTAAGTGGGTCGTGGATCTTATTATAGATCTCCAGCCACACCCCCTCATCACATTCCCTCCCTAAATTGTTTTCCCACATCCTTTGAAGAGAGATAAAGGTAGATTCACATTGTCTGGATAATGTGCAGTACAGTTTAGCAAATGTTCCTTTGATAGATGTAGATGTGGTTATTATCTGATTTAAAGATACAAAAAACTCAAGTCTGTACCAGGGATTATGTATTCGGTACGGATTTCAACAAATTACTTCCTTGTATTCGATCCACTATGGAACAAGTCAGAGAACCTCCTAAGACCCAGCGAACGCCACTGATAGAGAACACATTAGGCAGGTCAGGAGGAAGTAGAGAATAGAAGTTTGAAATACCCAAGTGCTTTCTACAGTCTGCCCATGCCATTAAATGGGATGTACATAGCAGTGTGTACACAGGTGCACCTTGTGCTTGGGACAATAAAAGGCCACTTTAAAATGTGCAGTTTTGTCTACAGGAATGTCCACCAGAGTTGTTGCCAGAGAATTTAGTGTTTATTTCTCTACCATAAGCCGTCTCCAACGTCTACGTTCAACCGGCCTCACAACCGCAGACCAAGTGTAACCATGCCAGCCCAGGACCTCCACATCCGGCTTCTTTACCTGCAGGATTGTCTGGGGGGAGTATTTCTGTCTGTAATAAAGCCCTTTTGTGGGGAAAAACTCATTCTGATTGGCTGGGCCTGGCTGCCCAGTGGGTGGGCCTATGCCCTCCCAGGCCCACCCATGGCTGCGCCCCTGCCCAGTCATGTGAAATCCATAGATTAGGGCCTAATTTATTTATTTAAAATTGACTGATTTTCTTATATGAACTGTAACTCAGTAAAATCTTTGTAATTATTGCATGTTGCATTTATATTTTTGTTCAATATAATATCATCTGCATATAAATATAGAGAGCCTTTAGAAAATATTCACACCTCTTTACTTTTTACACATTTTGTTGTGTTACAAAGTGGGATTAAAATGGATCTAATTGTAATTTTTTGTCAACGATCTACAGAAAATACTCTGTAACGTCAAAGTGGAAGACAAATTACAACATTTTTACTACTGGACTTATTTAGCCTTGCCATAACAATGGTGTTATACAGCACATTATAATATCTGATGGTGTTATACAGCACATTATAATATCTGATGGTGTTATACAGCACATTATAATATCTGATGGTGTTATACAGCACATTATAATATCTGATGGTGTTATACAGCACATTATAATATCTGATGGTGTTATACAGCACATTATAATATCTGATGGTGTTATACAGCACATTATAATATCTGATGGTGTTATACAGCACATTATAATATCTGATGGTGTTATACAGCGCATTATAATATCTGATGGTGTTATACAGCGCATTATAATATCTGATGGTGTTATACAGCGCATTATAATATCTGATGGTGTTATACAGCGCATTATAATATCTGATGGTGTTATACAGCACATTATAATATCTGATGGTGTTATACAGCGCATTATAATATCTGATGGTGTTATACAGCACATTATAATATCTGATGGTGTTATACAGCACATTATAATATCTGATGGTGTTATACAGCACATTATAATATCTGATGGTGTTATACAACACATTATAATATCTGATGGTGTTATACATGATCATATCTGATGGTGTTATACATTATAATATCTGATGGTGTTATACAGCACATTATAATATCTGATGGTGTTATACAGCACATTATAATATCTGATGGTGTTATACAGCACATTATAATATCTGATGGTGTTATACAACACATTATAATATCTGATGGTGTTATACATGATCATATCTGATGGTGTTATACATGATAATATCTGATGGTGTTATACATGATCATATCTGATGGAGTTATACATGATCATATCTGATGGTGTTATACATGATCATAGCTGATGGTGTTATACATGATCATATCTGATGGTGTTATACATGATCATATCTGATGGTGTTATACATGATCATATCTGATGGTGTTATACATGATCATATCTGATGGTGTTATACATGATCATATCTGATGGTGTTATACATGATCATATCTGATGGTGTTATACATGATCATATCTGATGGTGTTATACATGATCATATCTGATGGTGTTATACATGATCATATCTGATGGTGTTATACATGATCATATCTGATGGTGTTATACATGATCATATCTGATGGTGTTATACATGATCATATCTGATGGTGTTATACATGATCATATCTGATGGTGTTATACATGATCATATCTGATGGTGTTATACATGATCATATCTGATGGTGTTATACATGATCATATCTGATGGTGTTATACATGATCATATCTGATGGTGTTATACATGATCATATCTGATGGTGTTATACATGATCATATCTGATGGTGTTATACATGATCATATCTGATGGTGTTATACATGATCATATCTGATGGTGTTATACATGATCATATCTGATGGTGTTATACATGATCATATCTGATGGTGTTATACATGATCATATCTGATGGTGTTATACATGATCATATCTGATGGTGTTATACATGATCATATCTGATGGTGTTATACATGATCATATCTGATGGTGTTATACATGATCATATCTGATGGTGTTATACATGATCATATCTGATGGTGTTATACATGATCATATCTGATGGTGTTATACATGATCATATCTGATGGTGTTATACATGATCATATCTGATGGTGTTATACATGATCATATCTGATGGTGTTATACATGATCATATCTGATGGTGTTATACATGATCATATCTGATGGTGTTATACATGATCATATCTGATGGTGTTATACATGATCATATCTGATGGTGTTATACATGATCATATCTGATGGTGTTATACATGATCATATCTGATGGTGTTATACATGATCATATCTGATGGTGTTATACATGATCATATCTGATGGTGTTATACATGATCATATCTGATGGTGTTATACATGATCATATCTGATGGTGTTATACATGATCATATCTGATGGTGTTATACATGATCATATCTGATGGTGTTATACATGATCATATCTGATGGTGTTATACATGATCATATCTGATGGTGTTATACATGATCATATCTGATGGTGTTATACATGATCATATCTGATGGTGTTATACATGATCATATCTGATGGTGTTATACATGATCATAGCTGATGGTGTTATACATGATCATATCTGATGGTGTTATACATGATCATATCTGATGGTGTTATACATGATCATATCTGATGGTGTTATACATGATCATATCTGATGGTGTTATACATGATCATATCCGATGGTGTTATACATGATCATATCTGATGGTGTTATACATGATCATATCTGATGGTGTTATACATGATCATATCTGATGGTGTTATACATGATCATATCTGATGGTGTTATACATGATCATATCTGATGGTGTTATACATGATCATATCTGATGGTGTTATACATGATCATATCTGATGGTGTTATACATGATCATATCTGACCCCCTGGAGGCCACCTATTGTCATCCATCTGAAACATTGTGATTATGAGAGAAAGAAGTGGAGAGAGAAAAATAATTGTTGACTGAAGTTGAAAGTCCCAAAGAGTAGGACCTCAGGCGAGAGTGACAGAGCGCAGAGTGCAACGTCAACGTCACAGTCGATAGGGCTGCTTTGCTCTGTCTGTGGCTGATTGAGAGTAGTGCTGAGCAATTAGTGCTTTTCTAGGTCGGGTTGGGTTTCGGTTCGATTAATTTAAAAAGCAATGTATTGTGTAGAGAATCATTGCACCATCTAAACCGCTGTGAAATATATTTTCAATAACCAAAAATAGTGTGTTTGAAGCAGGTGTACAAAAAAACGAAAGTAAAAGATGCAAAAATGAAACTTAAGAACGGGGAGCATAGAAATATCACACATAGAACAGATCTACCGCTTCTTAGACTTGCTTTCAATGAGAATGACAGATCTAACTCATATTTCTATATGAATTTGGTCGGGTCGCCCCAAAAGGTTACATATTGCAGCTTTCAGCGCATTATGAAACAACATTACAATTATTTTAGAGCTTCCTAATGGAAATTCCAAAGCCAAAAATAGTGAACATTCAATTCCCAAAACATTGAAAATATTCAATTTTTTCTGTCAGGTCCACATTGGGTTGACATCAATAGAACAACAGTAAATTACTAAATTATAAAATATTCAGTTGTGAATATTACTTAGTTTTTATTTGATTACTTTATTCCTTAAAAGTCATAATCTCATCTCTGCTCAGGCAATAGCAGCCAGCCAGCCAGCCAACGTTCTCTCTGCTCCCAGCCAACGTTCTCTCTGCTCCCAGCCAACGGTCTCTCTGCTCCCCATACGGTACTGTCTTTAGTCATCCTATTTAGCTAGGCTAGCCTGCCTAAACATGCTGCAGAGCTGTTTGACAAAATCATTTTACTAGTTCTTCAAAGTAGATAAGACATCCTTTCACCAACTGTCTCCGTCCCTCTCTCTCATCTTTGGGTTGTGTACATTCCTCTCTCATGCGGTCGATGTGCTCTGTGTGTATCTAACCTAACGTAAAAGTGTATCCCATCTCTGCCTGAGCCGGAAAAAACAGGCGCAATGGATTATGGTCATTGTAGTTACTGACCATGTTTCTGCGCTGAACTAGGTTGAATATTTGCTTAATGGAAACTACAAGTCCCTTTAGCCCAGCGCACCACATAGTCCTTGAATTGATTTCTCTCATGAATGATTTCAGTCAATTCGTTTTTCAATAACTGAGCAAGTTTAAAGAAAAGACTATAGGGTACCATTAGGTAGAGTCCCAAATAGCAACCTATTCCCTATATTAGTAGGGTTGTCACGATACCAGCACCACGATACTACCATACCAGATTTTCCATGGCACAAATTAGACTAAACTGTATGGTCCTATAAAAACCTTACTTTATGTCAATTGTGCAAAATAAACAAAAGTGACTCTAGGCGACAACATAATGCTGTTTAGGACAGTTTTCCTCAAGAAATGAAATCCGCTTCATGTTTGGTTTCCTTGCCACGATACTTAATAGTGTCGCGATACTGGTACCATGGCAACCCTACCCTACATAGTACGCTACTTTGGACCACAGCCCCATGAGCCTGGTGCTATTTGGAACTCACTCTCTAACTCCCTCTTATCTCAAGTGTTCGGCCTCATGGTGTATTAATTGCTGTAACGGGGTTATTTTAAACCAATTCAGACTGAAATCTGGTTTTTAAAAATGCGGCCAAGATTTGATCTGCTCAGAGAGAGAGAGAGAGAGAGAGAGAGAGAGAGAGAGAGAGAGAGAGAGAGAGAGAGAGAGAGAGAGAGAGAGAGAGAGAGAGAGAGAGAGAGAGAGAGAGAGAGAGAGAGAGAGAGAGAGAGAGAGAGAGAGAGAGAGAGAGATACATCCTAAACATCAACACCACAGGTAACTTCTACTCCACAAGGCTATGAAATATCTAAGAGATAAGAAAGCCTTCTACGCCATCAAAAGGAACATGAAACTCGACATACCAATTAGGGATCTGGCAAAAAATACTTGTATCAGTTATAGAACCCATTGCCCCTTTATGGTTGCGAGGTCTGTGGTCCGCTCACCAACCAACAATTCACAAAAAGGGACAAACACCCAATTGAGACTCTGCATGCAGAATTCTGCAAAAAAATATACTTAGTGTACAATGCAAAAGCCCAAACAATGCATGCAGAGCAGAATTAGGACTATACCCGCAAGTTATCAAAATCCAGAAAAGAGCTGTTAAATTCTACAACCACATAAAAGGAAGTGATGCACACACATTCCATCACAAAGCCCTCACCTACAGAGAGATGAACCTGGAGAAGAGTCCCCTAAGTAAGCTGGTCCTGGGGCTCTGATCACAAACACAAACAGACCCCACAGAGCCCCAGGACAGCAACACAATTAGACCCAACCAAATCACTAGAAAGCTAAAAGAGAACTATTTGACACACTGGAAAGAATCAACAAAAAAAAACAGAGCAAATAGGAACGCTATCTAGCCCTAAACAGATGCACCCTAGATTCTATACTCTGAATCTTCTTCCCACAATCCTGTGCTTTGTTACCGCAGAGCGAGCTGCGACCGCCCACACCCAGGGCTCCCCTCAACCCGATTACATGCCACATCGCAGAGCTGCACACACACACACACACACACACATCTCATTGCAGAGCTGCACTGCAGAGGATCAGGAAGACTGACTGGCAGGCTGGCTGGAGGGAGGCAGGGAAGCATCTGACAACGGCTTATAGACAGGGCCAATCGAAGTCTACCCAGAGTGAACTCACAGCCATGGCCCACCAAAGTCTACTCAGAGTGAACTCACAGCCAGGGCCCACCAAAGTCTACCCAGAGTGAACTCACAGCCATGGCCCACCAAAGTCTACCCAGAGTGAACTCACAGCCAGGACCAACCAAAGTCTACCCAGAGTGAACTCACAGCCAGGGCCAACCAAAGTCTACTCAGAGTGAACTCACAGCCAGGGCCCACCAAAGTCTACTCAGAGTGAACTCACAGCCAGGGCCCACCAAAGTCTACTCAGAGTGAACTCACAGCCAGGGCCCACCAAAGTCTACTCAGAGTGAACTCACAGCCAACAAAATTCTCTACACTGAGTGAGTGACTCTAAGGCCAACCAATGTGTTCACAGAGCTTTAGCCAGAGCCAATACCCAAACTATGCCTGTCCTTGGCAAAACAAGAATCCTTGACTTCAACAATCTACCTCTAAATGGGTCAACACACTCTATTCAGTGGTTGGCTCAGCAGTAACCTTGTAAGTCAGTTTGTATCAATACATGTTCTTGAGAGTGACAGTAGCAGTGTTGTCCATGCCACATTCACAGGAGCCTGTGTGATGTTACTTTATTCAATCATAGAACCATCCTTGATGTTGGAGTGCTGAAGGTCGTCGGGTGAGGCTAAACCGTGTGTTATTGGAGCCTGGCATGCTAGTTGGCTATGGCGTCATAGGATTCGGTGCCCTGGACGGTTTTCACGGAAGAATACTGGACCAAGTTAGCTTCCTGAGTAAACTCAGTTAGTCTATTCCTAGAAAACATTGAACCGCTGTAGTTTACAACAATTATAATTTCTAAAGTGGAAGTTGGGAGAGTTATATTTGAGTGTTTGAGGCTCCGCTCTCTCGCTTTCCCAGATGTTTAGTTCATTTCATTCCGATCTCCTTGGCATTATTGTAGCCATTTTCTGTAGCCTGTCAACTATGTGTCTGTCTATCCCTGTTCTCTCCTCTCCGCACAGGCTATACAAACGCCTCAAACCGCGTGGCTGCTGCCACTCTAACCTGGTGGTCCCTGCACGCACCACCCACGTGGAGTTCCAGGTCTCCGGCAGCCTCTGGAACTGCCGTTCTGCGGCCAACAAGGCAGAGTTCATCTCAGCCTATGCTACCCTCCAGTCCCTCGACTTCTTGGCGCTGACGGAAACATGGATTACCACTGAAAACACTGCTACTTCTACTGCTCTCTCCTCGTCTGACCATGTGTTCTCGCATACCCCGAGAGCATCTGGTCAGCGGGGTGGTGGCACAGGAATCCTCATCTCTCCCAAGTGGACATTCTCTCTTTTTCCCCTGACCCATCTGTCTATCTCCTCATTTGAATTCCATGCTGTCACAGTCACTAGCCCATTCAAGCTTAACATCCTTGTCATTTATCGCCCTCCAGGTTCCCTTGGAGAGTTCATCAATGAGCTTGACGCCTTGATAAGTTCCTTTCCTGAGGATGGCTCACCCCTCACAGTTCTGGGTGACTTTAACCTCCCTACGTCTACATTTGACTCATTTCTCTCTGCCTCCTTCTTTCCACTCCTCTCCTCTTTTGACCTCACCCTCTCACCGTCCCCCCCTACTCACAAGGCAGGCAATACGCTTGACCTCATCTTTACTAGATGCTGCTCTTCTACTAATCTCACTGCAACTCCCCTCCAAGTCTCCGACCACTACTTTGTATCCTTTTCTCTCTCGCTCTCCTCCAACACTACTCACTCTGCCCCTACTCAGATGGTAATGCGCCGTCACAACCTTCGCTCTCTCTCTCCCGCTACTCTCTCCTCTTCCATCATATAATCTCTTCCCTCTGCTCAATCCTTCTCCCTCCAATCTCCTGATTCTGCCTCCTCAACCCTCCTCTCCTCCCTTTCTGCATCCTTTGACTCTCTATGTCCCCTATCCTCCCGGCCGGCTCGGTCCTCCCCTCCTGCTCCATGGCTTGACGACTCATTGCGAGCTCACAGAACAGGGCTCCGGGCAGCCGAGCGGAAATGGAAGAATACTAGACTCCCTGCAGACCTGGCATCTTTTCACTTTCTACCACTCTAAATTCCAAGCATCTGCCTCTAACCCTAGGAAGCTCTTTGCCACCTTCTCCTCCCTACTGAATCCTCCTCCCCCTCCCCCCCTCCTCCTTCTCTGTGGATGACTTCGTCAACCATTTTGAAAAGAAGGTTGACGACATCCGATCCTCGTTTGTTAAGTCAAATGACACCGCTGGTCCTGCTCACACTGCCCTACCCTATGCTTTGACTTCTTTCTCCCCTCTCTCTCCAGATGAAATCTTGCGACTTGTGACGGCCGGCCTCCCAACAACCTGCCCGCTTGACCCTATCCCCTCCTCTCTTCTCCAGACCATTTCCGGAGACCTTCTCCCTTACCTCACCTCGCTGATCAACTCATCATTGACCGTTGGCTATGTCCTTTCCGTCTTCAAGAGAGCGAGAGTTGCACCCCTTCTCAAAAAACCTACACTCGATCCCTCCGATGTCAACAACTACAGACCAGTATCCCTTCTTTCTTTTCTCTCCAAAACTCTTGAGCGTGCCGTCTTTAGCCAACTCTCTTGCTATCTCTCTCAGAATGACCTTCTTGATCCAAACCAGTCAGGTTTCAAGACTGGTCATTCAACTGAGACTGCTCTTCTCTGTGTCACGGAGGCTCTCCGCACTGCTAAAGCTAACTCTCTCTCCTCTGCTCTTGTCCTTCTAGACCTATCTGCTGCCTTTGATACTGAGAACCATCAGATCCTCCTCTCCACCCTCTCCGAGTTGGGCATCTCTTGGATTGCGTCCTACCTGACAGGTCGCTCCTCTCACCACTGGTGTCCCCCAGGGCTCAGTTCTAGGCCCGCTCCTATTCTCGCTATACACCAAGTCACTTGGCTCTGTCATATCCTCACATGGCCTCTCCTATCATTGCTACGCAGATGACACACAATTAATCTTCTCCTTTCCCCCTTCTGATAACCAGGTGGCGAATCGCATCTCTGCATGTCTGGCAGACATATCAGTATGGATGACGGATCACCACCTCAAGCTGAACCTCGGCAAGACGAAGCTGCTCTTCCTCCCGGGGAAGGACTGCCCATTCCATGGTCTCGCCATCATGGTTGACAACTCCGTTGTGTCCTCCTCCCAGAGTGCAAAGAGTCTTGGCGTGACCCTGGACAACTCCCTGTCGTTCTCCGCTAACATCAAGGCGGTGACCCGATCCTGTAGGTTCATGCTCTATAACATTCGCAGAGTACGACCCTGCCTTACACAGGAAGCGGCACAGGTCCTAATCCAGGCACTTGTCATCTCCCGTCTGGATTACTGCAACTCGCTGTTGGCTGGGCTCCCTGCCTGTGCCATTAAACCCCTACAACTCATCCAGAAAGCCGCAGCCCGTCTGGTGTTCAACCTTCCCAAGTTCTCTCACGTCACCCCGCTCCTCCGCACACTCCACTGGCTTCCAGTTGAAGCTCGCATCTGCTACAAGACCATGGTGCTTGCCTACAGAGCTGTGAGGGGAATGGCACCCCCGTACCTTCAGGCTCTGATCAGTCCCAAAACCCAATCGAGGGCATTGCGTTCATCCACCTCTGGCCTGCTGGCCCCCCTACCTCTGCGGAAGCACAGTTCCCGCTCAGCCCAGTCAAAACTGTTCGCTGCTCTGGCACCCCAATGGTGGAACAAGCTCCCTCACAACGCCAGGACAGCGGAATCACTCACCACCTTCCGGAGACACTTGAAACCCCACCTCTTTAAGGAATACCTGGGATAGGATAAAGTAATCCTTCTACCCCCCTTACCCCCCCCCCCCCCAAATTTTTTTTGAAAATATTGTAAAGTGGTTGTCCCACTGGCTATCATAAGGTGAATGCACCAATTTGTAAGTCGCTCTGGATAAGAGCGTCTGCTAAATGACGTAAATGTAAATGTAATGATGTGTACAACTGTCACTCTTAGGCCAGATATTGTAAGGACACACACAAACACAGCACTACTCCCACGCAGCTGTAAGTCTCCTTCTTAGCCCTATGGGCTCTGGTCGAAAGTTATGCACTAAATAGGGAATAGGGTGCAATTTGGGATGCAGACTGGGTCTACTCTCATCCCTGGTTATCCACCAACAGTTACCTTGACACAGTGGTTGAATAGGCTAAGATACAGCTGGGCTTTGATTTCGACTTCTATTGCATCCTCCACATGAAAGAGTGTGTGAATGAATAGATATGCCACCTGACTGGCACACTATGCATATTCAGGTAGTTTTTTTCTCAGAGGAGGAATATCTCTGAAACCCATCACATTGATCTTTCAGCAGCACTGTACAATGGTGTGGAATGAGCCAAGCTTAAGTCAAGCACAGGGAAAAGTCACAGCGAATGATGAACTCTCAGAGTGTGTGTGTGTGTGTGTGTGTGTGTGTGTGTGTGTGTGTGTGTGTGTGTGTGTGTGTGTGTGAGTGTGTGTGTGTGTGTGTTTTTCATTTAGCACTGTATAAAAAATATTGTTGTAGCCGGTATTGTAAAAATCCATACTGGTATATCTGTATCACACAGACCTACATGAAATGTTCCATCAATACTACAAACCACATAATCAATGTATCTGACTAATAAGAAATGAATGAAGGCCCTAGTTGAGTACAGTCTATGGCAGGGATCATCAACTAGATTCAGCCGCAGGACGATTTGTTTCTTGAGTGGATGGTCGGGGGGGACAGAACTTAATTACAAATAATTTGTACACTGCAAATGAACCGCAAGAAGCCCAAACAGATATAATATTTGACTAAAACATAATAATTTCAAACCTTGCATTTGTAGGCCTATACGATCACACATATATCTCTCTGTTATGCGTGGGAATACTTTGGAACAGATTTGTACAAAATTAAAATCACTTGGGAGCTGATTTGCTGGTGTTTTTACCGCCTTTTATGTCCAACAATAAATACATAAAATAATAATAACATTATTAAAAAATCTCTGAAAACTTGGGGGAAATCGCCCACGGGCCTTGGGGAACCCGTGATTTTTCTAAGAAACACACCCCATGCAAGTATAACGCTATGGACTCATGCTGTTTACGATAAAGCATGCTAGGTTTCCAATGCCAGCCACTGTGAAGAGATCCCTCTCTCATTGTTGTACCAGGTGTTGGGAATTCTGATGGGAGACTTATTTGTCAAAGACAGACAGTTTATTAACTACAACGTTATGCCTTAGCTTGTGTTTTCTGAATATTAGCCCCACAGAGCTGAAATAGCTGCCGGGTTTTACATAGTCCTACATCCACCATGCAGGTGACAAATATTAGGGTGCGACCAAATGGGACCCTTCCCTCTATTTTATTTATTTTACCTTTATTTAACTAGGCAAGTCAATCTTATTTACAATGACGGCCTACACCGGCCAAACCCGGACGACGCTGGGCCAATTGTGCGCCGCCCTATGGGACTCCCAATCACCGCCCGGTTGTGATACAGCCTGGAATCGAACCAGGGGGGGGGTCTGTAGTGACGTCTCAAGCACTGAGATGCAGTGCCTTAGACCGCTGAGCCACTCGGGAGCCCTTACAGTGCACTACTATAGGAAATAGTATAGGAAATAGGGAGCCATTTGGGACGCACCCTTAGTCTGCTGAAAACACGTTGACAAATGTATTAGGGATGAGATTCTAGAACCATTAGAGTGTAGCGTGATCATCATCCTACAGTGACAGGCTACAGCCGAAGGCTATGGAACCCCAGCGGTTCCTACTGTAAACCATACAAGTGTAACTATGAATTATTTGGACTTTATGGGATTGTTGATATTCCATTTATGACTTGTGGTGGTGCTATTCTAGCTGCTTGGCACTAACTCATGAATGTAAAAACCCTGTGTGTGTTAAATGAATGTGTGGTGAATGTAGGCGGCAGCCTTGAGCTTTCTGATCGCAATGTTTGTGTAATGAATGGCGGAGCCCATGTGTCCAGTCCACTAAGGGACCTTCCGATAAATCCCGATGACCAACAGCAGATTCATTCGAACATCAGAGAACAAGCTCTCTCTCTCTCTCTCTCCGGCACCGTATGCACGCATCTCTCTGCAAATGTGAAATGAGCATGAACTGTCATTGGCAGCACGTATATTCCTTGCACCATGTCATACGGAATATATTAGGAACTCTATGTTTGCATTACGATCATTATAGCCGGAGGGTAGGCATATTATAGAGCGCAGTTTCCCATTACCATCATCATTTAACACCAGGGGCACCTCAGGGCTGTCTCATGAATATGGCTATGAAATTATGATTAATTCTCGGTTTATTTAGTGAGATGTCACCAGGGATGTGTTGTATTGGGATATGATTGGTGGAATATCATGGGCAATATAGGCTTTTCTATATGCATAGTCACACACACAAACACACACACACACACACACACACAAGGATACGATTGGCGAAATATCGTGTGCCAGCCCAGTATAATATACTTTATTGCCAACAACCAAGGTTGGTGGTTTGTGACACAGCATGGTAGCTCTGACATGAAGAGGCTGGGGTATTAGTATAATCATCATGTCAGAGCTACCATGCTGTATCGTAAACACAAACCACCAACCTTGGTTGGTGGCAATAAAGTGTATTGTACTGGGCTGGCACACGATATTTCGCCAATCGTATCCTTGTGTGTGTGTGTGTGTGTGTGTGTGTATGTGTGTGTGTGTGTGTGTGTGTGTGTGTGTGTGTGTGTGTGTGACTATGCATATAGAAAAGCCTATATTGCCCATGATATTCCACCAATCATATCCCAATTCAACACATCCCAGGTGACATCTCACTAAATAAACCGAGAATTAATCATAATTTCATAGCCATATTCATGAGACAGCCCTGAGGTGCCCCTGGTGTTAAATGATGATGGTAATGGGAAACTGCGCTCTATAATATACCTATCCTCCGGCTATAATGATCGTAATGCAAACATAGAGTTCCTAATATATTCCGTATGACATGGTGCAAGGAATACACGTGCTGCCAATGACAGGTTCATGCTCGTTTCACATTTGCAGAGAGATGCGTGCATACGGTGCCGGAGAGAGAGAGAGAGAGAGAAAGAGAGAGAGAGAGAGCTTGTTCTCTGATGTTCGAATGAAATCTGCTGTTGGTCATCGGGATTTATCGGAAGGTCCCTTAGTGGACTGGACACATGGGCTAGGGAATAGGCTACTATTGAGTCCGGGGGAAGGATAGCAGAGGATTTGAAACACTGTCTGAAACGTGATCATTCTCCGCCATTCATTACACAAACATTGCGATCAGAAAGCTCAAGGCTACAGCCCTACACTGTTCTCTACCGGGCTATAAACGTCTTATTACCGATGGTCATTACATCGATATGCGTCGGCATAAACTGTCAAATAGCACACATAGTCTAGACTACAGCAAGGAAACAAATAGCCTCCATAGGCTAATTCCACGGACAAAACAATAGGAATGGAGTAGGGTGTCCATGTGTCGGGCTACGGGATCTGGGCGAACAAGTGCAGCCAATCTAGGGACGGAAGCCCGACACATGGACTAAAGACCGGAGCCGCTAAAGACCGGAGCCTCGAGCACCGAGGGCGAGACCTCCACTGGCTGAGAAAAACGAAGCATGAACTAAAAAGAAAAGTTGACACTCGCTAGCTGCATGTTTGTGAATGAATCCAGCAACGCGTCGTGCACGCCGCTTCTACTGTAGCCTCGTACTGCAACAACGTAACAACCGAGCTTGTTCCGGGGAAGAAACATTAACGCGTAAAACAACAAGCAAATTCCCCGCCGGAACTTTCATTTATTGTGCATTGCCTGGTCGCGGCGTTTACACACCGACACCGCTGAAGGCTCAGCAATAATTGGAGAATCTGTGCGGTTGAAAGCAGGGGCTACCGAGCCAGCCTAAATTAAAAAAGCGAAGGCAGGTTCCTACCTCCTTCTTGGTCAGCCTGAAGACAGGCGGGGATATTCTTCTTCCAACCCGGCATCTTTTTCGCGGTATGAGCATTCAGAAAGTCTCAAAGATAAATCTCAGGCGCATTTCAATCTCAGGAGTAGCCTACAGGTTTCCTTTGCGAACATATCCCCACACACAGTCTCGGAGTCTTCTTGTTTTTCCGTGGCCGGTGTAATTCAACGCTGTGTCTCCCACCACCGCTCAGCCTCGTTGTGGTGAGCGCAGGGCTCTGCGAGAGAGAATAACCTATATATAATGGCCTATCGCCCAAAAAAAAAACCTGAAGCAGTGTGCCCTATTCAACCTCGAGATATGCGAATCCTGCTAGATATAACATAGGTGAGGTGGCCAGAAAGGCAACCAAAAAAGGAATGACCGGTAATTCATCATATTTTTCTATGATATTATTTTATCGGAGGGTGCAGGGATGGGGTTTGAGAAATGGTCTAGTCTGGACCACGCGGTAAAGGCAGGGAGCCCTGCCCGGTTTAATTCATTAACTTCAATAAGGGGTGTGCATGACATTTTCTACGGGACACAGGAGCATCTATAGAGTTCCAGTAACACACATCTAGCAGAAGAAACGCCAGTATATAGTTAGCTTGGTTGGCAGTATAGTGGACGGTCATCTTAGATCCTTTGTTTATGTCAGTGCATCGGCTGAGCCCTCGAGGTTTACAACAAGGCTATTCTCCCGGCGGACTACATAGTATGATGTCATCCATAACACTGCTAACACATTCAGCGGAGATGTTTTATTAATAAGTTAGAGCCTAGTGGCATAGCGTTTCCCAAGATCTCTCCTCCAGTAAACTACGCCAGCCTGTTCCATTGCTGCTAGCGTTACATTTAAGTCATTTAGCAGACGCTCTTATCCAGAGCGATTTACAGTTAGTGAGTGAATATATATATTTTTTCTTTCATACTGGTCCCCCGTGGGAAACGAACCCACAACCCTGGCGTTGCAAACGCCATGCTCTACCAACTGAGCTACACAGGACTCAGCACACCTGATTCAACTAATCGAGGGCCTTCAGCTAGTCTAGCTGGTAGTTCAGGAATAGATTTAAAACATAAGTGGAACTGACTGAGGGTAGTTGAGGTGAGGTTTGGGAAACACTGGCCTAGTCGACTGTGATGCTGGTGTGTCTGAGGGTAGTTGAGGAGAGGTTTGGGAAACACTGGCCTAGTCGACTGTGATGCTGGTGTGACTGAGGGTAGTTGAGGTGAGGTTTGGGAAACACTGGCCCAGTCGACTGTGATGCTGGTGTGTCTGAGGGTAGTTGAGGAGAGGTTTGGGAAACACTGGCCTAGTCGACTGTGATGCTGGTGTGTCTGAGGGTAGTTGAGGAGAGGTTTGGGAAACACTGGCCTAGTCGACTGTGATGCTGGTGTGTCTGAGGGTAGTTGAGGAGAGGTTTGGGAAACACTGGCCTAGTCGACTGTGATGCTGGTGTGTCTGAGGGTAGTTGAGAGAGGTTTGGGAAACACTGGCCTAGTCGACTGTGATGCTGGTGTGTCTGAGGGTAGTTGAGGAGAGGTTTGGGAAACACTGGCCTAGTCGACTGTGATGCTGGTGTGTCTGTAGTTGATTTACACTGCAGTCGACTATACTTGTGTCTGATTAACACTGGCTGATGCTTCTGTTCTTAATCCACTGCATTCTTCTTCAGAGGTCTACAGCCTGTGCTCTGCTCCGTGTGTCATGCTACCTACCACCCCTCTGGCTCAGTATGTCAGGCTACCTACCACTCTCTGTGCTCAGTATGTCAGGCTACCTACCACCCCTCTGGTTCAGTATGTCAGGCTACCTACCACCCCTCTGTCTCAGTATGTCAGGCTACCTACCACCCCTCTGGCTCAGTATGTCAGGCTACCTACCACCCTCTGGCTCAGCATGTCTAGGCTACTACACCATCTGGCTCAGTATGTCATGCTACCTACCACCCCTCTGGCTCAGTATGTCAGGCTACCTACCACCCCTCTGGCTCAGTATGTCAGGCTACCTACCACCCCTCTGGCTCAGCGTGTCAGGCTACCTACCACCCCTCTGGCTCAGTATGTTAGGCTACCTACCACCCCTCTGGCTCAGTATGTCAGGCTACCTACCACCCCTCTGGCTCAGTATGTCAGGCTACCTACCATCCCTCTGACTCAGTATCTCAGAATACCTACCACCCCTCTTGCTCCGCATGTCAGGCTACCTACCACCCCTCTGGTCCAGTATGTCAGGCTACCTACTACCCCTCTGGTCCAGTATGTCAGGCTACCTACCTACCCTCTGGTTGTTCAGGCTACCTCACTCCTCCTCTGGTACTCAGTCACCCACTGCTATGGCTTACTATAACCCACCCCCTCTGGCTCAGTATGTCAGGCTACCTACCACTCTCTGGCTCAGTATGTCAGGCTACCTACCACCCCTCTGGCTCAGTATGTCAGGCTACCTACCACCCCTCTGGCTCAGTATGTCAGGCTACCTACCACCCCTCTGGCTCAGTATGTCAGGCTACCTACCACCCCTCTGGCTCAGTATGTCAGGCTACCTACCACCCCTCTGGCTTAGTATGTCAGGCTACCTACCACCCCTCTGGCTTAGTATGTCAGGCTACCTACCACCCCTCTGGCTCAGTATGTCAGGCTACCTACCACCCCTCTGGCTCAGCATCTCAGGCTACCTACCACCCCTCTGGCTCAGTATGTCAGGCTACCTACCACCCCTCTGGCTCAGTATGTCAGGCTACCTACCACCCCTCTGGTTCAGTGTGTCAGGCTACCTACCACCCCTCTGGCTCAGTATGTCAGGCTACCTACCACCCCTCTGGCTCAGTATGTCAGGCTACCTACCACCCCTCTGGCTCAGCGTGTCAGGCTACCTACCACCCCTCTGGCTCAGCGTGTCAGGCTACCTACCACCCCTCTGTCTCAGAATGTCAGGCTACCTACCACCCCTCTGGCTCAGTATGTCAGGCTACCTACCACCCCTCTGGCTCAGTATCTCAGACTACCTACCACCCCTCTGGTTCAGTATGTCAGGCTACCTACCACCCCTCTGGTCCAGTATCTCAGGCTACCTACCACCCCTCTGGCTCAGTATGTCAGGCTACCTACCACACCTCTGGCTCAGCGTGTCAGGCTACCTACCACCCCTCTGGCTCAGTATGTCAGGCTACCTACCACCCCTCTGGTCCAGTATGTCAGGCTACCTACCACCCCTCTGGCTCAGTATGTCAGGCTACCTACTACCCCTTGTACATGCAGTATTCTCCACACAGCTCATCCCATATAACTACTGCTGTACATATAGAATTCTGCCAGTCGATGTGAGTGGACCTCAGCTTGCCATACTATGCATCAAAATGGGGGCAACACAACAGAACACGGCACTCAGGCTTTCATCCTGAAGTCTGTGGGGAAAGAATAACTAGGCCTTTGGTCAGCAGCAATACAGTTCAGTACATAGCACATCTCTCTAGAGCAGCACCCCCCATCCCCCCTTCTACCCTTGGTAATACATTGACCCCCAGGGATTGACATCAATGGGAGGTGAACCCACCACCACTCCCACCCTCAGGCCCTTCTCCTCAACCACCAACCCCCAACCCCCTGACTCTACTTCCCCATTCAAGAGTCTTTAGGGGGGAGAGAAATGGAAGAATGTTAGAATGGAAATGGAATGAACTCATTAACCATTTGTGAGCCTGGAGAGACTTAACCTCTGACAAATCTTAAAACATTTACACCAATCCTTCCTACTCTAACCTGGAATTCCTCACTAGATCCCTCCCTTCTGCTGATTCTCATCTCTAGTCACTAATGTCTTGTCAGTAATGTCTTGTCACTAATGTCATGTCAGTAATGTCATGTCCGTAATGTCTTGTCACTAATGTCTTGTCACTAATGTCTTGTCAGTATTGTCTTGTCACTAATGTCTTGTCAGTAATGTCTTGTCACTAATGTCTTGTCACTAATGTCTTGTCACTAATGTCTTGTCACTAATGTCTTGTCACTAATGTCTTGTCAGTAATGTCTTGTCACTAATGTCTTGTCAGTAATGTCTTGTCACTAATGTCTTGTCAGTAATGTTTTGTCACTAATGCCTTGTCAGTAATGTCTTGTCAGTAATGTCTTGTCAGTAATGTCTTGTCACTAATGTCTTGTCACTAATGTCTTGTCACTAATGTCTTGTCACTAATGTCTTGTCACTAATGTCTTGTCAGTAATGTCTTGTCAGTAATGTCTTGTCACTAATGTCTTGTCACTAATGTCTTGTCACTAATGTCTTGTCAGGAATGTCTTGTCACTAATGTCTTGTCAGGAATGTCTTGTCACTAATGTCTTGTCAGTAATGTATTGTCACTAATGTCTTGTCACTAATGTTTTGTCACTAATGTCTTGTCACTAATGTCTTGTCACTAATGTCTTGTCCGTAATGTCTTGTCCGTAATGTCTTGTCCGTTATGTCTTGTCAGTAATGTCTTGTCAGTAATGTCTTGTCAGTAATGTCTTGTCACTAATGTCTTGTCAGTAATGTCTTGTCACTAATGTCTTGCCACTAATGTCTTGTCAGTAATGTCTTGTCACTAATGTCTTGTCAGTAATGTCTTGTCACTAATGTCTTGTCACTAATGTCTTGTCACTAATGTCTTGTCCGTAATGTCTTGTCCGTAATGTCTTGTCCGTAATGTCTTGTCAGTAATGTCTTGTCCGTAATGTCTTGTCAGTAATGTCTTGTCAGTAATGTCTTGTCACTAATGTCTTGTCAGTAATGTCTTGTCACTAATGTCTTGTCAGTAATGTCTTGTCACTAATGTCTTGTCACTAATGTCTTGTCACTAATGTCTTGTCACTAATGTCTTGTCAGTAATGTCTTGTCACTAATGTCTTGTCAGTAATGTCTTGTCCGTAATGTCTTGTCAGTAATGTCTTGTCAGTAATGTCTTGTCACTAATGTCTTGTCACTAATGTCTTGTCACTAATGTCTTGTCAGTAATGTCTTGTCAGTAATGTCTTGTCAGTAATGTCTTGTCCGTAATGTATTGTCAGTTATGTCTTGTCCGTAATGTCTTGTCAGTAATGTCTTGTCAGTAATGTCTTGTCAGTAATGTCTTGTCCGTAATGTCTTGTCCGTAATGTCTTGTCCGTAATGTCTTGTCCGTAATGTCTTGTCCGTAATGTCTTGTCAGTAATGTCTTGTCCGTAATGTCTTGTCCGTAATGTCTTGTCCGTAATGTCTTGTCCGTAATGTCTTGTCAGTAATGTCTTGTCAGTAATGTCTTGTCAGTAATGTCTTGTCCGTAATGTCTTGTCCGTAATGTCTTGTCCGTAATGTCATGTCCGTAATGTCTTGTCCGTAATGTCTTGTCCGTAATGTCTTGTCCGTAATGTCTTGTCCGTAATGTCATGTCCGTAATGTCTTGTCCGTAATGTCATGTCCGTAATGTCTTGTCCTCCAGCCCGTTAGTCTACTACTGGACCAATGAAAAGGTCTTTCAGCATGGGACACCCTTAGACTGTAAACATCAACCACTCCAGGCTATGGGAATACAGAGGAGGACAGACACAAGATGTAGACTGACCTGAATGAAACCTGCCGTAGTAGCAGAACAATGGTGTTGTTGGGATTAAGGGCCAATAGATGTGTATGTAATGGTACACTCACTGGGAATCAGTGATGTAGTGGTCAAGACATGGGGGTAAACTTTGATCGCCGGTCACGGTGAAAAAAGTAACTCGTCCTATTCTTTCAATGCATTTTTCCCGCAAAAGGTGGGAAACTGTGTTACTTGCAATTACCCTCCTCTACATCACTGCTGGGAATGAAGCATTTTTCTGCAACATTTCTATGCAACATTTCTATGAGTGTAAACAGAATGTTGTTACTTGTAGACTTGTTCACCAGCCGTCTCTCTCTCTCTCTCTCTCTCTCTCTCTCTCTCTCTCTCTCTCTCTCTCTCTCTCTCAATTTCAATTTTTCTGTCACGAACAGAAGAGGACCCAAGAGCGCAAGTTCAAATTCAGAGTTCTTTATTCAAGGTTACAGGCGGGAAGAGGAGTCCCAGGGGTGTCAGGGGTCTTTCAGGGCCCTCCTGTGGGTACCTGTGCTCCGGGGTCACCAAATGTCCGGGGGTGTCCAGTCCAAGTGCTTAGTGTGTGTGTTCCCCAGTGATGGAGCGGCGTATCGGGCTGAGGGTGGTGAAACGTCTGGGCACGCTCATCTGGTGGTCGGAGACCTGGGGGAACACACACACAACAAGCAATATGAATGGCAGGCAGAAGTACAGATCAGGGCTGGGCAAATATCGTGGTGAGAGACAGAAGGCAGAAACGAGTTACCGGAGGGGCTGAAGATCGGAGAGTAGTCGAGGTCCAGAAGGCAGGTTGGGATAGACGGGGCAGTAGAACAAGGAGGCAGTCAAGAAAGGATCGGTATCACAAACAGGAGTCAGAGCGCAGACAGGCAGGTTACTGGTCCGGGTTTGAAGACGATCTGACAGGGCTTGGCTGAAAACCAGGGCTTGATATACTGGGAGAGGTAGTGGGGAAATGCAGTTCAGCTGGCAGAGTAATTAGAACAGAGTGAGGCAAGGTGGAGCTAGTTAGGCTGAGTAGAGAGAGGGAGGTGAGCAGAGTGGAAGATAATTGAATGCAATTAATGTTGCTACCAGGGAGAGAGAGTGCTCATGACAGGACCCCCCCTCCAAGGGACGGCCCCAGAAGTCCCAAGAACAACATCATGCCGGGAGGGTGGAGGGGAGCAGGCGGCGGGTCAGAACTCCTCCCAAGCGGTCGCGAGTGAATCTCCTCATCCTCAGAAGGAGCTGGAGGGTCACGGTCGTGGAGACAGGACAGGCACTGAGACAGGAGCAGGGCGGGCCGGACGGCTGGGAACCCCTCTTGGACCGCCCCTACGGATTGCAGGCTGATCAGGATGTAGTCGGTGGAAGTCAGTGATAAGGGTCCGGTCCACTATCCTCCTGGCCGGGATCCAGGTCCTCTCCTCTGGACCATATCCCTCCCAATCAACGAGGTACTGAGAAGACCCCTACCCCTTCGCCTAAAGCGGAGCAGCCGCCGGACGGTGAACACAGGACCGCCATCTACGAGGCGCGGAGGAGGTGGCGCCGGAGCTGCAGGGACCAGGGGACTTTCATGGACCGGCTTGACCTTGGAGGTGGAAGGTGGGGTGGACCCGCATGGAAGCGGGCAACTGAAGTCCGGACCGCCGTTGGACTGATGACTTTCTGCACAGGAAAAGGACCAAAAGCGAAGCGAGGCCAGCTTTCGGATACAACCCGCCAGCGGCAGATCCGGGCAGACAGCCAGACCTTCTGACCAACCCGGTAAGTAGGTGCTGGGGTCCTCCGTCGGTTGGCACCGACGGCGTAGCTGGTTCCAGACTTCAGGAGCACAGTGCGAGCCTGGGCCCAAGTGCGGCGGCAGCGCCGGGCATACGCAAGAGCAGACGGACAGGTGGCATCCGCCTCCTGGCTGGCAAACAGTGGAGGTTGATACCCGTAGACACACTGAAGGGGGAGAGGCCCGGTGGAGGAACTGGTGAGTGAATTATGGGCATATTCCACCCAGAGCAGGTGTTGAGCCCAGGCCGGGGATTTTGGGAAGCCACACACCTCAGTGCCTTCTCCAGCTCCTGGTTCATGGCGTTCAGTCTGGCCGTTTGACTGCGGGTGGAATCCAGACGATAGGCTGGCGGTGGCCCCAAGGAGATGACAGAACTCCTTCCAAAAGGTTGCTGAGAATTGCGGGCCCCGGTCTGACACTATATCCTGGGGTAGGCCATGGATACGAAACACATGTTCCAGGACCACCTGGGAGGTCTCTTTAGCAGAGGGTAGTTTGGGAAGGGCCACGAGTGGGTCATCTTACTAAAGCGGTCAACAATGGTAAGGATGACTGTGTGTCCGTCAGAGGGGGAAGGCCCGTAACAAAGTCCAGTGAAACGTGGGACCAGGGCCTCTTGGGTATGAGTAGGGGTTGCAGCAACCCAGCAGGAGGCTGGTTGGGAGTCTTGTTTCGGTTACAAGTGGGACAAGCTCGGATGAATTCTCGGACATCCCGTCTCTCCCCGCCACCAGAACCGCCTGGCGGACCAGATGAAGGGTGCAGTGATGCCGGGATGACAGGCCAGACGGGATTGCGTGCCCCACTGAATCACAGGTGACCTGAGATTTGCTGGAACAAACAGACGGTTGGGGGCGCTGGTGCTTGGACCTGGCTGGTCCCGAAGAGCCTCCATGACCTGCTTCTCGATCTCCCAGGTGAGGGCCGCTACACCAAGTGGCTGGGAAGAATGGGAGCTGTCATGGCGGTGGGTCGTCCTTCTGAAACATCCGGGAAAGAGCATCAGGTTTGATGTTGCGAGATCCCGGGCGGTAGGAGAGCGTGAAATTGAAGCGCGTAAAGAACAGAGACCACCGCTGTTGACGGGAGTTCAGCCTCCTGGCTGTTTGGATATACTCCAGGTTCTTGTGGTCTGTCCACACTACGAATGGTTCCTTTTTTGCCCTCTAACCAGTGCCGCCATTCTTCAAGGGCGAGCTTGACAGCCAACAGCTCGCGGTTCCCAATGTCGTAGTTGCATTCGGCAGGGGTTAGCCGACGGGAGTAGAAGGCACAGGGGTGCATCTTGCCATCCTCAGCTGCTCTTTGAGAAAGCACTGCACCCACTCCCACGTCCGAAGCATCTACCTCCACCACAAACTGCCTTGCTGCATCTGGCATCTGGAGGATGGGAGCAGAAGTGAAACATGTCTTGAGGATATTGAAGGCCTTATCAGCAGCTGATGTCCATTGGTACGGTTGTTTAGTGCTGGTTAGCGCCGTGAGGGGTGCAGCCACTGTGCTATAGTTTCTGATGAATCTCCTATAAAAGTTGGCAAAGCCCAGGAACTGTTGCAACTTCTTCCGAGACTCAGGAACTGGCCAGGAAGTGACAGCCGACACCTTCGTGAGATCCATCTGAATCCTGCCCTCGGTCACCCACAACCCCAGGAATGAAACGGTCTTGGCATGGAACTCGCACTTCTCTGCCTTCACGAAAAGAGAGTTCTCCAGCAGGCGGCGCAGGACCAACCGGACGTGGTGCGTGTGTTCTGACAGAGTCTTTGAGAATATTAAAATATCGTCAAGGTACACAAATACGAATGTATTTAGCATGTCCCTGAGGATATCATTCACTAGGGCTTGAAAAACTGCTGGGGCATTGGTGAGGCCGCAAGGGCATGACGAGATATTCATAGTGGCCGGTTTGGTGTGTTGAACGCTGTCTTCCATTCGTCTCCCTCCCTCATCCGCACCAGATGGTAGGCATTGCGAAGGTCCAGCTTAGTGAATACAGTGGCTCCCTGGCTCGCAGCAGTTCAAGGCAGACGAACGTAAAGGCAGTGGGTAGCGATTCTTAACCGTGATGTCGTTCAGACCCCGGTAATCTATGCATGGACGAAGAACAGCCTTCTTCTTGCCGACAAAGAAGAATCCCGCTCCTGCGGGGGAAGACGACGGTCTAATTATCCCGGAGGCAAGAGAGTCGTTAATGTAGTCCTCCATGGCCTTTCTTTCGGGGGCGACAATGAATCCCGGCGAACCCTTGGGAGGTGCTGTGCCAGGCAGGAGATCAATCGCGCAGTCATAGGGTCTGTGGTGGGGGTAGAGATGTCGCCTTGGATTTGTTGAACACCTCTTTCAGGCTGTGGTAACAGGCCGGAACATTGGATATGTCGGAGGTAGCGCTAGATCCCTCCCCCGGAACAGGCAGGGTGGCCCCCTTCAAACAGGTCTGGTGACAACTCCTTCCCCACTCACGGACTGTTCCTGTCTCCCAGTCGATGTGGGGGTTGTGCGCTGACGGAGCCACGGGTATCCAAGAATGAGTGGTTGGCCAGGTGAGTGTAGGAGGTGAAACTGGATGGACTCCTGGTGGTTTCCTGACAGCAGGATTGTCACAGGGGCGGAGATATGAGTGACAGTGCCAAGATGATGCCCATCCAGGGCTCGTGCAGGAATGGGTTGTGTCAGTTGATGATGGTTCACGCCGCCCAGTTGCTGTGCAAGCTCAGGGTCCATGATGTTTGCTTTGCGGCTCCGAATCCACAAGGGCGGCCAATGTATGAGTCTTGTCAGAAAGCTGAAGGCGGAGATGAAGCAGGGTCTTTCGGATGGAGGGAGACTGAAGGCTTGTTGAGCTCACCCGGATCTCCCCTACACCTGGTGAGCTGCGGCTTTTGCCGGACAAGTAGCGACACGGTGATTCTCGCCACCACAGTAGAGGCAAAGGTTGGAGCTTAGACGGCGCCCGACGCTCCTCGGGAGTCAGAGAGGCACGGCCAATCTCCATGGGCTCAGGCTGATTGAGTTGGCTATGGGACTTGACAGGCAGGGGCTGGACAGAAAGCGGCCTCGCCGAGTACGGATGGCAGGTTGACTGGGCAGCCCTTCTCCCTCCTCCGGGTCTGTATCGGCGGTCAATACGGCAAAGCTCAATGGCGGCATCAAGCGTTGAGGGCGGGTCATGGGAAACAAGCTCGTCCTTGATATAGTCCGCCAGGCTATGGAGGAAGGCTTGCACCAGTGCCTCTGGGTTAAACGAGCTTTGACTGGCCAGGGTACGAAAGTCAATGGAGAAGTCTGCCACTGTCCGATTGCCCTGACGGATGGTGAGCAGAGCTTGTGACGCTTGGCTGTTGGCGAGCCTAGGTCAAAGAACCTTTAACATCTACTCCTCTAAAGGCACTGAAGGAGGCACAGGCTGGGGTTTGCCGGTCGAATTCCGCCGTTCCCCACAACCGAGCTCGACCGTGAGATGTGTGATGACATACCCCACCTTGGCTCCCTCTGTTTGAGAAAGTCCTGGGCTGTAGTGCAAACTGGATTCGGCAGCTGCTCAAGAATGGTCTTACTTGCTTCTGGTTGCCATCAAAACGTTCCGGGTTCCCAATCCTTGGTTCAGGAGCGTGGGGATCTGGTGGCAGCACTGCCGGGCCTGCAGCATTGGGACCTCCAGCGGAGGGATGAAGGAGTATCGGTGGTACAGGAACAAAAGGACCAGGGGGTGCAGGTGGAGTAGCCGGGCTTGAGAGTAGTTGCAGGGCTTGGGCTAGCTGTTGTTGCTGCAGTTGGAACTGTTGTTGCTGCTGGTTGAATAGCTGGAGAAGCGATGTCGCCAGCCATCCGATTTATGTCTCCCTCAGAGCGTTCCAGGTCGCTGTAGGGCAGTCCTCTCTGGCTCTTCCCTCCATCGTGGTCAGATCGTTCTGTCACGAACAGACCCAAGAGCGCAAGTTCAAATTCAGAGTTCTTTATTCAAGGTTACAGGCGGGAAGAGGAGTCCCAGGGGTGTCAGGGGTCTTTCAGGGCCCTCCTGTGGGTACCTGTGCTCCGGGGGTCACCAAATGTCCGGGGTGTCCAGTCCAAGTGCTTAGTGTGTGTGTTCCCCAGTGATGGAGCGGCGTATCGGGCTGAGGGTGGTGAAACGTCTGGGCACGCTCATCTGGTGGTCGGAGACCTGGGGGAACACACACACACAACAGCAATATGAATGCAGGCAGAAGTACAGATCAGGGCTGGGCAAATATCGTGGTGAGAGACAGAAGGCAGAAACGAGTTACCGGAGGGGCTGAAGATCGGAGAGTAGTCGAGGTCCAGAAGGCAGGTTGGGATAGACGGGGCAGGAGAACAAGGAGGCAGTCAAGAAAGGATCGGTATCACAAACAGGAGTCAGAGCGCAGACAGGCAGGTTACTGGTCCGGGTTTGAAGACGATCTGACAGGGCTTGGCTGAAAACCAGGGCTTGATATACTGGGAGAGGTAGTGGGGAAATGCAGTTCAGCTGGCAGAGTAATTAGAACAGAGTGAGGCAAGGTGGAGCTAGTTAGGCTGAGTAGAGAGAGGGAGGTGAGCAGAGTGGAAGATAATTGAATGCAATTAATGTTGCTACCAGGGAGAGAGAGTGCTCATGACATTTTCAATTTAAGGGGCTTTATTGGCATGGGAAACGTGTGTTAACATTGCCAAAGCAAGTGAAGTAGATAGTAAACAAAAGTGAAATAAACAATAAAATATTAACAGTAAACATTACACTCAGAAGTTTCAAAAGAATAAAGACATTTCAAATGTCATATTATGTATATATACAGTGTTGTAACAATGTGCAAATAGTTAAAGTACAAATGGGAAAATAAATAAACATAAATATGGGTTGTATTTACAATGGTGTTTGTTCTTCACTGGTTGCCCTTTTCTTGTGGCAACAGGTCACAAATCTTGCAGCTGTGATGGCACACTGTGGTATTTCACCCAGTAGATAAGGGAGTTTATCAAAATTGGGTTTGTTTTCGAATTCTTTGTGGATCGCTGTAATCTGAGGGAAATATGTGTCTCTAATATGGTCATACATTTGGCAGGAGGTTAGGAAGTGCAGCTCAGTTTCCACCTCATTTAGTGGGCAGTGTGCACATAGCCTGTCTTCTCTTGAGAGCCAGGTCTGCCGACGGCGGCCTCTCTCAATAGCAAGGCTATGCTCACTGAGTCTGTACATAGTCCAAAGCTTTCCTTAAGTTTGGGTCAGTCACAGTGGTCAGGTATTTCTGCCACTGTGTACTCTCTGTTTAGGGCCAAATAGCATTCTAGTTTGCTCTGTTTTTTTGTTTGTTCTTTCCAATGTGTCAAGTAATTATCTTTTTGTTTTCTCATGATTTGGTCTCTCTCTCTCTCTCTCTCTCTCTCTCTCTCTCTCTCTCTCTCTCTCTCTCTCTCTCTCTCTCTCTCTCTCTCTCTCTCTCTCTCTCTCTCTAAACTGTACTGCTTGAATGTAGTGGTCTGATTTTCACAATGATTATTTTACTAAACAGGACCAAAACCAGGCTTTAATAAATCCTCTCCGCCACTCTCCTCCACCACATCAATAACCTGAGAGACGGTGAAGTTTAGGGGGAGGTGAACGATCTGTGCTACTGGGGAGTTACTGTGCTAGACTCACTAAAGGCACAGAGAGGACTGATGGAGACCCATTGTTATCAGAAAGATATTGATCCCACCACCTCATCGGTCCAGAGCTCATACCTCTCTCTCTCTCTCTCTCTCTCTCTCTCTCTCTCTCTCTCTCTCTCTCTCTCTCTCTCTCTCTCTCTCTCTCTCTCTCTCTCTCTCTCTCTCTCTCTCTCTCTCTTTCTCTCTCTGCAAAAGCACAGGATGGTGGCTGATAGCCAAAGCTTGGGGATAACACTGGCCATTACTTA
The DNA here is from genome assembly GCF_020615455.1 of Coregonus clupeaformis. NCBI lineage: Eukaryota > Metazoa > Chordata > Actinopteri > Salmoniformes > Salmonidae > Coregonus > Coregonus clupeaformis. Next base: position 20,499,659 of record NC_059195.1, read on the forward strand.
CTGTAATAATGGCTTAGGGTCTTACAACATTGTTCAATTGGCATGATTGCATTCCCCAACTCACAATGATTCCCAACTCAAGAGGTATAAAGGTGACTGATATTGGCAGGGATGTTCTGTTCAGGGAATCTGCATAGTCCTTCATTATCATTTTGACAGAAACATATTTTTCTTAAAATTCCTCTCAACGTACTCCGTTTTCAATTTAGCCCCAAAACCGGGAACAATAACAATGAACCATGTCATTAGTAGAATGAGACTGAGCTCTGAGAGATGGATGGTCGCTGTGGTTAGAACTTATAAACCAGCACCATCACACACACACACACACACACACACATATACACACATGCACACGCACCCACACACACACACACACACAAGCACACTAACACGCACACACAGACACGCACACGCACACACGCAGACACACGCACACACACGCACACGCAGACACACGCGCACACACACACACACACACAGCAGAGCTCCCTCTGAATAATGATCCTCTCTTTAACTGATAACTGTGAGGCATCATAAAGCGATCCAGGGGTAGACGTAGCATAGTAAATGTAAATCCGTAACACTCCATTTAGTATGATATGTTATGTTTTGTACGGTATGTATTCATTTATGGATGTCCATCATCCATTTCGCATGATATGTTACTACAAAATTACAATTTGTTGTGCCTAACATTAGCTAGGTGGCTAACGCTAACGTTAGCTAGGCTAGGGGTTATGGGGTTAGGGGTTAACGTTAGGGTTAGGAGTTAGGTTAAAGCTTAGGGGAAGGTGTTAGCCAGGCTGAACATTTTTTTTAAATATAAAGCTTCGGGTGGAGTGTTTGGCTGTCACAAACCACACAAACCAGACATTATAGTCTAGTGAAAGTCTAGGGGCCTTTCGTCCTAGTCTGCGTCCCTTTGACCTTTGACCCCAGCCCTATGGGGAGCAGCTGGAGCTCCCTATGGACCCCTGGTCTAAAGGTAGCGCCCTATACAGGAAATAGGGGGACATTTGGGACGCAGCTCTGCATTCCAAAAGCACACATTTACCTTCTGAGATAATTGAGCTTGTCATCTACCACCTTGAAGCTCAGCCCAGGCAGCAGGCAGCAGGTATGGCAGATCACTCCTGTCTCCTTGACTGCTGTGGCTGATAGTAGGGGTGATTACAGTCACTCTCTGATGGATATTAATGATAGACCTGTTGTTTCCCCCCCCAGACGCCCTGGCCGCGATAAATCACTGTGAAGCGTTTTACTGCCACTGTCACTGCGTCCCAAATGTCTCCTATTCCCTACATAGATGTCTCCTATTTCCTACATAGATGTCTCCTATTCCCTACATAGATGTCTCTCTATTCCCTACATAGATGTCTCCTATTCCCTACATAGATGTCTCCTATTCCCTACATAGATGTCTCTCTATTCCCTACATAGATGTCTCCTATTCCCTACATAGATGTCTCCTATTCCCTACATAGATGTCTCCTATTCCCTACATAGATGTCTCTCTATTCCCTACATAGATGTCTCCCTATTCCCTACATAGATGTCTCCTATTCCCTACATAGATGTCTCCTATTCCCTACATAGATGTCTCCTATTCCCTACATAGATGTCTCCTATTCCCTACATAGATGTCTCCTATTCCCTACATAGATGTCTCCTATTCCCTACATAGATGTCTCCTATTCCCTACATAGATGTCTCTCTATTCCCTACATAGATGTCTCCTATTCCCTACATAGATGTCTCCTATTCCCTACATAGATGTCTCCTATTCCCTACATAGATGTCTCCTATTCCCTACATAGATGTCTCCTATTCCCTACATAGATGTCTCCTATTCCCTACATAGATGTCTCCTATTCCCTACATAGATGTCTCCTATTCCCTACATATATGTCTCCTATTCCCTACATAGATGTCTCCTATTCCCTACATAGATGTCTCCTATTCCCTACATAGATGTCTCCTATTCCCTACATAGATGTCTCCTATTCCCTACATAGATGTCTCCTATTCCCTACATAGATGTCTCCTATTCCCTACATAGATGTCTCCTATTCCCTACATAGATGTCTCTCTATTCCCTACATAGATGTCTCCTATTCCCTACATAGATGTCTTTCCATAGATGTCTCCTATTCCCTACATAGATGTCTCCTATTCCTACATAGATGTCTCCTATTCCTACATAGATGTCTCCTATTCCCTACATAGATGTCTCTCATTCTCCTACTACATAGATGTCTCTCTATTCCCTACATAGATGTCTCCTATTCCCTACATAGATGTCTCCTATTCCCTACATGTATGTCTCCTATTCCCTACATAGATCTCTCCTATTCCCTACATGTATGTCTCCTATTCCCTACATAGATGTCTCCTATTCCCTACATAGATGTCTCTCTATTCCCTACATAGATGTCTCCTATTCCCTACATAGATGTCTCCTATTCCCTACATAGATGTCTCCTATTCCCTACATATATGTCTCCTATTCCCTACATAGATGTCTCCTATTCCCTACATAGATGTCTCCTATTCCCTACATAGATGTCTCCTATTCCCTACATAGATGTCTCCTATTCCCTACATAGATGTCTCCTATTCCCTACATAGATGTCTCCTATTCCCTACATAGATGTCTCCTATTCCCTACATAGATGTCTCCTATTCCCTACATAGATGTCTCCTATTCCCTACATAGATGTCTCCTATTCCCTACATAGATGTCTCCTATTCCCTACATAGATGTCTCCTATTCCCCTACATAGATGTCTCCTATTCCCTACATAGATGTCTCCTATTCCCTACATAGATGTCTCCCTATTCCCTACATAGATGTCTCCTATTCCCTACATAGATGTCTCCTATTCCCTACATAGATGTCTCCTATTCCCTACATAGATGTCTCCTATTCCCTACATAGATGTCTCCTATTCCCTACATAGATGTCTCCTATTCCCTACATAGATGTCTCCTATTCCCTACATAGATGTCTCCTATTCCCTACATAGATGTCTCCTATTCCCTACATAGATGTCTCCTATTCCCTACATAGATGTCTCCTATTCCCTACATAGATGTCTCCTATTCCCTACATAGATGTCTCCTATTCCCTACATAGATGTCTCCTATTCCCTACATAGATGTCTCCTATTCCCTACATAGATGTCTCCTATTCCCTACATAGATGTCTCCTATTCCCTACATAGATGTCTCCTATTCCCTACATAGATGTCTCCTATTCCCTACATAGATGTCTCCTATTCCCTACATAGATGTCTCCTATTCCCTACATAGATGTCTCCTATTCCCTACATAGATGTCTCCTATTCCCTACATAGATGTCTCCTATTCCCTACATAGATGTCTCCTATTCCCTACATAGATGTCTCCTATTCCCTACATAGATGTCTCCTATTCCCTACATAGATGTCTCCTATTCCCTACATAGATGTCTCCTATTCCCTACATAGATGTCTCTCTATTCCCTACATAGATGTCTCCTATTCCCTACATAGATGTCTCCTATTCCCTACATAGATGTCTCCTATTCCCTACATAGATGTCTCCTATTCCCTACATAGATGTCTCCTATTCCCTACATAGATGTCTCCTATTCCCTACATAGATGTCTCCTATTCCCTACATAGATGTCTCCTATTCCCTACATAGATGTCTCCTATTCCCTACATAGATGTCTCCTATTCCCTACATAGATGTCTCTCTATTCCCTACATAGATGTCTCCTATTCCCTACATAGATGTCTCCTATTCCCTACATAGATGTCTCCTATTCCCTACATAGATGTCTCCTATTCCCTACATAGATGTCTCCTATTCCCTACATAGATGTCTCCTATTCCCTACATAGATGTCTCCTATTCCCTACATAGATGTCTCCTATTCCCTACATAGATGTCTCCTATTCCCTACATAGATGTCTCCTATTCCCTACATAGATGTCTCCTATTCCCTACATAGATGTCTCCTATTCCCTACATAGATGTCTCCTATTCCCTACATAGATGTCTCCTATTCCCTACATAGATGTCTCCTATTCCCTACATAGATGTCTCCTATTCCCTACATAGATGTCTCCTATTCCCTACATAGATGTCTCCTATTCCCTACATAGATGTCTCCTATTCCCTACATAGATGTCTCCTATTCCCTACATAGATGTCTCCTATTCCCTACATAGATGTCTCCTATTCCCTACATAGATGTCTCCTATTCCCTACATAGATGTCTCCCTATTCCCTACATAGATGTCTCCTATTCCCTACATAGATGTCTCCTATTCCCTACATAGATGTCTCCCTATTCCCTACATAGATGTCTCCTATTCCCTACATAGATGTCTCCTATTCCCTACATAGATGTCTCCTATTCCCTACATAGATGTCTCCTATTCCCTACATAGATGTCTCCTATTCCCTACATAGATGTCTCCTATTCCCTACATAGATGTCTCCTATTCCCTACATAGATGTCTCCTATTCCCTACATAGATGTCTCCTATTCCCTACATAGATGTCTCCTATTCCCTACATAGATGTCTCCTATTCCCTACATAGATGTCTCCTATTCCCTACATAGATGTCTCCTATTCCCTACATAGATGTCTCCTATTCCCTACATAGATGTCTCCTATTCCCTACATAGATGTCTCCTATTCCCTACATAGATGTCTCCCTATTCCCTACATAGATGTCTCCTATTCCCTACATAGATGTCTCCTATTCCCTACATAGATGTCTCCTATTCCCTACATAGATGTCTCCTATTCCCTACATAGATGTCTCCTATTCCCTACATAGATGTCTCCTATTCCCTACATAGATGTCTCCTATTCCCTACATAGATGTCTCCTATTCCCTACATAGATGTCTCCTATTCCCTACATAGATGTCTCCTATTCCCTACATAGATGTCTCCTATTCCCTACATAGATGTCTCCTATTCCCTACATAGATGTCTCCTATTCCCTACATAGATGTCTCCTATTCCCTACATAGATGTCTCCTATTCCCTACATAGATGTCTCCTATTCCCTACATAGATGTCTCCTATTCCCTACATAGATGTCTCCTATTCCCTACATAGATGTCTCCTATTCCCTACATAGATGTCTCCTATTCCCTACATAGATGTCTCCTATTCCCTACATAGATGTCTCTCTATTCCCTACATAGATGTCTCCTATTCCCTACATAGATGTCTCCTATTCCCTACATAGATGTCTCCTATTCCCTACATAGATGTCTCCTATTCCCTACATAGATGTCTCCTATTCCCTACATAGATGTCTCCTATTCCCTACATAGATGTCTCCTATTCCCTACATAGATGTCTCCTATTCCCTACATAGATGTCTCCTATTCCCTACATAGATGTCTCCTATTCCCTACATAGATGTCTCCTATTCCCTACATAGATGTCTCCTATTCCCTACATAGATGTCTCCTATTCCCTACATAGATGTCTCCTATTCCCTACATAGATGTCTCCTATTCCCTACATAGATGTCTCCTATTCCCTACATAGATGTCTCCTATTCCCTACATAGATGTCTCCTATTCCCTACATAGATGTCTCCTATTCCCTACATAGATGTCTCCTATTCCCTACATAGATGTCTCCTATTCCCTACATAGATGTCTCCCTATTCCCTACATAGATGTCTCCTATTCCCTACATAGATGTCTCCTATTCCCTACATAGATGTCTCCTATTCCCTACATAGATGTCTCCTATTCCCTACATAGATGTCTCCCTATTCCCTACATAGATGTCTCCTATTCCCTACATAGATGTCTCCTATTCCCTACATAGATGTCTCCTATTCCCTACATAGATGTCTCCTATTCCCTACATAGATGTCTCCTATTCCCTACATAGATGTCTCCTATTCCCTACATAGATGTCTCCTATTCCCTACATAGATGTCTCCTATTCCCTACATAGATGTCTCCTATTCCCTACATAGATGTCTCCTATTCCCTACATAGATGTCTCCTATTCCCTACATAGATGTCTCCTATTCCCTACATAGATGTCTCCTATTCCCTACATAGATGTCTCCTATTCCCTACATAGATGTCTCCTATTCCCTACATAGATGTCTCCTATTCCCTACATAGATGTCTCCTATTCCCTACATAGATGTCTCTCTATTCCCTACATAGATGTCTCCTATTCCCTACATAGATGTCTCCTATTCCCTACATAGATGTCTCCTATTCCCTACATAGATGTCTCCTATTCCCTACATAGATGTCTCCTATTCCCTACATAGATGTCTCCTATTCCTACATAGATGTCTCCTATTCCCTACATAGATGTCTCCTATTCCCTACATAGATGTCTCCTATTCCCTACATAGATGTCTCTCTATTCCCTACATAGATGTCTCCTATTCCCTACATAGATGTCTCCTATTCCCTACATAGATGTCTCCTATTCCCTACATAGATGTCTCCTATTCCCTACATAGATGTCTCCTATTCCCTACATAGATGTCTCCTATTCCCTACATAGATGTCTCCTATTCCCTACATAGATGTCTCCTATTCCCTACATAGATGTCTCCTATTCCCTACATAGATGTCTCCTATTCCCTACATAGATGTCTCCTATTCCCTACATAGATGTCTCCTATTCCCTACATAGATGTCTCCTATTCCCTACATAGATGTCTCCTATTCCCTACATAGATGTCTCCTATTCCCTACATAGATGTCTCCTATTCCCTACATAGATGTCTCCTATTCCCTACATAGATGTCTCCTATTCCCTACATAGATGTCTCCTATTCCCTACATAGATGTCTCCTATTCCCTACATAGATGTCTCCTATTCCCTACATAGATGTCTCCTATTCCCTACATAGATGTCTCCTATTCCCTACATAGATGTCTCCTATTCCCTACATAGATGTCTCCTATTCCCTACATAGATGTCTCCTATTCCCTACATAGATGTCTCCTATTCCCTACATAGATGTCTCCTATTCCCTACATAGATGTCTCCTATTCCCTACATAGATGTCTCCTATTCCCTACATAGATGTCTCCTATTCCCTACATAGATGTCTCTCTATTCCCTACATAGATGTCTCCTATTCCCTACATAGATGTCTCCTATTCCCTACATAGATGTCTCCTATTCCCTACATAGATGTCTCCTATTCCCTACATAGATGTCTCCTATTCCCTACATAGATGTCTCCTATTCCCTACATAGATGTCTCCTATTCCCTACATAGATGTCTCCTATTCCCTACATAGATGTCTCCTATTCCCTACATAGATGTCTCCTATTCCCTACATAGATGTCTCCTATTCCCTACATAGATGTCTCCTATTCCCCTACATAGATGTCTCCTATTCCCTACATAGATGTCTCCTATTCCCTACATAGATGTCTCCTATTCCCTACATAGATGTCTCCTATTCCCTACATAGATGTCTCCTATTCCCTACATAGATGTCTCCTATTCCCTACATAGATGTCTCCTATTCCCTACATAGATGTCTCCTATTCCCTACATAGATGTCTCCTATTCCCTACATAGATGTCTCCTATTCCCTACATAGATGTCTCCCTATTCCCTACATAGATGTCTCCTATTCCCTACATAGATGTCTCCTATTCCCTACATAGATGTCTCCTATTCCCTACATAGATGTCTCCCTATTCCCTACATAGATGTCTCTCTATTCCCTACATAGATGTCTCCTATTCCCTACATAGATGTCTCCTATTCCCTACATAGATGTCTCCTATTCCCTACATAGATGTCTCCTATTCCCTACATAGATGTCTCCTATTCCCTACATAGATGTCTCCTATTCCCTACATAGATGTCTCCTATTCCCTACATAGATGTCTCCTATTCCCTACATAGATGTCTCCTATTCCCTACATAGATGTCTCCTATTCCCTACATAGATGTCTCCTATTCCCTACATAGATGTCTCCTATTCCCTACATAGATGTCTCCCTATTCCCTACATAGATGTCTCCTATTCCCTACATAGATGTCTCCTATTCCCTACATAGATGTCTCCTATTCCCTACATAGATGTCTCCTATTCCCTACATAGATGTCTCCTATTCCCTACATAGATGTCTCCTATTCCCTACATAGATGTCTCCTATTCCCTACATAGATGTCTCCTATTCCCTACATAGATGTCTCCTATTCCCTACATAGATGTCTCCTATTCCCTACATAGATGTCTCCTATTCCCTACATAGATGTCTCCTATTCCTACATAGATGTCTCCTATTCCCTACATAGATGTCTCCTATTCCCTACATAGATGTCTCCTATTCCCTACATAGATGTCTCCCTATTCCCTACATAGATGTCTCCTATTCCCTACATAGATGTCTCCTATTCCCTACATAGATGTCTCCTATTCCCTACATAGATGTCTCCTATTCCCTACATAGATGTCTCCTATTCCCTACATAGATGTCTCCCTATTCCCTACATAGATGTCTCCTATTCCCTACATAGATGTCTCCTATTCCCTACATAGATGTCTCCTATTCCCTACATAGATGTCTCCTATTCCCTACATAGATGTCTCCTATTCCCTACATAGATGTCTCCTATTCCCTACATAGATGTCTCCTATTCCCTACATAGATGTCTCCTATTCCCTACATAGATGTCTCCTATTCCCTACATAGATGTCTCCTATTCCCTACATAGATGTCTCCTATTCCCTACATAGATGTCTCCTATTCCCTACATAGATGTCTCCTATTCCCTACATAGATGTCTCCTATTCCCTACATAGATGTCTCCTATTCCCTACATAGATGTCTCCTATTCCCTACATAGATGTCTCCTATTCCCTACATAGATGTCTCCTATTCCCTACATAGATGTCTCCTATTCCCTACATAGATGTCTCCTATTCCCTACATAGATGTCTCCTATTCCCTACATAGATGTCTCCTATTCCCTACATAGATGTCTCCCTATTCCCTACATAGATGTCTCCTATTCCCTACATAGATGTCTCCTATTCCCTACATAGATGTCTCCTATTCCCTACATAGATGTCTCCTATTCCCTACATAGATGTCTCCTATTCCCTACATAGATGTCTCCTATTCCCTACATAGATGTCTCCTATTCCCTACATAGATGTCTCCTATTCCCTACATAGATGTCTCCTATTCCCTACATAGATGTCTCCTATTCCCTACATAGATGTCTCCTATTCCCTACATAGATGTCTCCTATTCCCTACATAGATGTCTCCTATTCCCTACATAGATGTCTCCTATTCCCTACATAGATGTCTCCTATTCCCTACATAGATGTCTCCTATTCCCTACATAGATGTCTCCTATTCCCTACATAGATGTCTCCTATTCCCTACATAGATGTCTCCTATTCCCTACATAGATGTCTCCTATTCCCTACATAGATGTCTCCTATTCCCTACATAGATGTCTCCTATTCCCTACATAGATGTCTCCTATTCCCTACATAGATGTCTCCTATTCCCTACATAGATGTCTCCTATTCCCTACATAGATGTCTCCCTATTCCCTACATAGATGTCTCCTATTCCCTACATAGATGTCTCCCTATTCCCTACATAGATGTCTCCTATTCCCTACATAGATGTCTCCTATTCCCTACATAGATGTCTCCTATTCCCTACATAGATGTCTCCTATTCCCTACATAGATGTCTCCTATTCCCTACATAGATGTCTCCTATTCCCTACATAGATGTCTCCTATTCCCTACATAGATGTCTCCTATTCCCTACATAGATGTCTCCTATTCCCTACATAGATGTCTCCTATTCCCTACATAGATGTCTCCTATTCCCTACATAGATGTCTCCTATTCCCTACATAGATGTCTCCTATTCCCTACATAGATGTCTCCTATTCCCTACATAGATGTCTCCTATTCCCTACATAGATGTCTCCTATTCCCTACATAGATGTCTCCTATTCCCTACATAGATGTCTCCTATTCCCTACATAGATGTCTCCTATTCCCTACATAGATGTCTCCTATTCCCTACATAGATGTCTCCTATTCCCTACATAGATGTCTCCTATTCCCTACATAGATGTCTCCTATTCCCTACATAGATGTCTCCTATTCCCTACATAGATGTCTCCTATTCCCTACATAGATGTCTCCTATTCCTACATAGATGTCTCTCTATTCCCTACATAGATGTCTCCTATTCCCTACATAGATGTCTCCTATTCCCTACATAGATGTCTCCCTATTCCCTACATAGATGTCTCCTATTCCCTACATAGATGTCTCCTATTCCCTACATAGATGTCTCCTATTCCCTACATAGATGTCTCCTATTCCCTACATAGATGTCTCCTATTCCCTACATAGATGTCTCCTATTCCCTACATAGATGTCTCCTATTCCCTACATAGATGTCTCCTATTCCCTACATAGATGTCTCCTATTCCCTACATAGATGTCTCCTATTCCCTACATAGATGTCTCTCTATTCCCTACATAGATGTCTCCTATTCCCTACATAGATGTCTCCTATTCCCTACATAGATGTCTCCTATTCCCTACATAGATGTCTCCTATTCCCTACATAGATGTCTCCTATTCCCCTACATAGATGTCTCCTATTCCCTACATAGATGTCTCCCTATTCCCTACATAGATGTCTCCTATTCCCTACATAGATGTCTCCTATTCCCTACATAGATGTCTCCTATTCCCTACATAGATGTCTCCTATTCCCTACATAGATGTCTCCCTATTCCCTACATAGATGTCTCCTATTCCCTACATAGATGTCTCCTATTCCCTACATAGATGTCTCCTATTCCCTACATAGATGTCTCCTATTCCCTACATAGATGTCTCCTATTCCCTACATAGATGTCTCCTATTCCCTACATAGATGTCTCCTATTCCCTACATAGATGTCTCCTATTCCCTACATAGATGTCTCCTATTCCCTACATAGATGTCTCCTATTCCCTACATAGATGTCTCCTATTCCCTACATAGATGTCTCCTATTCCCTACATAGATGTCTCCTATTCCCTACATAGATGTCTCCTATTCCCTACATAGATGTCTCCCTATTCCCTACATAGATGTCTCCTATTCCTACATAGATGTCTCCTATTCCCTACATAGATGTCTCCTATTCCCTACATAGATGTCTCCTATTCCCTACATAGATGTCTCCTATTCCCTACATAGATGTCTCCTATTCCCTACATAGATGTCTCTCTATTCCCTACATAGATGTCTCCTATTCCCTACATAGATGTCTCCTATTCCCTACATAGATGTCTCCTATTCCCTACATAGATGTCTCCTATTCCCTACATAGATGTCTCCTATTCCCTACATAGATGTCTCCTATTCCCTACATAGATGTCTCCCTATTCCCTACATAGATGTCTCCCTATTCCCTACATAGATGTCTCCTATTCCCTACATAGATGTCTCTTATTCCCTACATAGATGTCTCCTATTCCCTACATAGATGTCTCCTATTCCCTACATAGATGTCTCCCTATTCCCTACATAGATGTCTCCTATTCCCTACATAGATGTCTCCTATTCCCTACATAGATGTCTCCTATTCCCTACATAGATGTCTCCCTATTCCCTACATAGATGTCTCCTATTCCCTACATAGATGTCTCCTATTCCCTACATAGATGTCTCCTATTCCCTACATAGATGTCTCCTATTCCCTACATAGATGTCTCCTATTCCCTACATAGATGTCTCCTATTCCCTACATAGATGTCTCCTATTCCCTACATAGATGTCTCCTATTCCCTACATAGATGTCTCCTATTCCCTACATAGATGTCTCCTATTCCCTACATAGATGTCTCCTATTCCCTACATAGATGTCTCCTATTCCCTACATAGATGTCTCCTATTCCCTACATAGATGTCTCCTATTCCCTACATAGATGTCTCCTATTCCCTACATAGATGTCTCCTATTCCCTACATAGATGTCTCCTATTCCCTACATAGATGTCTCCTATTCCCTACATAGATGTCTCCTATTCCCTACATAGATGTCTCCCTATTCCCTACATAGATGTCTCCTATTCCCTACATAGATGTCTCCTATTCCCTACATAGATGTCTCCTATTCCCTACATAGATGTCTCCTATTCCCTACATAGATGTCTCCTATTCCCTACATAGATGTCTCCTATTCCCTACATAGATGTCTCCCTATTCCCTACATAGATGTCTCCTATTCCCTACATAGATGTCTCCTATTCCCTACATAGATGTCTCCTATTCCCTACATAGATGTCTCCTATTCCCTACATAGATGTCTCCTATTCCCTACATAGATGTCTCCTATTCCCTACATAGATGTCTCCCTATTCCCTACATAGATGTCTCCTATTCCCTACATAGATGTCTCCCTATTCCCTACATAGATGTCTCCTATTCCCTACATAGATGTCTCCTATTCCCTACATAGATGTCTCCTATTCCCTACATAGATGTCTCCTATTCCCTACATAGATGTCTCCTATTCCCTACATAGATGTCTCCTATTCCCTACATAGATGTCTCCTATTCCCTACATAGATGTCTCCTATTCCCTACATAGATGTCTCCTATTCCCTACATAGATGTCTCCTATTCCCTACATAGATGTCTCCTATTCCCTACATAGATGTCTCCTATTCCCTACATAGATGTCTCCTATTCCCTACATAGATGTCTCCTATTCCCTACATAGATGTCTCCTATTCCCTACATAGATGTCTCCTATTCCCTACATAGATGTCTCCTATTCCCTACATAGATGTCTCCTATTCCCTACATAGATGTCTCCTATTCCCTACATAGATGTCTCCCTATTCCCTACATAGATGTCTCCTATTCCCTACATAGATGTCTCCTATTCCCTACATAGATGTCTCCTATTCCCTACATAGATGTCTCCTATTCCCTACATAGATGTCTCCTATTCCCTACATAGATGTCTCCTATTCCCTACATAGATGTCTCCTATTCCCTACATAGATGTCTCCTATTCCCTACATAGATGTCTCCTATTCCCTACATAGATGTCTCCTATTCCCTACATAGATGTCTCCTATTCCCTACATAGATGTCTCCCTATTCCCTACATAGATGTCTCCTATTCCCTACATAGATGTCTCTCTATTCCCTACATAGATGTCTCCTATTCCCTACATAGATGTCTCCTATTCCCTACATAGATGTCTCCTATTCCCTACATAGATGTCTCCTATTCCCTACATAGATGTCTCCTATTCCCTACATAGATGTCTCCTATTCCCTACATAGATGTCTCTCTATTCCCTACATAGATGTCTCCTATTCCCTACATAGATGTCTCCTATTCCCTACATAGATGTCTCCTATTCCCTACATAGATGTCTCCTATTCCCTACATAGATGTCTCCCTATTCCCTACATAGATGTCTCCTATTCCCTACATAGATGTCTCCTATTCCCTACATAGATGTCTCCTATTCCCTACATAGATGTCTCTATTCCCTACATAGATGTCTCCTATTCCCTACATAGATGTCTCCTATTCCCTACATAGATGTCTCCTATTCCCTACATAGATGTCTCTCTATTCCCTACATAGATGTCTCCTATTCCCTACATAGATGTCTCCTATTCCCTACATAGATGTCTCTCTATTCCCTACATAGATGTCTCCTATTCCCTACATAGATGTCTCCTATTCCCTACATAGATGTCTCCCTATTCCCTACATAGATGTCTCCTATTCCCTACATAGATGTCTCCTATTCCCTACATAGATGTCTCCTATTCCCTACATAGATGTCTCCTATTCCCTACATAGATGTCTCCTATTCCCTACATAGATGTCTCCTATTCCCTACATAGATGTCTCCTATTCCCTACATAGATGTCTCCTATTCCCTACATAGATGTCTCTCTATTCCCTACATAGATGTCTCCTATTCCCTACATAGATGTCTCCTATTCCCTACATAGATGTCTCCTATTCCCTACATAGATGTCTCCTATTCCCTACATAGATGTCTCCTATTCCCTACATAGATGTCTCCTATTCCCTACATAGATGTCTCCCTATTCCCTACATAGATGTCTCCTATTCCCTACATAGATGTCTCCTATTCCCTACATAGATGTCTCCTATTCCCTACATAGATGTCTCCTATTCCCTACATAGATGTCTCCTATTCCCTACATAGATGTCTCCTATTCCCTACATAGATGTCTCCCTATTCCCTACATAGATGTCTCCTATTCCCTACATAGATGTCTCCTATTCCCTACATAGATGTCTCCTATTCCCTACATAGATGTCTCCTATTCCCTACATAGATGTCTCCTATTCCCTACATAGATGTCTCCTATTCCCTACATAGATGTCTCCTATTCCCTACATAGATGTCTCCTATTCCCTACATAGATGTCTCCTATTCCCTACATAGATGTCTCCTATTCCCTACATAGATGTCTCCTATTCCCTACATAGATGTCTCCTATTCCCTACATAGATGTCTCCTATTCCCTACATAGATGTCTCCTATTCCCTACATAGATGTCTCCTATTCCCTACATAGATGTCTCCTATTCCCTACATAGATGTCTCCTATTCCCTACATAGATGTCTCCTATTCCCTACATAGATGTCTCCTATTCCCTACATAGATGTCTCCCTATTCCCTACATAGATGTCTCCTATTCCCTACATAGATGTCTCCCTATTCCCTACATAGATGTCTCCTATTCCCTACATAGATGTCTCCTATTCCCTACATAGATGTCTCCTATTCCCTACATAGATGTCTCCTATTCCCTACATAGATGTCTCCTATTCCCTACATAGATGTCTCCTATTCCCTACATAGATGTCTCCCTATTCCCTACATAGATGTCTCCTATTCCCTACATAGATGTCTCCTATTCCCTACATAGATGTCTCCTATTCCCTACATAGATGTCTCTCTATTCCCTACATAGATGTCTCCTATTCCCTACATAGATGTCTCCTATTCCCTACATAGATGTCTCCTATTCCCTACATAGATGTCTCCTATTCCCTACATAGATGTCTCCTATTCCCTACATAGATGTCTCCTATTCCCTACATAGATGTCTCCTATTCCCTACATAGATGTCTCCTATTCCCTACATAGATGTCTCCTATTCCCTACATAGATGTCTCCTATTCCCTACATAGATGTCTCTCTATTCCCTACATAGATGTCTCCTATTCCCTACATAGATGTCTCCTATTCCCTACATAGATGTCTCCTATTCCCTACATAGATGTCTCCTATTCCCTACATAGATGTCTCCTATTCCCTACATAGATGTCTCCTATTCCCTACATAGATGTCTCCTATTCCCTACATAGATGTCTCCTATTCCCTACATAGATGTCTCCCTATTCCCTACATAGATGTCTCCTATTCCCTACATAGATGTCTCCTATTCCCTACATAGATGTCTCCTATTCCCTACATAGATGTCTCCTATTCCCTACATAGATGTCTCCTATTCCCTACATAGATGTCTCCTATTCCCTACATAGATGTCTCCTATTCCCTACATAGATGTCTCCTATTCCCTACATAGATGTCTCCCTATTCCCTACATAGATGTCTCCTATTCCCTACATAGATGTCTCCTATTCCCTACATAGATGTCTCCTATTCCCTACATAGATGTCTCCTATTCCCTACATAGATGTCTCCTATTCCCTACATAGATGTCTCCCTATTCCCTACATAGATGTCTCCTATTCCCTACATAGATGTCTCCCTATTCCCTACATAGATGTCTCCTATTCCCTACATAGATGTCTCCTATTCCCTACATAGATGTCTCCTATTCCCTACATAGATGTCTCCCTATTCCCTACATAGATGTCTCCTATTCCCTACATAGATGTCTCCTATTCCCTACATAGATGTCTCCTATTCCCTACATAGATGTCTCCTATTCCCTACATAGATGTCTCCTATTCCCTACATAGATGTCTCCTATTCCCTACATAGATGTCTCCTATTCCCTACATAGATGTCTCCCTATTCCCTACATAGATGTCTCCCTATTCCCTACATAGATGTCTCCTATTCCCTACATAGATGTCTCTCTATTCCCTACATAGATGTCTCCTATTCCCTACATAGATGTCTCCTATTCCCTACATAGATGTCTCCTATTCCCTACATAGATGTCTCCTATTCCCTACATAGATGTCTCCTATTCCCTACATAGATGTCTCCTATTCCCTACATAGATGTCTCCTATTCCCTACATAGATGTCTCCCTATTCCCTACATAGATGTCTCCTATTCCCTACATAGATGTCTCCTATTCCCTACATAGATGTCTCCCTATTCCCTACATAGATGTCTCCTATTCCCTACATAGATGTCTCCTATTCCCTACATAGATGTCTCCTATTCCCTACATAGATGTCTCCTATTCCCTACATAGATGTCTCCTATTCCCTACATAGATGTCTCCTATTCCCTACATAGATGTCTCCTATTCCCTACATAGATGTCTCCTATTCCTACATAGATGTCTCCTATTCCCTACATAGATGTCTCCTATTCCCTACATAGATGTCTCCTATTCCCTACATAGATGTCTCCTATTCCCTACATAGATGTCTCCTATTCCCTACATAGATGTCTCCTATTCCCTACATAGATGTCTCCTATTCCCTACATAGATGTCTCCTATTCCCTACATAGATGTCTCCTATTCCCTACATAGATGTCTCCTATTCCCTACATAGATGTCTCTCTATTCCCTACATAGATGTCTCCTATTCCCTACATAGATGTCTCCTATTCCCTACATAGATGTCTCTCTATTCCCTACATAGATGTCTCCTATTCCCTACATAGATGTCTCCTATTCCCTACATAGATGTCTCCTATTCCCTACATAGATGTCTCCTATTCCCTACATAGATGTCTCCTATTCCCTACATAGATGTCTCCTATTCCCTACATAGATGTCTCCCTATTCCCTACATAGATGTCTCCTATTCCCTACATAGATGTCTCCTATTCCCTACATAGATGTCTCCTATTCCCTACATAGATGTCTCCTATTCCCTACATAGATGTCTCCTATTCCCTACATAGATGTCTCCTATTCCCTACATAGATGTCTCCTATTCCCTACATAGATGTCTCCCTATTCCCTACATAGATGTCTCCTATTCCCTACATAGATGTCTCCTATTCCCTACATAGATGTCTCCTATTCCCTACATAGATGTCTCCTATTCCCTACATAGATGTCTCCTATTCCCTACATAGATGTCTCCTATTCCCTACATAGATGTCTCTCTATTCCCTACATAGATGTCTCCCTATTCCCTACATAGATGTCTCCTATTCCCTACATAGATGTCTCCTATTCCCTACATAGATGTCTCTCTATTCCCTACATAGATGTCTCCTATTCCCTACATAGATGTCTCCTATTCCCTACATAGATGTCTCCTATTCCCTACATAGATGTCTCCTATTCCCTACATAGATGTCTCCTATTCCCTACATAGATGTCTCCTATTCCTACATAGATGTCTCCTATTCCCTACATAGATGTCTCCTATTCCCTACATAGATGTCTCCTATTCCCTACATAGATGTCTCTCTATTCCCTACATAGATGTCTCCTATTCCCTACATAGATGTCTCCTATTCCCTACATAGATGTCTCCTATTCCCTACATAGATGTCTCCCTATTCCCTACATAGATGTCTCCCTATTCCCTACATAGATGTCTCCTATTCCCTACATAGATGTCTCCTATTCCCTACATAGATGTCTCCTATTCCCTACATAGATGTCTCCTATTCCCTACATAGATGTCTCCTATTCCCTACATAGATGTCTCCTATTCCCTACATAGATGTCTCCTATTCCCTACATAGATGTCTCCTATTCCCTACATAGATGTCTCCTATTCCCTACATAGATGTCTCCTATTCCCTACATAGATGTCTCCTATTCCCTACATAGATGTCTCCTATTCCCTACATAGATGTCTCCTATTCCCTACATAGATGTCTCCTATTCCCTACATAGATGTCTCCTATTCCCTACATAGATGTCTCCTATTCCCTACATAGATGTCTCCTATTCCCTACATAGATGTCTCCTATTCCCTACATAGATGTCTCCTATTCCCTACATAGATGTCTCCTATTCCCTACATAGATGTCTCCTATTCCCTACATAGATGTCTCCTATTCCCTACATAGATGTCTCCTATTCCCTACATAGATGTCTCCTATTCCCTACATAGATGTCTCCTATTCCCTACATAGATGTCTCCTATTCCCTACATAGATGTCTCCTATTCCCTACATAGATGTCTCCTATTCCCTACATAGATGTCTCCTATTCCCTACATAGATGTCTCCTATTCCCTACATAGATGTCTCCTATTCCCTACATAGATGTCTCCTATTCCCTACATAGATGTCTCCCTATTCCCTACATAGATGTCTCCTATTCCCTACATAGATGTCTCCTATTCCCTACATAGATGTCTCCCTATTCCCTACATAGATGTCTCCTATTCCCTACATAGATGTCTCCTATTCCCTACATAGATGTCTCCTATTCCCTACATAGATGTCTCTCTATTCCCTACATAGATGTCTCCTATTCCCTACATAGATGTCTCCTATTCCCTACATAGATGTCTCCTATTCCCTACATAGATGTCTCCTATTCCCTACATAGATGTCTCCTATTCCCTACATAGATGTCTCCTATTCCCTACATAGATGTCTCCTATTCCCTACATAGATGTCTCCTATTCCCTACATAGATGTCTCCTATTCCCTACATAGATGTCTCCTATTCCCTACATAGATGTCTCCTATTCCCTACATAGATGTCTCCTATTCCCTACATAGATGTCTCCTATTCCCTACATAGATGTCTCCTATTCCCTACATAGATGTCTCCTATTCCCTACATAGATGTCTCCTATTCCCTACATAGATGTCTCCTATTCCCTACATAGATGTCTCTCTATTCCCTACATAGATGTCTCCTATTCCCTACATAGATGTCTCCTATTCCCTACATAGATGTCTCCTATTCCCTACATAGATGTCTCCTATTCCCTACATAGATGTCTCCTATTCCCTACATAGATGTCTCCTATTCCCTACATAGATGTCTCCCTATTCCCTACATAGATGTCTCCTATTCCCTACATAGATGTCTCCCTATTCCCTACATAGATGTCTCCTATTCCCTACATAGATGTCTCCTATTCCCTACATAGATGTCTCCTATTCCCTACATAGATGTCTCCTATTCCCTACATAGATGTCTCCTATTCCCTACATAGATGTCTCCTATTCCCTACATAGATGTCTCCTATTCCCTACATAGATGTCTCCTATTCCCTACATAGATGTCTCCTATTCCCTACATAGATGTCTCCTATTCCCTACATAGATGTCTCCTATTCCCTACATAGATGTCTCTCTATTCCCTACATAGATGTCTCCTATTCCCTACATAGATGTCTCCTATTCCCTACATAGATGTCTCCTATTCCCTACATAGATGTCTCCTATTCCCTACATAGATGTCTCCTATTCCCTACATAGATGTCTCCCTATTCCCTACATAGATGTCTCCTATTCCCTACATAGATGTCTCCTATTCCCTACATAGATGTCTCCTATTCCCTACATAGATGTCTCCTATTCCCTACATAGATGTCTCCTATTCCCTACATAGATGTCTCCTATTCCCTACATAGATGTCTCCTATTCCCTACATAGATGTCTCCTATTCCCTACATAGATGTCTCCTATTCCCTACATAGATGTCTCCTATTCCCTACATAGATGTCTCCTATTCCCTACATAGATGTCTCCTATTCCCTACATAGATGTCTCCTATTCCCTACATAGATGTCTCCTATTCCCTACATAGATGTCTCCCTATTCCCTACATAGATGTCTCCTATTCCCTACATAGATGTCTCCTATTCCCTACATAGATGTCTCCTATTCCCTACATAGATGTCTCCTATTCCCTACATAGATGTCTCCTATTCCCTACATAGATGTCTCCTATTCCCTACATAGATGTCTCCTATTCCCTACATAGATGTCTCCTATTCCCTACATAGATGTCTCCTATTCCCTACATAGATGTCTCCTATTCCCTACATAGATGTCTCCTATTCCCTACATAGATGTCTCCTATTCCCTACATAGATGTCTCCTATTCCCTACATAGATGTCTCCTATTCCCTACATAGATGTCTCCTATTCCCTACATAGATGTCTCCTATTCCCTACATAGATGTCTCCTATTCCCTACATAGATGTCTCCCTATTCCCTACATAGATGTCTCCCTATTCCCTACATAGATGTCTCCTATTCCCTACATAGATGTCTCCTATTCCCTACATAGATGTCTCCTATTCCCTACATAGATGTCTCCTATTCCCTACATAGATGTCTCCTATTCCCTACATAGATGTCTCCTATTCCCTACATAGATGTCTCCTATTCCCTACATAGATGTCTCCTATTCCCTACATAGATGTCTCCTATTCCCTACATAGATGTCTCCTATTCCCTACATAGATGTCTCCTATTCCCTACATAGATGTCTCCTATTCCCTACATAGATGTCTCCTATTCCCTACATAGATGTCTCCTATTCCCTACATAGATGTCTCCTATTCCCTACATAGATGTCTCCTATTCCCTACATAGATGTCTCCTATTCCCTACATAGATGTCTCCTATTCCCTACATAGATGTCTCCTATTCCCTACATAGATGTCTCCTATTCCCTACATAGATGTCTCCTATTCCCTACATAGATGTCTCCTATTCCCTACATAGATGTCTCCTATTCCCTACATAGATGTCTCCTATTCCCTACATAGATGTCTCCTATTCCCTACATAGATGTCTCCTATTCCCTACATAGATGTCTCCTATTCCCTACATAGATGTCTCCTATTCCCTACATAGATGTCTCCTATTCCCTACATAGATGTCTCCTATTCCCTACATAGATGTCTCCTATTCCCTACATAGATGTCTCCTATTCCCTACATAGATGTCTCCTATTCCCTACATAGATGTCTCCTATTCCCTACATAGATGTCTCCTATTCCCTACATAGATGTCTCCTATTCCCTACATAGATGTCTCCTATTCCCTACATAGATGTCTCCTATTCCCTACATAGATGTCTCCTATTCCCTACATAGATGTCTCCTATTCCCTACATAGATGTCTCCTATTCCCTACATAGATGTCTCCCTATTCCCTACATAGATGTCTCCTATTCCCTACATAGATGTCTCCTATTCCCTACATAGATGTCTCTCTATTCCCTACATAGATGTCTCCTATTCCCTACATAGATGTCTCCTATTCCCTACATAGATGTCTCTCTATTCCCTACATAGATGTCTCCTATTCCCTACATAGATGTCTCTCTATTCCCTACATAGATGTCTCCTATTCCCTACATAGATGTCTCCTATTCCCTACATAGATGTCTCCTATTCCCTACATAGATGTCTCCTATTCCCTACATAGATGTCTCCTATTCCCTACATAGATGTCTCCTATTCCCTACATAGATGTCTCCTATTCCCTACATAGATGTCTCCTATTCCCTACATAGATGTCTCCTATTCCCTACATAGATGTCTCCTATTCCCTACATAGATGTCTCCTATTCCCTACATAGATGTCTCCTATTCCCTACATAGATGTCTCCTATTCCCTACATAGATGTCTCTCTATTCCCTACATAGATGTCTCCTATTCCCTACATAGATGTCTCCTATTCCCTACATAGATGTCTCCTATTCCCTACATAGATGTCTCCCTATTCCCTACATAGATGTCTCCCTATTCCCTACATAGATGTCTCCCTATTCCCTACATAGATGTCTCCTATTCCCTACATAGATGTCTCTCTATTCCCTACATAGATGTCTCCTATTCCCTACATAGATGTCTCCTATTCCCTACATAGATGTCTCCTATTCCCTACATAGATGTCTCCTATTCCCTACATAGATGTCTCCTATTCCCTACATAGATGTCTCCTATTCCCTACATAGATGTCTCCTATTCCCTACATAGATGTCTCCTATTCCCTACATAGATGTCTCCTATTCCCTACATAGATGTCTCCTATTCCCTACATAGATGTCTCCTATTCCCTACATAGATGTCTCCTATTCCCTACATAGATGTCTCCTATTCCCTACATAGATGTCTCTCTATTCCCTACATAGATGTCTCCCTATTCCCTACATAGATGTCTCCCTATTCCCTACATAGATGTCTCCCTATTCCCTACATAGATGTCTCCTATTCCCTACATAGATGTCTCCTATTCCCTACATAGATGTCTCCTATTCCCTACATAGATGTCTCCTATTCCCTACATAGATGTCTCCTATTCCCTACATAGATGTCTCCTATTCCCTACATAGATGTCTCCTATTCCCTACATAGATGTCTCCTATTCCTACATAGATGTCTCCCTATTCCCTACATAGATGTCTCCTATTCCCTACATAGATGTCTCCTATTCCCTACATAGATGTCTCCTATTCCCTACATAGATGTCTCCTATTCCCTACATAGATGTCTCCTATTCCCTACATAGATGTCTCCTATTCCCTACATAGATGTCTCCTATTCCCTACATAGATGTCTCCTATTCCCTACATAGATGTCTCCTATTCCCTACATAGATGTCTCCTATTCCCTACATAGATGTCTCCTATTCCCTACATAGATGTCTCCTATTCCCTACATAGATGTCTCCTATTCCCTACATAGATGTCTCCTATTCCCTACATAGATGTCTCCTATTCCCTACATAGATGTCTCCTATTCCCTACATAGATGTCTCCTATTCCCTACATAGATGTCTCCTATTCCCCTACATAGATGTCTCCTATTCCCTACATAGATGTCTCTCTATTCCCTACATAGATGTCTCCTATTCCCTACATAGATGTCTCCTATTCCCTACATAGATGTCTCCTATTCCCTACATAGATGTCTCCTATTCCCTACATAGATGTCTCCTATTCCCTACATAGATGTCTCCTATTCCCTACATAGATGTCTCCTATTCCCTACATAGATGTCTCCTATTCCCTACATAGATGTCTCCTATTCCCTACATAGATGTCTCTCTATTCCCTACATAGATGTCTCCTATTCCCTACATAGATGTCTCCTATTCCCTACATAGATGTCTCCTATTCCCTACATAGATGTCTCCTATTCCCTACATAGATGTCTCCCTATTCCCTACATAGATGTCTCCTATTCCCTACATAGATGTCTCCTATTCCCTACATAGATGTCTCCTATTCCCTACATAGATGTCTCCTATTCCCTACATAGATGTCTCCTATTCCCTACATAGATGTCTCTCTATTCCCTACATAGATGTCTCCTATTCCCTACATAGATGTCTCCTATTCCCTACATAGATGTCTCCTATTCCCTACATAGATGTCTCCTATTCCCTACATAGATGTCTCCTATTCCCTACATAGATGTCTCCTATTCCCTACATAGATGTCTCCTATTCCCTACATAGATGTCTCCTATTCCCTACATAGATGTCTCCTATTCCCTACATAGATGTCTCTCTATTCCCTACATAGATGTCTCCTATTCCCTACATAGATGTCTCCTATTCCCTACATAGATGTCTCCTATTCCTACATAGATGTCTCCTATTCCCTACATAGATGTCTCCTATTCCCTACATAGATGTCTCCTATTCCCTACATAGATGTCTCCTATTCCCTACATAGATGTCTCCCTATTCCCTACATAGATGTCTCCCTATTCCCTACATAGATGTCTCCTATTCCCTACATAGATGTCTCCCTATTCCCTACATAGATGTCTCCTATTCCCTACATAGATGTCTCCTATTCCCTACATAGATGTCTCCTATTCCCTACATAGATGTCTCCTATTCCCTACATAGATGTCTCCCTATTCCCTACATAGATGTCTCCTATTCCCTACATAGATGTCTCCTATTCCCTACATAGATGTCTCCTATTCCCTACATAGATGTCTCCTATTCCCTACATAGATGTCTCCTATTCCCTACATAGATGTCTCCTATTCCCTACATAGATGTCTCCTATTCCCTACATAGATGTCTCCCTATTCCCTACATAGATGTCTCTCTATTCCCTACATAGATGTCTCCTATTCCCTACATAGATGTCTCCTATTCCCTACATAGATGTCTCCTATTCCCTACATAGATGTCTCCTATTCCCTACATAGATGTCTCCTATTCCCTACATAGATGTCTCCTATTCCCTACATAGATGTCTCCTATTCCCTACATAGATGTCTCCTATTCCCTACATAGATGTCTCCTATTCCCTACATAGATGTCTCCTATTCCCTACATAGATGTCTCCCTATTCCCTACATAGATGTCTCCTATTCCCTACATAGATGTCTCCTATTCCCTACATAGATGTCTCCTATTCCCTACATAGATGTCTCCTATTCCCTACATAGATGTCTCCTATTCCCTACATAGATGTCTCCTATTCCCTACATAGATGTCTCCTATTCCCTACATAGATGTCTCCTATTCCCTACATAGATGTCTCCTATTCCCTACATAGATGTCTCCCTATTCCCTACATAGATGTCTCCTATTCCCTACATAGATGTCTCCTATTCCCTACATAGATGTCTCCTATTCCCTACATAGATGTCTCCTATTCCCTACATAGATGTCTCCTATTCCCTACATAGATGTCTCCTATTCCCTACATAGATGTCTCCTATTCCCTACATAGATGTCTCCTATTCCCTACATAGATGTCTCCTATTCCCTACATAGATGTCTCCTATTCCCTACATAGATGTCTCCCTATTCCCTACATAGATGTCTCCTATTCCCTACATAGATGTCTCCTATTCCCTACATAGATGTCTCCTATTCCCTACATAGATGTCTCCCTATTCCCTACATAGATGTCTCCTATTCCCTACATAGATGTCTCCTATTCCCTACATAGATGTCTCCTATTCCCTACATAGATGTCTCCTATTCCCTACATAGATGTCTCCTATTCCCTACATAGATGTCTCTCTATTCCCTACATAGATGTCTCCTATTCCCTACATAGATGTCTCCTATTCCCTACATAGATGTCTCCTATTCCCTACATAGATGTCTCCTATTCCCTACATAGATGTCTCCTATTCCCTACATAGATGTCTCCTATTCCCTACATAGATGTCTCCTATTCCCTACATAGATGTCTCCTATTCCCTACATAGATGTCTCCTATTCCCTACATAGATGTCTCCTATTCCCTACATAGATGTCTCCTATTCCCTACATAGATGTCTCCTATTCCCTACATAGATGTCTCCTATTCCCTACATAGATGTCTCCTATTCCCTACATAGATGTCTCCTATTCCCTACATAGATGTCTCCTATTCCCTACATAGATGTCTCCTATTCCCTACATAGATGTCTCCTATTCCCTACATAGATGTCTCCTATTCCCTACATAGATGTCTCCTATTCCCTACATAGATGTCTCCCTATTCCCTACATAGATGTCTCCTATTCCCTACATAGATGTCTCCTATTCCCTACATAGATGTCTCCTATTCCCTACATAGATGTCTCCTATTCCTACATAGATGTCTCCTATTCCCTACATAGATGTCTCCTATTCCCTACATAGATGTCTCCTATTCCCTACATAGATGTCTCCTATTCCCTACATAGATGTCTCCTATTCCCTACATAGATGTCTCCTATTCCCTACATAGATGTCTCCTATTCC
Organism: Coregonus clupeaformis; assembly: GCF_020615455.1. Classification (NCBI taxonomy): domain Eukaryota; kingdom Metazoa; phylum Chordata; class Actinopteri; order Salmoniformes; family Salmonidae; genus Coregonus; species Coregonus clupeaformis. The sequence goes on from NC_059195.1 coordinate 20,525,600, forward strand.
CTACATAGATGTCTCCTATTCCCTACATAGATGTCTCCTATTCCCTACATAGATGTCTCCTATTCCCTACATAGATGTCTCCTATTCCCTACATAGATGTCTCCTATTCCCTACATAGATGTCTCCTATTCCCTACATAGATGTCTCCTATTCCCTACATAGATGTCTCTCTATTCCCTACATAGATGTCTCCTATTCCCTACATAGATGTCTCCTATTCCCTACATAGATGTCTCCTATTCCCTACATAGATGTCTCCTATTCCCTACATAGATGTCTCCTATTCCCTACATAGATGTCTCCTATTCCCTACATAGATGTCTCCTATTCCCTACATAGATGTCTCCTATTCCCTACATAGATGTCTCCTATTCCCTACATAGATGTCTCTCTATTCCCTACATAGATGTCTCCTATTCCCTACATAGATGTCTCCTATTCCCTACATAGATGTCTCCTATTCCCTACATAGATGTCTCCTATTCCCTACATAGATGTCTCCTATTCCCTACATAGATGTCTCCTATTCCCTACATAGATGTCTCCTATTCCCTACATAGATGTCTCCTATTCCCTACATAGATGTCTCCTATTCCCTACATAGATGTCTCCCTATTCCCTACATAGATGTCTCCTATTCCCTACATAGATGTCTCCTATTCCCTACATAGATGTCTCCTATTCCCTACATAGATGTCTCCCTATTCCCTACATAGATGTCTCCTATTCCCTACATAGATGTCTCCTATTCCCTACATAGATGTCTCCTATTCCCTACATAGATGTCTCCTATTCCCTACATAGATGTCTCCTATTCCCTACATAGATGTCTCCTATTCCCTACATAGATGTCTCCTATTCCCTACATAGATGTCTCCTATTCCCTACATAGATGTCTCCTATTCCCTACATAGATGTCTCCTATTCCCTACATAGATGTCTCCTATTCCCTACATAGATGTCTCCTATTCCCTACATAGATGTCTCCCTATTCCCTACATAGATGTCTCCTATTCCCTACATAGATGTCTCCTATTCCCTACATAGATGTCTCCTATTCCCTACATAGATGTCTCCTATTCCCTACATAGATGTCTCCTATTCCCTACATAGATGTCTCCCTATTCCCTACATAGATGTCTCCTATTCCCTACATAGATGTCTCCTATTCCCTACATAGATGTCTCCTATTCCCTACATAGATGTCTCCCTATTCCCTACATAGATGTCTCCTATTCCCTACATAGATGTCTCCTATTCCCTACATAGATGTCTCCTATTCCCTACATAGATGTCTCCTATTCCCTACATAGATGTCTCCTATTCCCTACATAGATGTCTCCTATTCCCTACATAGATGTCTCCTATTCCCTACATAGATGTCTCCTATTCCCTACATAGATGTCTCCTATTCCCTACATAGATGTCTCCTATTCCCTACATAGATGTCTCCTATTCCCTACATAGATGTCTCCTATTCCCTACATAGATGTCGCCTATTCCCTACATAGATGTCTCCTATTCCCTACATAGATGTCTCCTATTCCCTACATAGATGTCTCCTATTCCCTACATAGATGTCTCTCTATTCCCTACATAGATGTCTCTCTATTCCCTACATAGATGTCTCCTATTCCCTACATAGATGTCTCCTATTCCCTACATAGATGTCTCCTATTCCCTACATAGATGTCTCCTATTCCCTACATAGATGTCTCCTATTCCCTACATAGATGTCTCCTATTCCCTACATAGATGTCTCCCTATTCCCTACATAGATGTCTCCTATTCCCTACATAGATGTCTCTCTATTCCCTACATAGATGTCTCCTATTCCCTACATAGATGTTCTCCTATTCCCTACATAGATGTCTCCTATTCCCTACATAGATGTCTCCTATTCCCTACATAGATGTCTCCTATTCCCTACATAGATGTCTCCTATTCCCTACATAGATGTCTCCTATTCCCTACATAGATGTCTCCCTATTCCCTACATAGATGTCTCCTATTCCCTACATAGATGTCTCCTATTCCCTACATAGATGTCTCCTATTCCCTACATAGATGTCTCCTATTCCCTACATAGATGTCTCCTATTCCCTACATAGATGTCTCTCTATTCCCTACATAGATGTCTCCTATTCCCTACATAGATGTCTCCTATTCCCTACATAGATGTCTCCTATTCCCTACATAGATGTCTCCTATTCCCTACATAGATGTCTCCTATTCCCTACATAGATGTCTCCTATTCCCTACATAGATGTCTCCCTATTCCCTACATAGATGTCTCCTATTCCCTACATAGATGTCTCCTATTCCCTACATAGATGTCTCCTATTCCCTACATAGATGTCTCCTATTCCCTACATAGATGTCTCCTATTCCCTACATAGATGTCTCCTATTCCCTACATAGATGTCTCCTATTCCCTACATAGATGTCTCCTATTCCCTACATAGATGTCTCCTATTCCCTACATAGATGTCTCCTATTCCCTACATAGATGTCTCCTATTCCCTACATAGATGTCTCCTATTCCCTACATAGATGTCTCCTATTCCCTACATAGATGTCTCCTATTCCCTACATAGATGTCTCCTATTCCCTACATAGATGTCTCCTATTCCCTACATAGATGTCTCCTATTCCCTACATAGATGTCTCCTATTCCCTACATAGATGTCTCCTATTCCCTACATAGATGTCTCCTATTCCCTACATAGATGTCTCCTATTCCCACATAGATGTCTCCCATTCCCTACATAGATGTCTCCTATTCCCTACATAGATGTCTCCTATTCCCTACATAGATGTCTCCTATTCCCTACATAGATGTCTCCTATTCCCTACATAGATGTCTCCTATTCCCTACATAGATGTCTCCTATTCCCTACATAGATGTCTCCTATTCCCTACATAGATGTCTCCTATTCCCTACATAGATGTCTCCTATTCCCTACATAGATGTCTCCTATTCCCTACATAGATGTCTCCTATTCCCTACATAGATGTCTCCTATTCCCTACATAGATGTCTCCTATTCCCTACATAGATGTCTCCTATTCCCTACATAGATGTCTCCCTATTCCCTACATAGATGTCTCCTATTCCCTACATAGATGTCTCCTATTCCCTACATAGATGTCTCCTATTCCCTACATAGATGTCTCCTATTCCCTACATAGATGTCTCCTATTCCCTACATAGATGTCTCCTATTCCCTACATAGATGTCTCCTATTCCCTACATAGATGTCTCTCTATTCCCTACATAGATGTCTCCTATTCCCTACATAGATGTCTCCTATTCCCTACATAGATGTCTCCTATTCCCTACATAGATGTCTCCTATTCCCTACATAGATGTCTCCTATTCCCTACATAGATGTCTCCTATTCCCTACATAGATGTCTCCTATTCCCTACATAGATGTCTCCTATTCCCTACATAGATGTCTCCTATTCCCTACATAGATGTCTCCTATTCCCTACATAGATGTCTCCTATTCCCTACATAGATGTCTCCTATTCCCTACATAGATGTCTCCTATTCCCTACATAGATGTCTCCTATTCCCTACATAGATGTCTCCTATTCCCTACATAGATGTCTCCTATTCCCTACATAGATGTCTCCTATTCCCTACATAGATGTCTCCTATTCCCTACATAGATGTCTCCTATTCCCTACATAGATGTCTCCTATTCCCTACATAGATGTCTCCTATTCCCTACATAGATGTCTCCTATTCCCTACATAGATGTCTCCTATTCCCTACATAGATGTCTCTCTATTCCCTACATAGATGTCTCCTATTCCCTACATAGATGTCTCCTATTCCCTACATAGATGTCTCCTATTCCCTACATAGATGTCTCTCTATTCCCTACATAGATGTCTCTCTATTCCCTACATAGATGTCTCCTATTCCCTACATAGATGTCTCCCTATTCCCTACATAGATGTCTCCTATTCCCTACATAGATGTCTCCTATTCCCTACATAGATGTCTCCTATTCCCTACATAGATGTCTCCTATTCCCTACATAGATGTCTCCTATTCCCTACATAGATGTCTCCTATTCCCTACATAGATGTCTCCCTATTCCCTACATAGATGTCTCTCTATTCCCACATAGATGTCTCCTATTCCCTACATAGATGTCTCTCATTCCCTACATAGATGTCTCTCTATTCCCTACATAGATGTCTCTCTATTCCCTACATAGATGTCTCCTATTCCCTACATAGATGTCTCCTATTCCCTACATAGATGTCTCCTATTCCCTACATAGATGTCTCCTATTCCCTACATAGATGTCTCCTATTCCCTACATAGATGTCTCCTATTCCCTACATAGATGTCTCCTATTCCCTACATAGATGTCTCTCTATTCCCTACATAGATGTCTCCTATTCCCTACATAGATGTCTCTCTATTCCCTACATAGATGTCTCTCTATTCCCTACATAGATGTCTCCCTATTCCCTACATAGATGTCTCCTATTCCCTACATAGATGTCTCCTATTCCCTACATAGATGTCTCCTATTCCCTACATAGATGTCTCCTATTCCCTACATAGATGTCTCCTATTCCCTACATAGATGTCTCCTATTCCCTACATAGATGTCTCTCTATTCCCTACATAGATGTCTCTCTATTCCCTACATAGATGTCTCCTATTCCCTACATAGATGTCTCCTATTCCCTACATAGATGTCTCCTATTCCCTACATAGATGTCTCTCTATTCCCTACATAGATGTCTCCTATTCCCTACATAGATGTCTCTCTATTCCCTACATAGATGTCTCTCTATTCCCTACATAGATGTCTTTCTATTCCCTACATAGATGTCTCCTATTCCCTACATAGATGTCTCCTATTCCCTACATAGATGTCTCCTATTCCCTACATAGATGTCTCCTATTCCCTACATAGATGTCTCTCTATTCCCTACATAGATGTCTCCTATTCCCTACATAGATGTCTCCTATTCCCTACATAGATGTCTCTCTATTCCCTACATAGATGTCTCTCTATTCCCTACATAGATGTCTCTCTATTCCCTACATAGATGTCTCCTATTCCCTACATAGATGTCTCCTATTCCCTACATAGATGTCTCCTATTCCCTACATAGATGTCTCCTATTCCCTACATAGATGTCTCCTATTCCCTACATATATGTCTCCTATTCCCTACATAGATGTCTCCTATTCCCTACATAGATGTCTCCTATTCCCTACATAGATGTCTCTCTATTCCCTACATAGATTTCTCTCTATTCCCTACATAGATGTCTCCTATTCCCTACATAGATGTCTCCTATTCCCTACATAGATGTCTCCTATTCAGTTGTCGTTTTCTCATTTTCTAAGCCTTGGCAGTCAGGTTTTATTTGACATGGATGAATCCCTCGTATTTATCTCCGCTGGGCAAAGACACCAAGCTCACAAAGTCATTTAGTCTCATTCACTGGTGACGTGACCTTTTATCTACAACTTTATCAGTCTTATCTTGGACAGTCTCCTTCAAACTTAGCAGCAGATTTACTCAAACTAAAGAGCACAGTTTCTTCGATTTATCTGTTACACGTCTTACATAAGGCATTCCTCTTTGGTCTGAAAATGCATTATTAATCACAGAAATCCTACACTGTGACCACGTCTTTTTAAACCTACACATCTATGATGACAGGCCCTAGGGGCCATAAAGGACTATACCGTTAGGCTGTGGAAAGGTGTTCCTGTCACTTCTCTACTGTATATGCATCCCACATTGGTCTGTTCTGCTGTAGAGATACCTCAGGTCAGGGGTCAGAGACAGACAGCTGGCGAGGGTACAGGGTTCTGCTGTAGAGATACCTCAGGTCAGGGGGACAGAGACAGACAGCTGGCGAGGGTACAGGGTTCTGCTGTAGAGATACCTCAGGTCAGAGGTCAGAGACAGACAGCTGGCGAGGGGACAGGGTTCTGCTGTAGAGATACCTCAGGTCAGAGGTCAGAGACAGACAGCTGGCGAGGGTACAGGGTTCTGCTGTAGAGATACCTCAGGTCAGAGGTCAGAGACAGACAGCTGGCGAGGGGACAGGGTTCTGCTGTAGAGATACCTCAGGTCAGAGGTCAGAGACAGACAGCTGGCGAGGGGACAGGGTTCTGCTGTAGAGATACCTCAGGTCAAGGGTCAGAGACAGACAGCTGGCGAGGGTACAGGGTTCTGCTGTAGAGATACCTCAGGTCAGAGGTCAGAGACAGACAGCTGGCGAGGGACAGGGTTCTGCTGTAGAGATACCTCAGGTCAGAGGTCAGAGACAGACAGCTGGCGAGGGGACAGGGTTCTGCTGTAGAGATACCTCAGGTCAAGGGTCAGAGACAGACAGCTGGCGAGGGTACAGGGTTCTGCTGTAGAGATACCTCAGGTCAAGGGGACAGAGACAGACAGCTGGCGAGGGTACAGGGTTCTGCTGTAGAGATACCTCAGGTCAGAGGTCAGAGACAGACAGCTGGCGAGGGGACAGGGTTCTGCTGTAGAGATACCTCAGGTCAGGGGACAGAGACAGACAGCTGGCGAGGGTACAGGGTTCTGCTGTAGAGATACCTCAGGTCAGAGGTCAGAGACAGACAGCTGGCGAGGGTACAGGGTTCTGCTGTAGAGATACCTCAGGTCAAGGGTCAGAGACAGACAGCTGGCGAGGGTACAGGGTTCTGCTGTAGAGATACCTCAGGTCAGAGGTCAGAGACAGACAGCTGGCGAGGGTACAGGGTTCTGCTGTAGAGATACCTCAGGTCAGGGGGACAGAGACAGACAGCTGGCGAGGGGACAGGGTTCTGCTGTAGAGATACCTCAGGTCAAGGGTCAGAGACAGACAGCTGGCGAGGGTACAGGGTTCTGCTGTAGAGATAGCTCAGGTCAGGGGGACAGAGACAGACAGCTGGCGAGGGTACAGGGTTCTGCTGTAGAGATACCTCAGGTCAGGGGACAGAGACAGACAGCTGGCGAGGGGACAGGGTTCTGCTGTAGAGATACCTCAGGTCAAGGGTCAGAGACAGACAGCTGGCGAGGGTACAGGGTTCTGCAGTAGAGATACCTCAGGTCAAGGGGACAGAGACAGACAGCTGGCGAGGGTACAGGGTTCTGCTATAGAGATACCTCAGGTCAGAGGACAGAGACAGACAGCTGGCGAGGGTACAGGGTTTCCCACAGGGTTTCCCAGGGAGAGACTGTTTATGTCCTCACTCCCCTGAGAGAGGTCAGAGAGAGATGAGAGGTGAGGGAATGATGGGGTAGGAGAGAGGTGAGAGAGAGAGAGAGAGAGAGAGAGAGAGAGAGAGAGAGAGAGAGAGAGAGAGAGAGAGAGAGAGAGAGAGAGAGAGAGAGAGAGAGAGAGAGAGAGAGAGAGAGAGAGAGAGAGAGAGGTGAGGGAATTAGAAAGGGCAGAAATAGAGGACAGAGAGGGGGGAAGAAAAGGAGAGAGAGATAAAGGACTGACAGAACGGCAGAAGATAAAGGTGGAGAGGAGAAGAGAGAAAGAGACAGAATCATAATGAAAAGAGAGAGAGAGACAGAATCATAATGAAAGAGAGAGAGACATAATCATAATGAAAAGAGAGAGAGAGAGAGAATCATAATGAAAAGAGAGAGAGACAGAATCATCATGAAAAGAGAGAGAGAGACAGAATCATAATGAAAAGAGAGAGACAGAATCATAATGAAAAGAGAGAAAGAGAGAGAATCATAATGAAAAGAGAGAGACAGAATCATAATGAAAAGAGAGAGAGAGACAGAATCATAATGAAAAGAGAGAATGAGACAGAATCATAATGAAAAGAGAGAGAGAGACAGAATCATAATGAAAAGAGAGACAGAATCATAATGAAAAGAGAGAGAGACAGAATCATAATGAAAAGAGAGAGAGACAGAATCATAATGAAAAGAGAGACAGAATCATAATGAAAAGAGAGAGAGAGACAGAATCATAATGAAAAGAGAGAGAGAGACAGAATCATAATGAAAAGAGAGAGAGAGACAGAATCATAATGAAAAGAGAGAGAGACAGAATCATAATGAAAAGAGAGAGAGACAGAATCATAATGAAAAGAGAGAGAGAGACAGAATCATAATGAAAAGAGAGAGAGAGAGACAGAATCATAATGAAAAGAGAGACAGAATCATAATGAAAAGAGAGAGAGAGACAGAATCATAATGAAAAGAGAGAGAGAGACAGAATCATAATGAAAAAAGAGAGAGAGACAGAATCATAATGAAAAGAGAGAGAGAGACAGAATCATAATGAAAAGAGAGAGAGAGACAGAATCATAATGAAAAGAGAGAGAGAGAGAGACAGAATCATAATGAAAAGAGAGAGAGAGAGACAGAATCATAATGAAAAGAGAGAGAGAGACAGAATCATAATGAAAAGAGAGAGAGACAGAATCATAATGAAAAGAGAGAGAGAGAGAGACAGAATCATAATGAAAAGAGAGAGAGAGACAGAATCATAATGAAAAGAGAGAGACAGAGACAGAATCATAATGAAAAGAGAGAGACAGAATCATAATGAAAAGAGAGAGAGAGACAGAATCATATAATGAAAAGAGAGAGAGAGACAGAATCATAATGAAAAGAGAGAGAGAGACAGAATCATAATGAAAAGAGAGAGAGACAGAATCATAATGAAAAGAGAGAGAGACAGAATCATAATGAAAAGAGAGAGAGACAGAATCATAATGAAAAGAGAGAGAGAGACAGAATCATAATGAAAAGAGAGAGAGAGACAGAATCATAATGAAAAGAGAGAGAGACAGAATCATAATGAAAAGAGAGAGAGAGACAGAATCATAATGAAAAGAGAGAGAGACAGAATCATAATGAAAAGAGAGAGAGAGACAGAATCATAATGAAAAGAGAGAGAGAGACAGAATCATAATGAAAAGAGAGAGAGAGACAGAATCATAATGAAAAAGAGAGAGAGACAGAATCATAATGAAAAGAGAGAGAGAGACAGAATCATAATGAAAAGAGAGAGAGAGCAGAATCATAATGAAAAGAGAGAGAGCAGAATCATAATGAAAAGAGAGAGAGACAGAATCATAATGAAAAGAGAGAGAGAGAACAGAATCATAATGAAAAGAGAGAGAGAGACAGAATCATAATGAAAAGAGAGAGAGAACAGAATCATAATGAAAAGAGAGAGAGAGACAGAATCATAATGAAAAGAGAGAGAGAGACAGAATCATAATGAAAAGAGAGAGAGACAGAATCATAATGAAAAGAGAGAGAGAGACAGAATCATAATGAAAAGAGAGAGAGAGACAGAATCATAATGAAAAGAGAGAGAGAGACAGAATCATAATGAAAAGAGAGAGAGAGACAGAATCATAATGAAAAGAGAGAGAGAGACAGAATCATAATGAAAAGAGAGAGAGAGACAGAATCATAATGAAAAGAGAGAGAGACAGAATCATAATGAAAAGAGAGAGAGACAGAATCATAATGAAAAGAGAGAGAGAGACAGAATCATAATGAAAAAAGAGAGAGACAGAATCATAATGAAAAGAGAGAGAGAGACAGAATCATAATGAAAAAAGAGAGAGAGACAGAATCATAATGAAAAGAGAGAGAGACAGAATCATAATGAAAAGAGAGAGAGAGACAGAATCATAATGAAAAGAGAGAGAGAGACAGAATCATAATGAAAAGAGAGAGAGAGACAGAATCATAATGAAAAGAGAGAGAGACAGAATCATAATGAAAAGAGAGAGAGAGACAGAATCATAATGAAAAGAGAGAGAGAAAATCATAATGAAAAGAGAGAGAGAGACAGAATCATAATGAAAAGAGAGAGAGAGACAGAATCATAATGAAAAGAGAGAGAGAGACAGAATCATAATGAAAAGAGAGAGAGACAGAATCATAATGAAAAGAGAGAGAGAGACAGAATCATAATGAAAAGAGAGAGAGAGACAGAATCATAATGAAAAGAGAGAGAGAGACAGAATCATAATGAAAAAGAGAGAGAGACAGAATCATAATGAAAAGAGAGAGAGACAGAATCATAATGAAAAGAGAGAGAGAGACAGAATCATAATGAAAAGAGAGAGAGAGACAGAATCATAATGAACAGAGAGAGAGAGACAGAATCATAATGAAAAGAGAGAGAGAGACAGAATCATAATGAAAAAAGAGAGACAGAATCATAATGAAAAGAGAGAGAGAGGCAGAATCATAATGAAGAGAGAGAGAGACAGAATCATAATGAAGAGAGAGAGAGAGACAGAATCATAATGAAAAGAGAGAGAGAGACAGAATCATAATGAAAAGAGAGAGAGAGACAGAATCATAATGAAAAGAGAGAGAGACAGAATCATAATGAAAAGAGAGAGAGAGACAGAATCATAATGAAAAGAGAGAGAGACAGAATCATAATGAAAAGAGAGAGAGACAGAATCATAATGAAAAGAGAGAGAGAGACAGAATCATAATGAAAAAAGAGAGAGACAGAATCATAATGAAAAGAGAGAGAGAGACAGAATCATAATGAAGAGAGAGAGAGACAGAATCATAATGAAAAGAGAGAGAGAGACAGAATCATAATGAAAAGAGAGAGAGACAGAATCATAATGAAAAGAGAGAGAGAGACAGAATCATAATGAAAAGAGAGAGAGACAGAATCATAATGAAGAGAGAGACAGAATCATAATGAAAAGAGAGAGAGAGACAGAATCATAATGAAAAAGAGAGAGAGACAGAATCATAATGAAAAGAGAGAGAGAGACAGAATCATAATGAAAAGAGAGAGAGAGACAGAATCATAATGAAAAGAGAGAGAGAGACAGAATCATAATGAAGAGAGAGAGACAGAATCATAATGAAAAGAGAGAAAGAGAGACAGAATCATAATGTAAAGAGAGAGAGACAGAATCATACTGAAAAGAGAGAGAGACAGAATCATAATGAAAAGAGAGAGAGAGACAGAATCATAATGAAAAGAGAGAGAGAGAATCATAATGAAAAGAGAGAGAGAGACAGAATCATAATGAAAAGAGAGAGAGAGACAGAATCATAATGAAAAGAGAGAGAGAGACAGAATCATAATGAAAAGAGAGAGAGACAGAATCATAATGAAAAGAGAGAGAGAGACAGAATCATAATGAAAAGAGAGAGAGAGACAGAATCATAATGAAAAGAGAGAGAGAGACAGAATCATAATGAAAAGAGAGAGAGAGACAGAATCATAATGAAAAGAGAGAGAGAGACAGAATCATAATGAAAAAAGAGAGACAGAATCATAATGAAAAGAGAGAGAGACAGAATCATAATGAAAAGAGAGAGAGACAGAATCATAATGAAAAGAGAGAAATACAGAATCATAATGAAAAGAGAGAAAGAGAGACAGAATCATAATGTAAAGAGAGAGAGACAGAATCATACTGAAAAGAGAGAGAGACAGAATCATAATGAAAAGAGAGAGAGAGACAGAATCATAATGAAGAGAGAGAGACAGAATCATAATGAAAAGAGAGAGAGAGACAGAATCATAATGAAAAGAGAGAGAGAGACAGAATCATAATGAAAAGAGAGAGAGACAGAATCATAATGAAAAGAGAGAGAGACAGAATCATAATGAAAAGAGAGAGAGAGACAGAATCATAATGAAAAGAGAGAGAGACAGAATCATAATGAAAAGAGAGAGAGAGACAGAATCATAATGAAAAGAGAGAGAGAGACAGAATCATAATGAAAAAAGAGAGAGAGACAGAATCATAATGAAAAGAGAGAGAGACAGAATCATAATGAAAAGAGAGAGAGAGACAGAATCATAATGAAAAAGAGAGAGAGACAGAATCATAATGAAAAGAGAGAGAGAGACAGAATCATAATGAAAAGAGAGAGAGAGACAGAATCATAATGAAAAGAGAGAGAGAGACAGAATCATAATGAAAAGAGAGAGAGAGACAGAATCATAATGAAAAGAGAGAGAGAGACAGAATCATAATGAAAAGAGAGAGAGAGACAGAATCATAATGAAAAGAGAGAGAGACAGAATCATAATGAAAAGAGAGAGAGACAGAATCATAATGAAAAGAGAGAGAGACAGAATCATAATGAAAAGAGAGAGAGAGACAGAATCATAATGAAGAGAGAGAGACAGAATCATAATGAAAAGAGAGAAAGAGAGACAGAATCATAATGAAAAGAGAGAGAGACAGAATCATAATGAAAAGAGAGAGACAGAATCATAATGAAAAGAGAGAGAGACAGAATCATAATGAAAAGAGAGAGAGAGACAGAATCATAATGAAAAGAGAGAGACAGAATCATAATGAAAAGAGAGAGACAGAATCATAATGAAAAAAGAGAGAGACAGAATCATAATGAAAAGAGAGAGACAGAATCATAATGAAAAGAGAGAGAGACAGAATCATAATGAAAAGAGAGAGAGACAGAATCATAATGAAAAGAGAGAGAGAGACAGAATCATAATGAAAAGAGAGAGAGACAGAATCATAATGAAAAGAGAGAGACAGAATCATAATGAAAAGAGAGAGAGAGACAGAATCATAATGAAAAGAGAGAGAGAGACAGAATCATAATGAAAAAAGAGACAGAATCAAAATGAAAAGAGAGAATGAGACAGAATCATAATGAAAAGAGAGAGAGAGACAGAATCATAATGAAAAGAGAGAGAGACAGAATCATAATGAAAAGAGAGAGAGACAGAATCATAATGAAAAGAGAGAGAGAGACAGAATCATAATGAAAAGAGAGAGAGAGACAGAATCATAATGAAAAGAGAGAGAGAGACAGAATCATAATGAAAAGAGAGAGAGACAGAATCATAATGAAAAGAGAGAGAGACAGAATCATAATGAAAAGAGAGAGAGACAGAATCATAATGAAAAGGAGAGAGAGACAGAATCATAATGAAAAGAGAGAGAGAGACAGAATCATAATGAAAAGAGAGAGACAGAATCATAATGAAAAGAGAGAGAGAGACAGAATCATAATGAAAAGAGAGAGAGACAGAATCATAATGAAAAGAGAGAGAGAGACAGAATCATAATGAAAAGAGAGAGAGACAGAATCATAATGAAAAGAGAGAGAGAGACAGAATCATAATGAAAAGAGAGAGAGAGACAGAATCATAATGAAAAGAGAGAGAGACAGAATCATAATGAAAAGAGAGAGAGACAGAATCATAATGAAAAGAGAGAGAGAGACAGAATCATAATGAAAAGAGAGAGAGACAGAATCATAATGAAAAGGAGAGAGACAGAATCATAATGAAAAGAGAGAGAGAGACAGAATCATAATGAAAAGAGAGAGAGAGACAGAATCATAATGAAAAGAGAGAGAGACAGAATCATAATGAAAAGAGAGAGAGAGACAGAATCATAATGAAAAGAGAGAGAGAGACAGAATCATAATGAAAAGAGAGAGAGAGACAGAATCATAATGAAAAGAGAGAGAGACAGAATCATAATGAAAAGAGAGAGAGAGACAGAATCATAATGAAAAGAGAGAGAGAGACAGAATCATAATGAAAAGAGAGAGAGACAGAATCATAATGAAAAGAGAGAGAGACAGAATCATAATGAAAAGAGAGAGAGACAGAATCATAATGAAAAGAGAGAGAGAGACAGAATCATAATGAAAAGAGAGAGAGACAGAATCATAATGAAAAGAGAGAGAGAGAGACAGAATCATAATGAAAAGAGAGAGAGAGACAGAATCATAATGAAAAGAGAGAGAGAGACAGAATCATAATGAAAAGAGAGAGAGAGACAGAATCATAATGAAAAGAGAGAGAGACAGAATCATAATGAAAAGAGAGAGAGAGACAGAATCATAATGAAAAGAGAGAGAGAGACAGAATCATAATGAAAAGAGAGAGAGAGAGACAGAATCATAATGAAAAAGAGAGAGAGACAGAATCATAATGAAAAGAGAGAGAGACAGAATCATAATGAAAAGAGAGAGAGAGACAGAATCATAATGAAAAGAGAGAGAGACAGAATCATAATGAAAAGAGAGAGAGAGCAGAATCATAATGAAAAAGAGAGAGAGACAGAATCATAATGAAAAGAGAGAGAGACAGAATCATAATGAAAAGAGAGAGAGAGACAGAATCATAATGAAAAGAGAGAGAGAGACAGAATCATAATGAAAAGAGAGAGAGAGACAGAATCATAATGAAAAGAGAGACAGAATCATAATGAAAAGAGAGAGAGAAACAGAATCATAATGAAAAGAGAGAGAGAAAATCATAATGAAAAGACAGAAAGAGACAGAATCATAATGAAAAGAGAGAGAGAGACAGAATCATAATGAAAAGAGAGAGAGAGACAGAATTATAATGAAAAGAGAGAGAGACAGAATCATAATGAAAAGAGAGAGAGAGACAGAATCATAATGAAAAGAGAGAGAGAGACAGAATCATAATGAAAAGAGAGAGAGACAGAATCATAATGAAAAGAGAGAGAGAGACAGAATCATAATGAAAAGAGAGAGAGAGACAGAATCATAATGAAAAGAGAGAGACAGAATCATAATGAAAAGAGAGAGAGACAGAATCATAATGAAAAGAGAAAGAGGCAGAATCATAATGAAAAGAGAGACAGAATCATAATGAAAAGAGAGACAGAATCATAATGAAAAGAGAAAGAGGCAGAATCATAATGAAAAGAGAGAGAGACAGAATCATAATGAAAAGAGAGAGAGAGACAGAATCATAATGAAAAGAGAGAGAGACAGAATCATAATGAAAAGAGAGAGAGAGACAGAATCATAATGAAAAGAGAGAGAGAGACAGAATCATAATGAAAAAAGAGAGAGACAGAATCATAATGAAAAGAGAGAGAGAGACAGAATCATAATGAAAAAGAGAGAGAGACAGAATCATAATGAAAAGAGAGAGAGACAGAATCATAATGAAAAGAGAGAAATACAGAATCATAATGAAAAGAGAGAGAGACAGAATCATAATGAAGAGAGAGAGAGACAGAATCATAATGAAAAGAGAGAGAGAAACAGAATCATAATGAAAAGAGAGAAATACAAAATCATAATGAAAAGCGAGAGAGAGAGAATCATAATGAAAAGAGAGAAATACAGAATCATAATGAAAAGAGAGAGAGAGACAGAATCATAATGAAAAGAGAGAAATACAGAATCATAATGAAAAGAGAGAGAGACAGAATCATAATGAAAAGAGAGAGAGACAGAATCATAATGAAGAGAGAGAGAGACAGAATCATAATGAAGAGAGAGAGAGAGACAGAATCATAATGAAAAGAGAGAGAGACAGAATCATAATGAAAAGAGAGAGAGACAGAATCATAATGAAAAGAGAGAGAGAGAGAATCATAATGAAAAAGAGAGAGACAGAATCATAATGAAAAGGAGAGAGAATCTGAAGAGAGAGAGACAGAATCATAATGAAAAAGAGAGAGAGACAGAATCATAATGAAAAGAGAGAGAGAGACAGAATCATAATGAAAAGAGAGAGAGAGACAGAATCATAATGAAAAGAGAGAGAGAGACAGAATCATAATGAAAAGAGAGAGAGACAGAATCATAATGAAAAGAGAGAGAGACAGAATCATAATGAAAAGAGAGAGAGAGACAGAATCATAATGAAAAGAGAGAGAGACAGAATCATAATGAAAAGAGAGAGAGAGACAGAATCATAATGAAAAAGAGAGAGACAGAATCATAATGAAAAGAGAGAGAGAGACAGAATCATAATGAAAAGAGAGAGAGACAGAATCATAATGAAAAGAGAGAGAGAGCAGAATCATAATGAAAAGAGAGAGAGAGACAGAATCATAATGAAAAGAGAGAGAGAGACAGAATCATAATGAAAAGGAGAGAGAGACAGAATCATAATGAAAAGAGAGAGAGAGACAGAATCATAATGAAAAGAGAGAGAGAGACAGAATCATAATGAAAAGAGAGAGAGAGACAGAATCATAATGAAAAGAGAGAGAGACAGAATCATAATGAAAAGAGAGAGAGACAGAATCATAATGAAAAAGAGAGAGACAGAATCATAATGAAAAGAGAGAGAGACAGAATCATAATGAAAAGAGAGAGAGAGACAGAATCATAATGAAAAGAGAGAGAGACAGAATCATAATGAAGAGAGAGACAGAATCATAATGAAAAGAGAGAAAGAGACAGAATCATAATGAAAAGAGAGAGAGACAGAATCATAATGAAAAGAGAGAGAGAGACAGAATCATAATGAAAAGAGAGAGAGAGACAGAATCATAATGAAAAGAGAGAGAGAGACAGAATCATAATGAAAAGAGAGAGAGAGACAGAATCATAATGAAAAGAGAGAGAGAGACAGAATCATAATGAAAAGAGAGAGAGACAGAATCATAATGAAAAGAGAGAGAGAGACAGAATCATAATGAAAAGAGAGAGACAGAATCATAATGAAAAGAGAGAGAGACAGAATCATAATGAAAAAAGAGAAAGAGACAGAATCATAATGAAAAGAGAGAAAGAGACAGAATCATAATGAAGAGAGAGAGACAGAATCATAATGAAAAGAGAGAAATACAGAATCATAATGAAAAGAGAGAGAGACAGAATCATAATGAAAAGAGAGAGAGAGACAGAATCATAATGAAAAGAGAGAGAGACAGAATCATAATGAAAAGGAGAGAGAGACAGAATCATAATGAAAAGAGAGAGAGAGACAGAATCATAATGAAAAGAGAGAGAGAGACAGAATCATAATGAAAAGAGAGAGAGACAGAATCATAATGAAAAGAGAGAGAGACAGAATCATAATGAAAAGAGAGAGAGACAGAATCATAATGAAAAGAGAGAGAGAGAGAATCATAATGAAAAGAGAGAGAGAGAGAGACAGAATCATAATGAAAAGAGAGAGAGGAACAGAATCATAATGAAAAGAGAGAGAGAGACAGAATCATAATGAAAAGAGAGAGACAGAATCATAATGAAAAGAGAGAGAGACAGAATCATAATGAAAAGAGAGAAAGAGACAGAATCATAATGAAAAGAGAGAGAGAGACAGAATCATAATGAAAAGAGAGAGAGACAGAATCATAATGAAAAGAGAGAGAGAGACAGAATCATAATGAAAAGAGAGAGAGAGACAGAATCATAATGAAAAGAGAGAGAGAGACAGAATCATAATGAAAAGAGAGAGAGAGACAGAATCATAATGAAAAGAGAGAGAGAGACAGAATCATAATGAAAAGAGAGAGAGAGACAGAATCATAATGAAAAGAGAGAGAGACAGAATCATAATGAAAAGAGAGAGAGACAGAATCATAATGAAAAGAGAGAGAGAGACAGAATCATAATGAAAAGAGAGAGAGACAGAATCATAATGAAAAGAGAGAGAGAGACAGAATCATAATGAAAAAGAGAGAGAGACAGAATCATAATGAAAAGAGAGAGAGAGCAGAATCATAATGAAAAGAGAGAGAGAGACAGAATCATAATGAAAAGAGAGAGAGACAGAATCATAATGAAAAGAGAGAGAGAGACAGAATCATAATGAAAAGAGAGAGAGACAGAATCATAATGAAAAGAGAGAGAGAGACAGAATCATAATGAAAAGAGAGAGAGACAGAATCATAATGAAAAGAGAGAGAGAGACAGAATCATAATGAAAAGAGAGAGAGACAGAATCATAATGAAAAGAGAGAGAGACAGAATCATAATGAAAAGAGAGAGAGACAGAATCATAATGAAAAGAGAGAGAGACAGAATCATAATGAAGAGAGAGACAGAATCATAATGAAAAGAGAGAGAGAGACAGAATCATAATGAAAAGAGAGAGAGAGACAGAATCATAATGAAAAGAGAGAGAGAGACAGAATCATAATGAAAAGAGAGAGAGAGCAGAATCATAATGAAAAGAGAGAGAGACAGAATCATAATGAAAAGAGAGAGAGAGACAGAATCATAATGAAAAAAGAGAGAGACAGAATCATAATGAAAAAAGAGAGAGACATAATCATAATGAAAAGAGAGACAGAATCATAATGAAAAGAGAGAGAGACAGAATCATAATGAAAAGAGAGAGAGAGACAGAATCATAATGAAAAGAGAGAGAGAGACAGAATCATAATGAAAAGAGAGAGAGAGACAGAATCATAATGAAAAGAGAGAGAGACAGAATCATAATGAAAAGAGAGAGAGAGACAGAATCATAATGAAAAGAGAGAGAGACAGAATCATAATGAAAAGAGAGAGAGAGACAGAATCATAATGAAAAGAGAGAGAGACAGAATCATAATGAAAAGAGAGAGAGACAGAATCATAATGAAAAGAGAGAAAGAGAGACAGAATCATAATGTAAAGAGAGAGAGACAGAATCATACTGAAAAGAGAGAGAGACAGAATCATAATGAAAAGAGAGAGAGAGACAGAATCATAATGAAAAGAGAGAGAGACAGAATCATAATGAAAAGAGAGAGAGAGACAGAATCATAATGAAAAGAGAGAGAGACAGAATCATAATGAAAAGAGAGAGAGAGACAGAATCATAATGAAAAGAGAGAGAGACAGAATCATAATGAAAAGAGAGAGAGACAGAATCATAATGAAAAAGAGAGAGAGACAGAATCATAATGAAAAGAGAGAGAGACAGAATCATAATGAAAAGAGAGAGAGAGACAGAATCATAATGAAAAGAGAGAGAGACAGAATCATAATGAAGAGAGAGAGAGACAGAATCATAATGAAAAGAGAGAGAGAGACAGAATCATAATGAAAAGAGAGAGAGAGACAGAATCATAATGAAAAGAGAGAGAGAGACAGAATCATAATGAAAAGAGAGAGAGAGAGACAGAATCATAATGAAAAGAGAGAGAGAGACAGAATCATAATGAAAAGAGAGAGACAGAATCATAATGAAAAGAGAGAGAGAGACAGAATCATAATGAAAAGAGAGAGAGACAGAATCATAATGAAAAGAGAGAGAGACAGAATCATAATGAAAAGAGAGAGAGAGACAGAATCATAATGAAAAGAGAGAGAGAGACAGAATCATAATGAAAAGAGAGAGAGAGACAGAATCATAATGAAAAGAGAGAGAGAGACAGAATCATAATGAAAAGAGAGAGAGAGACAGAATCATAATGAAAAGAGAGAAAGAGACAGAATCATAATGAAAAGAGAGAGAGAGACAGAATCATAATGAAAAGAGAGAGAGAGACAGAATCATAATGAAAAGAGAGAGAGAGACAGAATCATAATGAAGAGAGAGACAGAATCATAATGAAAAGAGAGAGAGAGACAGAATCATAATGAAAAGAGAGAAAGAGACAGAATCATAATGAAAAGAGAGAGAGAGACAGAATCATAATGAAAAGAGAGAGAGAGACAGAATCATAATGAAAAGAGAGAGAGACAGAATCATAATGAAAAGAGAGAGAGACAGAATCATAATGAAAAGAGAGAGAGACAGAATCATAATGAAAAGAGAGAGAGACAGAATCATAATGAAAAGAGAGAGAGAGACAGAATCATAATGAAAAGAGAGAGAGAGAGACAGAATCATAATGAAAAGAGAGAGAGAGACAGAATCATAATGAAAAGAGAGAGAGAGACAGAATCATAATGAAAAGAGAGAGAGAGACAGAATCATAATGAAAAGAGAGAGAGAGACAGAATCATAATGAAAAGAGAGAGAGAGACAGAATCATAATGAAAAGAGAGAGAGAGACAGAATCATAATGAAAAGAGAGAGAGACAGAATCATAATGAAAAGAGAGAGAGACAGAATCATAATGAAAAGAGAGAGAGAGACAGAATCATAATGAAAAGAGAGAAAGAGACAGAATCATAATGAAAAGAGAGAGAGAGACAGAATCATAATGAAAAGAGAGAGAGACAGAATCATAATGAAAAGAGAGAGAGACAGAATCATAATGAAAAGAGAGAGAGACAGAATCATAATGAAAAGAGAGAGAGAGACAGAATCATAATGAAAAGAGAGAGACAGAATCATAATGAAAAGAGAGAGAGAGACAGAATCATAATGAAAAGAGAGAGAGAGACAGAATCATAATGAAAAGAGAGAGAGAGACAGAATCATAATGAAAAGAGAGAGAGAGACAGAATCATAATGAAAAGAGAGAGAGAGACAGAATCATAATGAAAAGAGAGAGAGAGACAGAATCATAATGAAAAGGAGAGAGAGACAGAATCATAATGAAAAGAGAGAGAGAGACAGAATCATAATGAAAAGAGAGAGAGACAGAATCATAATGAAAAGAGAGAGAGACAGAATCATAATGAAAAGAGAGAGAGACAGAATCATAATGAAAAGAGAGAGAGAGAGAATCATAATGAAAAAGAGAGAGACAGAATCATAATGAAAGGAGAGAGAGACATAATCATAATGAAAAGAGAGAGAGAGACAGAATCATAATGAAAAGAGAGAGAGAGACAGAATCATAATGAAGAGAGAGAGAGAGACAGAATCATAATGAAAAGAGAGAGAGACAGAATCATAATGAAGAGAGAGACAGAATCATAATGAAAAGAGAGAGAGACAGAATCATAATGAAAAGAGAGAGAGACAGAATCATAATGAAAAGAGAGAGAGACAGAATCATAATGAAAAGAGAGAGAGAGACAGAATCATAATGAAAAGAGAGAGAGAGACAGAATCATAATGAAAAGAGAGAGAGAGCAGAATCATAATGAAAAGAGAGAGAGAGACAGAATCATAATGAAAAGAGAGAGAGAGACAGAATCATAATGAAAAGAGAGAGAGAGACAGAATCATAATGAAAAGGGAGAGAGAGACAGAATCATAATGAAAAGAGAGAGAGACAGAATCATAATGAAAAGAGAGAGAGAGACAGAATCATAATGAAAAGAGAGAGAGACAGAATCATAATGAAAAGAGAGAGAGAGACAGAATCATAATGAAAAGAAGAGAGACAGAATCATAATGAAAAGAGAGAGAGAGACAGAATCATAATGAAAAGAGAGAGAGAGACAGAATCATAATGAAAAGAGAGAGAGACAGAATCATAATGAAAAGAGAGAGAGAGACAGAATCATAATGAAAAGAGAGAGAGAGACAGAATCATAATGAAAAGAGAGAGAGAGACAGAATCATAATGAAAAGAGAGAGAGAGACAGAATCATAATGAAAAGAGAGAGAGAGACAGAATCATAATGAAAAGAGAGAGAGAGACAGAATCATAATGAAAAGAGAGAGAGAGACAGAATCATAATGAAAAGAGAGAGAGACAGAATCATAATGAAAAGAGAGAGAGACAGAATCATAATGAAAAGAGAGAGAGACAGAATCATAATGAAAAGAGAGAGACAGAATCATAATGAAAAGAGAGAGAGAGACAGAATCATAATGAAAAGAGAGAGAGAGACAGAATCATAATGAAAAGAGAGAGAGAGACAGAATCATAATGAAAAGAGAGAGAGAGACAGAATCATAATGAAAAAAGAGAGAGAGACAGAATCATAATGAAAAGAGAGAGAGACAGAATCATAATGAAAAGAGAGAGAGAGACAGAATCATAATGAAAAGAGAGAGACAGAATCATAATGAAAAGAGAGAGAGACAGAATCATAATGAAAAGAGAGAGAGAGACAGAATCATAATGAAAAAAGAGAGACAGAATCATAATGAAAAGAGAGAGAGAGGCAGAATCATAATGAAGAGAGAGAGAGACAGAATCATAATGAAAAGAGAGAGAGAGACAGAATCATAATGAAAAGAGAGAGAGACAGAATCATAATGAAAAGAGAGAGAGACAGAATCATAATGAAAAGAGAGAGAGAGACAGAATCATAATGAAAAGAGAGAGAGACAGAATCATAATGAAAAGAGAGAGAGACAGAATCATAATGAAAAGAGAGAGAGACAGAATCATAATGAAAAGAGAGAGAGACAGAATCATAATGAAAAGAGAGAGAGACAGAATCATAATGAAAAGAGAGAGAGACAGAATCATAATGAAAAGAGAGAGAGAGACAGAATCATAATGAAAAGAGAGAGAGAGACAGAATCATAATGAAAAAAGAGAGAGACAGAATCATAATGAAAAGAGAGAGAGAGACAGAATCATAATGAAAAGAGAGAGAGAGACAGAATCATAATGAAAAGAGAGAGAGACAGAATCATAATGAAAAGAGAGAGAGAGACAGAATCATAATGAAAAGAGAGAGAGACAGAATCATAATGAAAAGAGAGAAAGAGACAGAATCATAATGAAAAGAGAGAGAGAGACAGAATCATAATGAAAAGAGAGAGAGAGACAGAATCATAATGAAAAGAGAGAGAGACAGAATCATAATGAAAAGAGAGAGAGACAGAATCATAATGAAAAGAGAGAGAGAGACAGAATCATAATGAAAAGAGAGAGAGAGACAGAATCATAATGAAAAGAGAGAGAGAGACAGAATCATAATGAAAAAGAGAGAGAGACAGAATCATAATGAAAAGAGAGAGAGAGACAGAATCATAATGAAAAGAGAGAGAGACAGAATCATAATGAAAAGAGAGAGAGACAGAATCATAATGAAAAGAGAGAGAGAGACAGAATCATAATGAAAAAGAGAGAGAGACAGAATCATAATGAAAAGAGAGAGAGACAGAATCATAATGAAAAGAGAGAGAGACAGAATCATAATGAAAAGAGAGAGAGAGACAGAATCATAATGAAAAGAGAGAGAGAGACAGAATCATAATGAAAAGAGAGAGAGACAGAATCATAATGAAAAGAGAGAGAGAGACAGAATCATAATGAAAAGAGAGAGAGACAGAATCATAATGAAAAGAGAGAGAGAGACAGAATCATAATGAAAAGAGAGAAAGAGACAGAATCATAATGAAAAGAGAGAAAGAGACAGAATCATAATGAAAAGCGAGAGAGAGACAGAATCATAATGAAAAGAGAGAGAGAGACAGAATCATAATGAAAAGAGAGAGAGAGACAGAATCATAATGAAAAGAGAGAGAGAGACAGAATCATAATGAAAAGAGAGAGAGAGACAGAATCATAATGAAAAGAGAGAGAGAGACAGAATCATAATGAAAAGAGAGAGAGACAGAATCATAATGAAAAGAGAGAGAGAGACAGAATCATAATGAAAAGAGAGAGAGACAGAATCATAATGAAAAGAGAGAGAGAGACAGAATCATAATGAAAAGAGAGAGAGACAGAATCATAATGAAAAAGAGAGAGAGACAGAATCATAATGAAAAGAGAGAGAGACAGAATCATAATGAAAAGAGAGAGAGAGACAGAATCATAATGAAAAAAGAGAGAGACAGAATCATAATGAAAAGAGAGAGAGACAGAATCATAATGAAAAGAGAGAGAGAGACAGAATCATAATGAAAAGAGAGAGAGAGACAGAATCATAATGAAAAAGAGAGAGACAGAATCATAATGAAAAGAGAGAGAGAGACAGAATCATAATGAAAAGAGAGAGAGAGCAGAATCATAATGAAAAGAGAGAGAGACAGAATCATAATGAAAAAGAGAGAGAGACAGAATCATAATGAAAAGAGAGAGAGAGACAGAATCATAATGAAAAGAGAGAGAGAGACAGAATCATAATGAAAAGAGAGAGAGAGACAGAATCATAATGAAAAGAGAGAGACAGAATCATAATGAAAAGAGAGAGAGAGATAATCATAATGAAAAGAGAGACAGAATCATAATGAAAAGAGAGAGAGACAGAATCATAATGAAAAGAGAGAGACAGAATCATAATGAAAAGAGAGAGAGAGATAATCATAATGAAAAGAGAGACAGAATCATAATGAAAAGAGAGAGAGACAGAATCATAATAAAAAGAGAGAGAGAAACAGAATCATAATGAAAAGAGAGAGAGACAGAATCATAATGAAAAGAGAGAGAGAGACAGAATCATAATGAAAAGAGAGAGAGACAGAATCATAATGAAAAGAGAGAGACAGAATCATAATGAAAAAAGAGAGAGACAGAATCATAATGAAAAGAGAGAGAGAGACAGAATCATAATGAAAAGAGAGAGAGACAGAATCATAATGAAAAGAGAGAGACAGAATCATAATGAAAAGAGAGAGAGAGACAGAATCATAATGAAAAGAGAGAGAGACAGAATCATAATGAAGAGAGAGAGACAGAATCATAATGAAAAGAGAGAGAGAGACAGAATCATAATGAAAAGAGAGAGAGAGACAGAATCATAATGAAAAGAGAGAGAGACAGAATCATAATGAAAAGAGAGAGAGAGACAGAATCATAATGAAAAGAGAGAGAGAGACAGAATCATAATGAAAAGAGAGAGAGAGCAGAATCATAATGAAAAGAGAGAGAGAGACAGAATCATAATGAAAAAGAGAGAGACAGAATCATAATGAAAAGAGAGAGAGACAGAATCATAATGAAAAGAGAGAGAGAGACAGAATCATAATGAAAAGAGAGAGAGACAGAATCATAATGAAAAGAGAGAGAGACAGAATCATAATGAAAAGAGAGAGAGACAGAATCATAATGAAAAGAGAGAGAGAGACAGAATCATAATGAAAAGAGAGAGAGAGACAGAATCATAATGAAAAGAGAGAGAGACAGAATCATAATGAAAAGAGAGAGAGAGACAGAATCATAATGAAAAGAGAGAGAGACAGAATCATAATGAAAAGAGAGAGAGAGACAGAATCATAATGAAAAGAGAGAGAGAGACAGAATCATAATGAAAAGAGAGAGAGACAGAATCATAATGAAAAGAGAGAGAGAGACAGAATCATAATGAAAAGAGAGAGAGAGACAGAATCATAATGAAAAGAGAGAGAGACAGAATCATAATGAAAAGAGAGAGAGACAGAATCATAATGAAAAGAGAGAGAGACAGAATCATAATGAAAAGAGAGAGAGACAGAATCATAATGAAAAGAGAGAGAGAGACAGAATCATAATGAAAAGAGAGAGAGAGACAGAATCATAATGAAAAGGAGAGAGAGACAGAATCATAATGAAAAGAGAGAGAGACAGAATCATAATGAAAAGAGAGAGAGAGACAGAATCATAATGAAAAGAGAGAGAGACAGAATCATAATGAAAAGAGAGAGAGACAGAATCATAATGAAAAGAGAGAGAGAGACAGAATCATAATGAAAAGAGAGAGAGACAGAATCATAATGAAAAGAGAGAGAGAGACAGAATCATAATGAAAAGAGAGAGAGAGACAGAATCATAATGAAAAAAGAGAGAGACAGAATCATAATGAAAAGAGAGAGAGAGACAGAATCATAATGAAGAGAGAGAGAGACAGAATCATAATGAAAAGAGAGAGAGAGACAGAATCATAATGAAAAGAGAGAGAGAGACAGAATCATAATGAAAAGAGAGAGAGAGACAGAATCATAATGAAAAGAGAGAGAGAGACAGAATCATAATGAAAAGAGAGAGACAGAATCATAATGAAAAGAGAGAGAGAGACAGAATCATAATGAAAAGAGAGAGAAGACAGAATCATAATGAAAAGAGAGAGACAGAATCATAATGAAAAGAGAGAGAGAGACAGAATCATAATGAAGAGAGAGACAGAATCATAATGAAAAGAGAGAGAGAGACAGAATCATAATGAAAAGAGAGAGAGAGACAGAATCATAATGAAAAGAGAGAGAGACAGAATCATAATGAAAAGAGAGAGAGACAGAATCATAATGAAAAGAGAGAGAGAGACAGAATCATAATGAAAAGAGAGAGAGAGACAGAATCATAATGAAAAGAGAGAGACAGAATCATAATGAAAAGAGAGAGACAGAATCATAATGAAAAGAGAGAGACAGAATCATAATGAAAAGAGAGAGACAGAATCATAATGAAAAGAGAGAGAGACAGAATCATAATGAAAAGAGAGAGAGAGACAGAATCATAATGAAAAGAGAGAGAGACAGAATCATAATGAAAAGAGAGAGAGACAGAATCATAATGAAAAGAGAGAGAGACAGAATCATAATGAAAAGAGAGAGAGACAGAATCATAATGAAAAGAGAGAGAGAGACAGAATCATAATGAAAAGAGAGAGAGAGACAGAATCATAATGAAAAGAGAGAGAGACAGAATCATAATGAAAAGAGAGAGAGACAGAATCATAATGAAAAGAGAGAGAGAGAGACAGAATCATAATGAAAAGAGAGAGACAGAATCATAATGAAAAGAGAGAGAGAGACAGAATTATAATGAAAAGAGAGAGACAGAATCATAATGAAAAGAGAGAAATACAGAATCATAATGAAAAGAGAGAGAGAGACAGAATCATAATGAAAAGAGAGAGAGAGGCAGAATCATAATGAAAAGAGAGAAAGAGACAGAATCATAATGAAAAGAGAGAGAGAGACAGAATCATAATGAAAAGAGAGAGAGAGACAGAATCATAATGAAAAGAGAGAGAGAGACAGAATCATAATGAAAAGAGAGAGAGAGACAGAATCATAATGAAAAGAGAGAGAGAGACAGAATCATAATGAAAAGAGAGAGAGACAGAATCATAATGAAAAGAGAGAGAGAGACAGAATCATAATGAAAAGAGAGAGAGAGACAGAATCATAATGAAAAGAGAGAGAGAGACAGAATCATAATGAAAAGAGAGAGAGAGACAGAATCATAATGAAAAGAGAGAGAGAGACAGAATCATAATGAAAAGAGAGAGAGACAGAATCATAATGAAAAGAGAGAGAGAACAGAATCATAATGAAAAGAGAGAGAGACAGAATCATAATGAAAAGAGAGAGAGAGACAGAATCATAATGAAAAGAGAGAAATACAGAATCATAATGAAAAGAGAGAGAGACAGAATCATAATGAAAAGAGAGAGAGAGACAGAATCATAATGAAAAGAGAGAGAGAGACAGAATCATAATGAAAAGAGAGAGAGACAGAATCATAATGAAAAGAGAGAGAGAGACAGAATCATAATGAAAAGAGAGAGAGAGACAGAATCATAATGAAAAGAGAGAGAGAGACAGAATCATAATGAAAAAGAGAGAGAGACAGAATCATAATGAAAAGAGAGAGAGAGACAGAATCATAATGAAAAGAGAGAGAGAGACAGAATCATAATGAAAAGAGAGAGAGACAGAATCATAATGAAAAGAGAGAGAGACAGAATCATAATGAAAAGAGAGAGAGAGACAGAATCATAATGAAAAGAGAGAGAGACAGAATCATAATGAAAAGAGAGAGAGAGACAGAATCATAATGAAAAGAGAGAGAGACAGAATCATAATGAAAAGAGAGAGAGACAGAATCATAATGAAAAGAGAGAAAGAGAGACAGAATCATAATGAAAAGAGAGAGAGACAGAATCATAATGAAAAGAGAGAGAGAGACAGAATCATAATGAAAAGAGAGAGAGACAGAATCATAATGAAAAGAGAGAGAGAGACAGAATCATAATGAAAAGAGAGAGAGAGACAGAATCATAATGAAAAGAGAGAGAGAGACAGAATCATAATGAAAAGAGAGAGAGAGACAGAATCATAATGAAAAGAGAGAGAGACAGAATCATAATGAAAAGAGAGAGAGAGACAGAATCATAATGAAAAGAGAGAGAGAGACAGAATCATAATGAAAAGAGAGAGAGAGACAGAATCATAATGAAAAGAGAGAGAGACAGAATCATAATGAAAAGAGAGAGAGACAGAATCATAATGAAAAGAGAGAGAGAGACAGAATCATAATGAAAAGAGAGAGAGACAGAATCATAATGAAAAGAGAGAGAGAGAAGAATCATAATGAAAAGAGAGAGAGAGACAGAATCATAATGAAAAGAGAGAGAGAGACAGAATCATAATGAAAAGAGAGAGAGAGACAGAATCATAATGAAAAGAGAGAGAGACAGAATCATAATGAAAAGAGAGAGAGAGACAGAATCATAATGAAAAGAGAGAGAGAGACAGAATCATAATGAAAAGAGAGAGAGAGACAGAATCATAATGAAAAGAGAGAGAGACAGAATCATAATGAAAAGAGAGAGAGAGACAGAATCATAATGAAAAGAGAGAGAGAGACAGAATCATAATGAAAAGAGAGAGAGACAGAATCATAATGAAAAGAGAGAGAGAGACAGAATCATAATGAAAAGAGAGAGAGAATCATAAGAAGAAAGAGAGAGAGAGAATCATAATGAAAAGAGAGAAATACAGAATCATAATGAAAAGAGAGAGAGAGACAGAATCATAATGAAAAGAGAGAAATACAGAATCATAATGAAAAGAGAGAGAGACAGAATCATAATGAAAAGAGAGAGAGAGAAACAGAATCATAATGAAAAGAGAGAGAGACAGAATCATAATGAAAAGAGAGAGAGAGACAGAATCATAATGAAAAGAGAGAGAGAGACAGAATCATAATGAAAAAGAGAGAGAGACAGAATCATAATGAAAAAGAGAGAGAGACAGAATCATAATGAAAAGAGAGAGAGAGACAGAATCATAATGAAAAGAGAGAGAGAGACAGAATCATAATGAAAAGAGAGAGAGACAGAATCATAATGAAAAGAGAGAGAGAGACAGAATCATAATGAAAAGAGAGAGAGAGACAGAATCATAATGAAAAGGAGAGAGAGACAGAATCATAATGAAAAGAGAGAGAGAGACAGAATCATAATGAAAAGAGAGAGAGACAGAATCATAATGAAAAGAGAGAGAGACAGAATCATAATGAAAAGAGAGAGAGAGACAGAATCATAATGAAAAGAGAGAGAGAGACAGAATCATAATGAAAAGAGAGAGAGAGACAGAATCATAATGAAAAGAGAGAGAGACAGAATCATAATGAAAAGGAGAGAGAGACAGAATCATAATGAAAAGAGAGAGAGAGACAGAATCATAATGAAAAGAGAGAGAGACAGAATCATAATGAAAAGAGAGAGAGAGACAGAATCATAATGAAAAGAGAGAGAGAGACAGAATCATAATGAAAAGAGAGAGAGACAGAATCATAATGAAAAGAGAGAGAGACAGAATCATAATGAAAAGAGAGAGAGACACAGAATCATAATGAAAAGAGAGAGAGACAGAATCATAATGAAAAGAGAGAGAGAGACAGAATCATAATGAAAAGAGAGAGAGAGAGACAGAATCATAATGAAAGAGAGAGAGAGACAGAATCATAATGAAAAGAGAGAGAGAGACAGAATCATAATGAAAAGAGAGAAATACAGAATCATAATGAAAAGCGAGAGAGAGAGAATCATAATGAAAAGAGAGAGAGACAGAATCATAATGAAAAGAGAGAGAGAGACAGAATCATAATGAAAAGAGAGAGAGACAGAATCATAATGAAAAGAGAGAGAGACAGAATCATAATGAAAAGAGAGAGAGAGACAGAATCATAATGAAAAGAGAGAGAGACAGAATCATAATGAAAAGAGAGAGAGACAGAATCATAATGAAAAGAGAGAGAGACAGAATCATAATGAAAAGAGAGAGAGAACAGAATCATAATGAAAAGAGAGAGAGAGACAGAATCATAATGAAAAGAGAGAGAGAGACAGAATCATAATGAAAAGAGAGAGAGAGCAGAATCATAATGAAAAAAGAGAGAGACAGAATCATAATGAAAAGAGAGAAGAGACAGAATCATAATGAAAAGAGAGAGAGAGACAGAATCATAATGAAAAGAGAGAGAGAGACAGAATCATAATGAAAAGAGAGAGAGAGACAGAATCATAATGAAAAGAGAGAGAGAGACAGAATCATAATGAAAAGAGAGAGAGACAGAATCATAATGAAAAGAGAGAGAGAGACAGAATCATAATGAAAAGAGAGAGAGACAGAATCATAATGAAAAGAGAGAGAGAGACAGAATCATAATGAAAAGAGAGAGAGAGACAGAATCATAATGAAAAGAGAGAGAGACAGAATCATAATGAAAAGGAGAGAGAGACAGAATCATAATGAAAAGAGAGAGAGAGACAGAATCATAATGAAAAGAGAGAGAGAGACAGAATCATAATGAAAAGAGAGAGAGACAGAATCATAATGAAAAGAGAGAGAGACAGAATCATAATGAAAAGAGAGAGAGAGACAGAATCATAATGAAAAGAGAGAGAGAGACAGAATCATAATGAAAAGAGAGAGAGAGACAGAATCATAATGAAAAGAGAGAGAGAGACAGAATCATAATGAAAAGAGAGAGAGACAGAATCATAATGAAAAGAGAGAGAGACAGAATCATAATGAAAAGAGAGAGAGAGACAGAATCATAATGAAAAGAGAGAGAGACAGAATCATAATGAAAAGAGAGAGAGAGACAGAATCATAATGAAAAGAGAGAGAGAGACAGAATCATAATGAAAAGAGAGAGAGAGACAGAATCATAATGAAAAGAGAGAGAGAGAGAATCATAATGAAAAAGAGAGAGACAGAATCATAATGAAAAGAGAGAGAGAGACAGAATCATAATGAAAAGAGAGAGAGAGACAGAATCATAATGAAAAGAGAGAGAGAGACAGAATCATAATGAAAAGAGAGAGAGAGACAGAATCATAATGAAAAGAGAGAGAGAGACAGAATCATAATGAAAAGAGAGAGAGAGACAGAATCATAATGAAAAGAGAGAGAGAGACAGAATCATAATGAAAAGAGAGAGAGAGACAGAATCATAATGAAAAGAGAGAGAGACAGAATCATAATGAAAAGAGAGAGAGAGACAGAATCATAATGAAAAGAGAGAGAGACAGAATCATAATGAAAAGAGAGAGAGACAGAATCATAATGAAAAGAGAGAGAGAGACAGAATCATAATGAAAAGAGAGAGAGAGACAGAATCATAATGAAAAGAGAGAGAGAGACAGAATCATAATGAAAAGAGAGAGAGACAGAATCATAATGAAAAGAGAGAGAGACAGAATCATAATGAAAAGAGAGAGAGAGACAGAATCATAATGAAAAGAGAGAGAGAGACAGAATCATAATGAAAAGAGAGAGAGAGACAGAATCATAATGAAAAGAGAGAGAGACAGAATCATAATGAAAAGAGAGAGAGAGACAGAATCATAATGAAAAGAGAGAGAGAGAGACAGAATCATAATGAAAAGAGAGAGAGAGACAGAATCATAATGAAAAGAGAGAGAGACAGAATCATAATGAAAAGAGAGAGAGACAGAATCATAATGAAAAGAGAGAGAGAGACAGAATCATAATGAAAAGAGAGAGAGAGACAGAATCATAATGAAAAGAGAGAGAGAGACAGAATCATAATGAAAAGAGAGAGAGAGACAGAATCATAATGAAAAGAGAGAGAGAGACAGAATCATAATGAAAAGAGAGAGAGAGCAGAATCATAATGAAAAGAGAGAGAGAGCAGAATCATAATGAAAAAGAGAGAGAGACAGAATCATAATGAAAAAAGAGAGACAGAATCAATATAAAAGAGAGAGACAGAATCATAATGAAAAGAGAGAGAGAGACAGAATCATAATGAAAAGAGAGAGAGAGACAGAATCATAATGAAAAGAGAGAGAGAGACAGAATCATAATGAAAAGAGAGACAGAATCATAATGAAAAGAGAGAGAGACAGAATCATAATGAAAAAAGAGAGAGACAGAATCATAATGAAAAGAGAGAGAGAGACAGAATCATAATGAAAAGAGAGAGAGAGACAGAATCATAATGAAAAGAGAGAGAGAGACAGAATCATAATGAAAAGAGAGAGAGAGACAGAATCATAATGAAAAGAGAGAGAGAGACAGAATCATAATGAAAAGAGAGAGAGAGACAGAATCATAATGAAAAGAGAGAGAGAGACAGAATCATAATGAAAAGAGAGAGACAGAATCATAATGAAAAGAGAGAGAGAGACAGAATCATAATGAAAAGAGAGAGAGACAGAATCATAATGAAAAGAGAGAGAAAGAGACAGAATCATATAATTTCAAATCAAATCCAATTTTATTGGTCATATACACATACAGTTGAAGTCGGAAGTTTACATACACTTAGGTTGGAGTCATTAAAACTCGTTTTTCAACCACTCCACAAATTTCTTGTTAACAAACTATAGTTTTGGCAAGTCGGTTAGGCCATCTACTTTGTGAATTTTTCCAACAATTGTTTACAGACAGATTATTTCACTTATAATTCACTGTATCACAATTCCAGTGGGTCAGAAGTTTACATGCACTAAGTTGACTGTGTCTTTAAACAGCTTGAAAAATTCCAGAAATTGATGTTATGGCTTTAGAAGCTTCTGATAGGCTAATTGACATCATTTGAGTCAATTGGAGGTGTACCTGTGGATGTATTTCAAGGCCTACCTTCAAACTCAGTGCCTCCACAAGTCTGGTTCATCCTTGGGAGCAATTTCCAAACGCCTGAAGGTACCATGTTCATCTGTACAAACAATAGTACGCAAGTATAAACACCATGGGACCACGCAGCCGTCATACCGCTCAGGAAGGAGACGCGTTCTGTCTCCTAGAGATGAACGTACTCCTGGTTCGAAAAGTGCAAATCAATCCCAGAACAACAGCAAAGGACCTTGTGAAGATGCTGGAGGAAACAGGTACAAAAGTATCTATATCCACAGTAAAACAAGTCCTATATCGACATAACCTGAAAGGCCGCTCAGCAAGGAAGAAGCCACTGCTCCAAAACCGCAATAAAAAAGCCAGACTACGGTTTGCAACTGCACATGGGGACAAATATCGTACTTTTTGGAGAAATGTCCTCTGGTCTGATTAAACAAAAATAGAACTGTTTGGCCATAATGACCATCGTTATGTTTGGAGGAAAAAGGGGATGAGCTTGCAAGCCGAAGAACACCATCAGAACCGTGAAGCACGGGGGTGGCAGCATCATGCTGTGGGGGTGCTTTGCTGCAGGAGGGACTGGTGCACTTCACAAAATAGATGGCATCATGAGGAAGGAAAATGATGTGGATATATTCAAGCAACATCTCAAGACATCAGTCAGGAAGTTAAAGCTTGGTCGCAAATGGGTCTTCCAAATGGACAATGACCCCAAGCATACTTCCAAGGTATTGGAGTGGCCATCACAAAGCCCTGACCTCAATCCTATAGAAGATTTGTGGGCAGAACTGAAAAAGCGTGTGCGAGCAAGGAGGCCTACAAACCTGACTCAGTTACATCAGCTCTGTCAGGAGGAATGGGCCAAAATTCACCCAACTTATTGTGGGAAGCATGTGGAAGGCTACCCAAAACGTTTGACCCAAGTTAAACAATTTAAAGGCAATACTACCAAATACTAATTGAGTGTATGTAAACTTCTGACCCACTGGGAATGTGATGAAAGAAATAAAAGATGAATAAATAATTATCTCGACTATTATTCTGACATTTCACATTCTTAAAATAAAGTGGTGATCCGAACTGACCTAAGACAGGGCATTTTTACTAGGACTAAATGTCAGGAATTGTGAAAAACTGAGTTTAAATGTATTTGGCTAAGGTGTACGTAAACCTCCGACTTCAACTGTATTTAGCATATGTTATTGTGGGTGTAGTGAAACGCTTGTTTGCCAGGTCCGACTAAGCAGGTCTTAGCAGATATCATTTCACGGTTAAATTCAGACTTGACTCTGAACGGAGGCCCTGGATCCCAACGCAGCAGCAGCAGCGACCGAGAGGGAGAACTGCCTGAACCGTGCCTGTTCCCTGTGCCTGCCACGATTTGATTCATGGGCCAGTCCGCACTGCTCTCCTGGGCTAATCAGAGCAATATGATTTCTGCTTCAATCAGAGCACTTTTTAGTGGCCATTACTCCGCAGACCCACTTGTTGTTCAGGAGGCCGAATATAAGAAAAACAACTGGTCGTGTGCGTCCCAAATGGCACCCTATTCCCTCCAAATGGCACCCTATTCCCTTAATACTGTACTACTTTAGACCAGGGGCCTTGGTCAAAAGTAGTGCACTACATAGGGAATAGGGTTCCGTTTGGGACTCGCAGAGTGTCAATCGGCTTCCCTTCCCTTCTCAGCCCAGCAGCCAGCGAGCGAACCACAGAGGAAAAGGCAGAGGTGGCCGGGGAAAGAAAAGGAGGAGGAAACAGAGGAGGGGGAAAACACGACAAGGACGAGTGTCTTAGCAACAACTCTGACGCTCATCAGGAGACAGAAAGCGAGGCAGAGGAAGTTATTGGATTTGTTGACGTTGTGTCGTGTCCCCAAATGGGTTTCTGGTACAAGTCGCTTGGCTCTTTGAAGACTGGCGCTGTCGGTGGAACAAAAGACACAGGATGCGTTCCCAAATTGGCACCCTATTCCATATGTAGTGCACTACTTTAGACCAGAGCCCTATGGGATCAGACAGTTGCCATTTGAGCCACAGAAAGTCTGGAGAATGTCTTCCAAACCTTGCACCTGCCTTATGCAAATGGTGGTGCATAATATTAGGTTTATTTTAAATCGTATTCATTACCACTGAGAGAGAGGCACGTTCACTGGAGAGCATTGGACAGGATTGTGTACAATATAAAAATATTCTATTCAAAACATCACAGAAGATGTTGCACATCGTATTTCACCATTGAGCTTATGTATCACCAGGTAATATAATAGAAATGTCTATTCTCAATGGAGGTTGTTACATAGGAAGACAGGGATTTCCTATACAGACAGGATAACTACCAATAGAATGTATTTAAACTAAAGTACACATGAGCACCTTCTCAAACAGCCTAATTAATGCTCTTAGAGGAAGGTGTTTCCACAATAGTGTGATTTGTACTGGATATAGGGTAAAGTATTGCATTCTTCCCACCCCAACACTAATCATTTTTTTAAAGCTTTGCTTTTCGACTTACAACCCCCCATCAGGCTGGATTGAGTGAGCTGTTTTGTCTTGTAGTAATGTGGTGCCTGGCTGTAATGTTCTGGGAATGTCCCCAGTTTGCTGGGTATTCTCAAGAGGTTTGTTGGTCATAAAGCAGTAACAGTTTTTCCACAAGAGGCAAAAATGCTGATTTATTGCAGCGCCTTCAGAAAGTATTCATACCCCTTGACTTAATTCCACATTTTGTTGCGTTACAGCCAGCATTTTTCTCACCCCATCTACACACAACACCCCATAATGACAAAAGTGAAAACATGTTTGCAGATTTATTGAAAATGAAATACAGAAATATCTCATTTACGGGGCAGCGGTCTAAGGCACTGCATCGCAGCGCTAGCGGTGTCACTACAGACCCGGGTTCGATCCCGGGCTGTGTCACAACCGGCCGCTCATCGCGCTCTAGCGACTCCTTGTGGCGGGGCCGGGCCCCTGCAGGCTGACCTCGGTTGTCAGGTGAACGGTGTTTCCTCCGACACATTGGTGCGGCTGGCTTCCGGGTTAAGCTGGCGGGTGTTAAGAAGCGCGGTTTGGCGGGTCATGTTTTGGAGGACGCATGACTCGACCTTCGCCTCCCGAGCCCCTTGGGGAGTTGCAGCGATGAGACAAGATTGAAAATAAATACAAATACAAATACAAAAGGGGGTGAAATAAAAAGCAAAATAAAATATAAATATCTCATTTACATTAGTATTCCCCTTTGCTATGACACTCCAAATTGAGCTCAGGTGCATCCAATTTCCTCTGATCATCCTTGAGACGTCGCTACAACTTGATTGGAGGCCAATTCAATGGTTTGGACATGATTTAGAAAAGCATTCCACAAAAAAATACAGGGGTAGACGTAACATAGTGAATGTAAATCCGTAACACTCCAATTAGTATGATACGGTATGTTACGTTTCGTATACTATGTATTCATTTGTGGATGTCCATCATCCATTTCATATGACATGTTACGAATTACAATTTGTAAAATATGTTACGAATTTACAAAAACGTATATGATATATGTTACGAATTCCAATTTGTTGTGGCAAACGTTAAACAGGTGGCTAGCTAGGGGTTAGGGGTTAGGGGTTAAAGTTAGGGTTAAGGTTAGGAGTTAGGAGTTAGGTTAAAGGGTTAGGGGAAGGGTTAGCTAACACGCTAAGTAGTTGCAAAGTTGCTAATTAGTATTCACACCCCTTTTGCTAGGACACTCCGAATTGAGCTCAGCTGCATCCAATTTCCTTTGATCATCCTTGAGACGTCGCTACAACTTGATTAGAGTCCACCTGTGTATAATTTTAAACAACACAGGAGAGCCTCTGACAGGCTTTCTATTTCATCAGTCTGGCGTGGCTAGCACCTACACAGCTGTCCCTATAGGAGACGGGCCGACACACAGCAATAGTCACTTGTCCCTCCGGCGTGTCAGCTATGTACGCCCGACGTAGACGTTGTCTTTATCTGTCTCTCTTCTACATGGCTCCATGCTCCGTGAATCAAAATGACTGCCGGTGTCGGCTGAGGACCTGTGACAAGTGTTGTGCTTTGGCTGTGTGTGTGTGTGTGTGTGTGTGTGTGTTTGTGTGTGTGTGTTTGTGTATGCCAGCCTGATGTCATCTACCGGTGGAACACATGCATGATATGTCTACCGAAACGCATGGAGGGGCACGCCACGTTTTCTATTCTAGTTGTTTGACAGGATGGCAGTTTAATTGTGGTCTAATAGCAACTTCTATATACCTCTAGTCTCTTCTATACACTTCTTGTCTCTTCTATATACCTCTTGTCTCTTCTATATACCTCTTGTCTCTTCTATATACCTCTAGTCTCTTCTATACACCTATTGTCTCTTCTATATACCTCTAGTCTCTTCTATATACCTCTTGTCTCTTCTATATACCTCTTGTCTCTTCTATATACCTCTAGTCTCTTCTATACACCTCTTGTCTCTTCTATATACCTCTAGTCTCTTCTATACACCTCTTGTCTCTTCTATATACCTCTAGTCTCTTCTATATATCTCTAGTCTCTTC
The DNA here is from genome assembly GCF_020615455.1 of Coregonus clupeaformis. Classification (NCBI taxonomy): domain Eukaryota; kingdom Metazoa; phylum Chordata; class Actinopteri; order Salmoniformes; family Salmonidae; genus Coregonus; species Coregonus clupeaformis. The sequence continues at coordinate 20,562,451 of NC_059195.1, forward strand.
TATACACCTCTAGTCTCTTCTATACACCTCTAGTCTCTTCTATACACCTCTTGTCTCTTCTATATACCTCTAGTCTCTTCTATACACTTCTTGTCTCTTCTATATACCTCTTGTCTCTTCTATATACCTCTTGTCTCTTCTATATACCTCTAGTCTCTTCTATACACCTCTTGTCTCTTCATTATACCTCTAGTCTCTTCTATATACCTCTAGTCTCTTCTATACACCTATAGTCTCTTCTATACACCTCTAGTCTCTTCTATATACCTCTTGTCTCTTCTATACACCTCTTGTCTCTTCTATACACCTCTAGTCTCTTCTATACACTTCTAGTCTCTTCTATACACCTCTTGTCTCTTCTATACACCTCTAGTCTCTTCTATACACCTCTAGTCTCTTCTATATACCTCTTGTCTCTTCTATATACCTCTTGTCTCTTCTATACACCTCTTGTCTCTTCTATATACCTCTAGTCTCTTCTATACACTTCTTGTCTCTTCTATACACCTCTAGTCTCTTCTATATACCTCTTGTCTCTTCTATACACCTCTTGTCTTTTCTATACACCTCTAGTCTCTTCTATACACCTCTTGTCTCTTCTATATACCTCTTGTCTCTTCTATAATAATAATAATAATAATAATATAATAATTATATATACCTCTAGTCTCTTCTATACACCTCTAGTCTCTTCTATACACCCCTAGTCTCTTCTATACACCTCTTGTCTCTTCTATACACCTCTAGTCTCTTCTATACACTTCTTGTCTCTTCTATACACCTCTTGTCTCTTCTATATACCTCTTGTCTCTTCTATATACCTCTTGTCTCTTCTATACACCTATAGTCTCTTCTATACACCTCTTGTCTCTGCTATACACCTCTTGTCTCTTCTATACACCTCTTGTCTCTTCTATACACCTCTTGTCTCTTCTATACACCTCTAGTCTCTTCTATACACCTCTAGTCTCTTATATACACCTCTTGTCTCTTCTATACACCTCTTGTCTCTTCTATATACCTCTTGTCTCTACAATATACCTCTACTCTCTTCTATACACCTCTAGTCTCTTCTATACACCTCTTGTCTCTTCTATACACCTCTAGTCTCTTCTATACACCTCTAGTCTCTTTTATACACCTCTTGTCTCTTCTATATACCTCTAGTCTCTTCTATACACCTCTTGTCTCTTCTATACACCTCTTGTCTCTTCTATACACCTCTTGTCTCTTCTATATACCTCTTGTCTCTTCTATACACTTCTTGTCTCTTCTATATACCTCTAGTCTTTTCTATACACCTCTAGTCTCTTCTATACACTTCTTGTCTCTTCTATACACCTCTTGTCTCTTCTATATACCTCTTGTCTCTTCTATATACCTATAGTCTCTTCTATACACCTATAGTCTCTTCTATACACCTCTTGTCTCTGCTATACACCTCTTGTCTCTTCTATACACCTCTTGTCTCTTCTATACACCTCTTGTCTCTTCTATACACCTCTAGTCTCTTCTATACACCTCTAGTCTCTTATATACACCTCTTGTCTCTTCTATACACCTCTTGTCTCTTCTATATACCTCTTGTCTCTACAATATACCTCTACTCTCTTCTATACACCTCTAGTCTCTTCTATACACCTCTTGTCTCTTCTATACACCTCTAGTCTCTTCTATACACCTCTAGTCTCTTCTATACACCTCTTGTCTCTTCTATATACCTCTAATCTCTTCTATACACCTCTTGTCTCTTCTATACACCTCTTGTCTCTTCTATATACCTCTTGTCTCTTCTATACACTTCTTGTCTCTTCTATATACCTCTAGTCTTTTCTATACACCTCTAGTCTCTTCTATACACCTCTAGTCTCTTCTATACACCTCTAGTCTCTTCTATATACCTCTTGTCTCTTCTATATACCTCTTGTCTCTTCTATTTACCTCTAGTCTCTTCTATTTACCTCTAGTCTCTTCTATACACCTCTTGTCTCTTCTATTTACCTCTAGTCTCTTCTATACACCTCTAGTCTCTTCTATACACCTCTTGTCTCTTCTATATACCTCTAGTCTCTTCTATACACCTCTAGTCTCTTCTATACACCTCTTGTCTCTTCTATATACCTCTAGTCTCTTCTATATACCTCTAGTCTCTTCTATATACCTCTAGTCTTTTCTATACACCTCTAGTCTCTTCTATACACCTCTAGTCTCTTCTATACACCTCTCGTCTCTTCTATACACCTCTAGTCTCTTCTATACACCTCTTGTCTCTTCTATACACCTCTTGTCTCTTCTATACACCTCTAGTCTCTTCTATACACCTCTAGTCTCTTCTATATACCTCTTGTCTCTTCTATATACCTCTTGTCTCTTCTATACACCTCTTGTCTCTTCTATATACCTCTAGTCTCTTCTATACACTTCTTGTCTCTTCTATATACCTCTACTCTCTTCTATACACCTCTAGTCTCTTCTATACACCTCTAGTCTCTTCTATACACCTCTTGTCTCTTCTATACACCTCTTGTCTCTTCTATACACCTCTAGTCTCTTCTATACACCTCTTGTCGCTTCTATATACCTCTTGTCTCTTCTATAATAATAATAATAATAATATAATAATTCTATATACCTCTAGTCTCTTCTATACACCTCTAGTCTCTTCTATACACCTCTTGTCTCTTCTATACACCTCTAGTCTCTTCTATACACCTCTTGTCTCATCTATATAACTCTAGTCTCTTCTATACACTTCTTGTCTCTTCTATACACCTCTTGTCTCTTCTATATACCTCTTGTCTCTTCTATATACCTCTTGTCTCTTCTATACACCTCTAGTCTCTTCTATACACCTCTTGTCTCTGCTATACACCTCTTGTCTCTTCTATACACCTCTTGTCTCTTCTATACACCTCTTGTCTCTTCTATACACCTCTTGTCTCTTCTATACACCCCTTGTCTCTTCTATATACCTCTTGTCTCTACAATATACCTCTACTCTCTTCTATACACCTCTAGTCTCTTCTATACACCTCTTGTCTCTTCTATATACCTCTAGTCTCTTCTATACACCTCTAGTCTCTTCTATACACCTCTTGTCTCTTCTATACACCTCTTGTCTCTTCTATATACCTCTTGTCTCTTCTATACACTTCTTGTCTCTTCTATATACCTCTAGTCTTTTCTATACACCTCTAGTCTCTTCTATACACCTCTAGTCTCTTCTATACACCTCTAGTCTCTTCTATATACCTCTATTCTCTTCTATACACCTCTTGTCTCTTCTATTTACCTCTAGTCTCTTCTATACACCTCTTGTCTCTTCTATTTACCTCTAGTCTCTTCTTAACACCTCTTGTCTCTTCTATATACCTCTTGTCTCTTCTATATACCTCTTGTCTCTTCTATACACCGCTAGTCTCTTGTCTACCTCCTCTCAACATGAATGTTTGATTTTGGATTGTTTGATGTTTGAATTTCAAAACCTCAACAATGAAGCCTTAAAGTGGCACTACAGTCTCCTTACTATCTCATTTATGTCCACACCTGATTTACTTAACAAAAGGATATACTTTAAAATCCCTTAAAAGCACCCTGAATAAAGTCAAATCAACTCAGATCCATGTGGACATAAAGGTGATGTATTTCTGCTACAGTAGCTATTCAGTGTGGTGTCAAATAGTGAATTCTAAGTCCAAAATGGCATTATATTACCTACATAGTGCACTCTTTTTGACAAGAGGCCTATTGGCCCTGGTCAAAAGTAGTGCACTATATAGGGAATAGGGTACCATTTGGGATGCATCCTGTGAATGCCCGCAGTATAAAGGCCCTTTGAGTCAGTGGAAAGACCTCTTGTTAAGGGATCAATAAACCTCACAGTATCCCCACGTAGAGTAACACACACACACACACACACACACACACACACACACACACACACACACACCGCTCCTGTGCTAGCTGGGGGAGGCTCTACATTGGAGAGCTTTTGTTTGAAACAATCACTGCCACTCAGTAAGGATGCAGCCCAAATGGAACCCTGTTCCCTTACATAGTGCACTACTTTTGACCAGGGCCCGTAGTGACACTAAGTGGAATATGGTGCCATTTGGGATGGATCCTAAGGCTTTGTTGCCACATGCTTCATGGTTGGTTAAGAAGAAGGTACAATTACCTGGTTGCTACCACAATTGGACTGAGATTGAGAAGTAACAATTAAATTGATTATACGTCCAGGCGCATTGTATAACCCGAGTTGCACACTCAGAAACTGTAACGACTTGTGAAAATGAAAACCACATATCTTTGTCAGGGAAAGAAAGATAATGTCAATCATTATCAAACTCTTTCTTGTTTAGAATGACTTTCCCTGAGATGTAATTTGGGGATGGATGGATGGTTGTGTGTTTGGGATGGAACATCAAGAAGCTGGGCCTGAGGGGGATATGTTTACACTATGGAGGGACACTGGGGGGATATGTTTACACTATGAAGGGGCACTGGGGGGATATGTTTACACTATGAAGGGGCACTGGGGGGATATGTTTACACTATGAAGGGACACTGGGGGATATGTTTACACTATGAAGGGACACTGGGGGATATGTTTACACTATGGAGGGAACTGGGGGGATATGTTTACACTATGAAGGGGCACTGGGGGATATGTTTACACTATGAAGGGGCACTGGGGGATATGTTTACACTATGAAGGGACACTGGGGGGATATGTTTACACTATGAAGGGACACTGGGGGAGATATGTTTACACTATGAAGGGACACTGGGGGGATATGTTTACACTATGAAGGGACACTGGGGAGATATGTTTACACTATGAAGGGACACTGGGGGGATATGTTTACACTATGAAGGGGAACTGGGGGATATGTTTACACTATGAAGGGACACTGGGGGATATGTTTACACTATGAAGGGACACTGGGGGATATGTTTACACTATGGAGGGACACTGGGGGAATATGTTTACACTATGAAGGGACACTGGGGGGATATGTTTACACTATGAAGGGACACTGGGGGGATATGTTTACACTATGAAGGGGCACTGGGGGGATATGTTTACACTATGAAGGGGTACTGGGGGATATGTTTACACTATGAAGGGGCACTGGGGGGATATGTTTACACTATGAAGGGACACTGGGGGGATTTGTTTACATTATGAAGGGACACTGGGGGATATGTTTACACTATGAAGGGGCACTGGGGGATATGTTTACACTATGAAGGGACACTGGGGGGATATGTTTACACTATGAAGGGACACTGGGGGATATGTTTACACTATGAAGGGGCACTGGGGGATATGTTTACACTATGAAGGGGCACTGGGGGTTATGTTTACACTATGAAGGGGCACTGGGGGTATATGTTTACACTATGAAGGGACACTGGGGGATATGTTTACACTATGAAGGGGCACTGGGGGGAAATGTTTACACTATGAAGGGACACTGGGGGGATATGTTTACACTATGAAGGGGCACTGGGGGGATATGTTTACACTATGAAGGGGCACTGGGGGATATGTTTACACTATGACAGGGCACTGGGGGGGTATGTTTACACTATGAAGGGGCACTGGGGGGATATGTTTACACTGAAGGGGCACTGGGGGGATATGTTTACACTATGAAGGGGCACTGGGGGGATATGTTTACACTATGAAGGGGCACTGGGGGGATATATTTACACTACGAAGGGGCACTGGGGGGATATGTTTACACTATGAAGGGACACTGGGGGGATATGTTTACACTATGAAGGGGCACTGGGGGATATGTTTACACTATGAAGGGACACTGGGGGGATATGTTTACACTATGAAGGGGCACTGGGGGATATGTTTACACTATGAAGGGACACTGGGGGGATATGTTTACACTATGAAGGGACACTGGGGGGATATGTTTACACTATGAAGGGGCACTGGGGGGATATGTTTACACTATGAAGGGGTACTGGGGGGATATGTTTACACTATGAAGGGACACTGGGGGGATATGTTTACACTATGAAGGGGCACTGGGGGATATGTTTACACTATGAAGGGGCACTGGGGGATATGTTTACACTATGAAGGGACACTGGGGGGATATGTTTACACTATGGAGGGACACTGGGGGGATATGTTTACACTATGAAGGGGCACTGGGGGATATGTTTACACTATGAAGGGGCACTGGGGGGATATGTTTACACTATGGAGGGGCACTGGGGGATATGTTTACACTATGAAGGGGCACTGGGGGATATGTTTACACTATGAAGGGGCACTGGGGGGATATGTTTACACTATGAAGGGGCACTGGGGGGATATGTTTACACTATGGAGGGACACTGGGGGGATATGTTTACACTATGAAGGGGCACTGGGGGATATGTTTACACTATGAAGGGACACTGGGGGATATGTTTACACTATGAAGGGGCACTTCAACTGTTATCTGTTGCTCTGAATGACCGATACACTAGGCCTACAATAGAAAGAGATATAGTGTGTGTGTGTGTGTGTGTGTGTGTGTGTGTGTGTGTGTGTGTGTGTGTGTGTGTGTGTGTGTGTGTGTGTGTGTGTGTGTGTGTGTGTGTGTGTGTGTGTGTGTGTGTGTGTGTGTGTGTGTGTGTGTGTCCCAAAATAGACTCCGCCCCCTCTGCTCCAGGTGATTTTTCCTCATGTAGGATTGCGTCCCAAATGGCACCCTATTCACTATATGTACAGTAGAGTGCCCATTGGTCCTGGTCTAAAGCAGTGCACTATATAGGGAATAGGGTGCCATTTGGGATGCACACTAGATTAACTGAAGGACAAGCAGTCCTGTTTGATTGTGATGACAAGGGAAGAGTTGCTATTGTGAAAAGCTCTTGTATAGCAACATTACCTTTGGCTGATAACCAATACAGTATAGCAACATTATCTTTGGCTGATAACCAATACAGTATAGCAACATTATCTTTGGCTGATAACCAATACAGTATAGCAACATTACCTTTGGCTGATAACCAATAGAGTATAGCAACATTATCTTTGGCTGATAACCAATACAGTATAGCAACATTATCTTTGGCTGATAACCAATACAGTATAGCAACATTATCTTTGGCTGATAACCAATACAGTATAGCAACATTATCTTTGGCTGATAACCAATACAGTATAGCAACATTATATTTGGCTGACAAACAATTAAAATCATTCAAAAAATCTGCCCACCCAAGAAACTAGACCTTATTTTGCCTCCACTAGAAACTAGACGTTATTCTGCCTCCACTAGAAACTAGACCTTATTCTGCCTCCACTAGAAACTAGACCTTATTCTGCCTCCACTAGAAACTAGACCTTATTCTGCCTCCACTAGAAACTAGACCTCCACTAGAAACTAGACCTTATTCTGCCTCCACTAGAAACTAGACCTTATTCTGCCTCCACTAGAAACTAGACCTTATTCTGCCTCCACTAGAAACTAGATCTTATTCTGCCTCCACTAGAAACTAGACCTTTTTCTGCCTCCACTAGAAACTAGACCTTATTCTGCAAACACTAGAAAATAGACCTTATTCTGCCTCCACTGGAAACTAGACCTTATTCTGCCTCCACTAGAAACTAGACCTTATTCTGCCTCCACTAGAAACTAGACCTTATTCTGCCTCCACTAGAAACTAGACCTCCACTAGAAACTAGACCTTATTCTGCCTCCACTAGAAACTAGACCTTATTCTGCCTCCACTAGAAACTAGACCTTATTCTGCCTCCACTAGAAACTAGACCTCCACTAGAAACTAGACCTTATTCTGCCTCCACTAGAAACTAGACCTTATTCTGCCTCCACTAGAAACTAGACCACTAGAAACTAGACCTTATTCTGCCTCCACTAGAAACTAGACCTTATTCTGCCTCCACTAGAAACTAGACCTCCACTAGAAACTAGACCTTATTCTGCCTCCACTAGAAACTAGACCTTATTCTGCCTCCACTAGAAACTAGACCTCCACTAGAAACTAGACCTTATTCTGCCTCCACTAGAAACTATACCTTATTCTGCCTTCACTAGAAACTAGACCTTATTCTGCCTCCACTAGAAACTAGATCTTATTCTGCCTCCACTAGAAACTAGACCTTTTTCTGCCTCCACTAGAAACTAGACCTTATTCTGCAAACACTCGAAACTAGACCTTATTCTGCCTCCATTAGAAACTAGACCTTATTCTGCCTCCACTAGAAACTAGACCTTATTCTGCCTCCACTAGAAACTAGACCTTATTCTGCCTCCACTAGAAACTAGACCTTATTCTGCCTCCACTAGAAACTAGACCACTAGAAACTAGACCTTATTCTGCCTCCACTAGAAACTAGACCTTATTCTGCCTCCACTAGAAACTAGACCTCCACTAGAAACTAGACCTTATTCTGCCTCCACTAGAAACTAGACCTTATTCTGCCTCCACTAGAAACTAGACCTCCACTAGAAACTAGACCTTATTCTGCCTCCACTAGAAACTATACCTTATTCTGCCTCCACTAGAAACTAGACCTTATTCTGCCTCCACTAGAAACTAGATCTTATTCTGCCTCCACTAGAAACTAGACCTTTTTCTGCCTCCACTAGAAACTAGACCTTATTCTGCAAACACTAGAAAATAGACCTTATTCTGCCTCCACTCGAAACTAGACCTTATTCTGCCTCCACTAGAAACTAGACCTTATTCTGCCTCCACTAGAAACTAGACCTTATTCTGCCTCCACTAGAAACTAGATCTTATTCTGTCTCCACTAGAAACAAACCTCCACTAGAAACTAGACCTTATTCTGCCTCCACTAGAAACTAGACCTTATTCTGCCTCCACTAGAAACTAGACCTTATTCTGCCTCCACTAGAAACTAGACCTCCACTAGAAACTAGACCTTATTCTGCCTCCACTAGAAACTAGACCTTATTCTGCCTCCACTAGAAACTAGACCACTAGAAACTAGACCTTATTCTGCCTCCACTAGAAACTAGACCTTATTCTGCCTCCACTAGAAACTAGACCTCCACTAGAAACTAGACCTTATTCTGCCTCCACTAGAAACTAGACCTTATTCTGCCTCCACTAGAAACTAGACCTCCACTAGAAACTAGACCTTATTCTGCCTCCACTAGAAACTATACCTTATTCTGCCTCCACTAGAAACTAGACCTTATTCTGCCTCCACTAGAAACTAGATCTTATTCTGCCTCCACTAGAAACTAGACCTTTTTCTGCCTCCACTAGAAACTAGACCTTATTCTGCAAACACTAGAAAATAGACCTTATTCTGCCTCCACTCGAAACTAGACCTTATTCTGCCTCCACTAGAAACTAGACCTTATTCTGCCTCCACTAGAAACTAGACCTTATTCTGCCTCCACTAGAAACTAGATCTTATTCTGTCTCCACTAGAAACAAACCTCCACTAGAAACTAGACCTTATTCTGCCTCCACTAGAAACTAGACCTTATTCTGCCTCCACTAGAAACTAGACCTTATTCTGCCTCCACTAGAAACTAGACCTCCACTAGAAACTAGACCTTATTCTGCCTCCACTAGAAACTAGACCTTATTCTGCCTCTACTAGAAACTAGACCTTATTCTGCCTCCACTAGAAACTAGACCTTATTCTGCCTCCACTAGAAACTAGACCTTATTCTGCCTCCACTAGAAACTATTCCTTATTCTGCCTCCACTAGAAACTAGACCTCCACTAGAAACTATTCCTTATTCTGCCTCCACTAGAAACTAGATCTTATTCTGCCTCTACTAGAAACTAGACATTATTCTGCCTCCACTAGAAACTAGACCTTATTCTGCCTCCACTAGAAACTAGACCTTATTCTGCCTCCACTATAAACTATTCCTTATTCTGCCTCCACTAGAAACTAGACCTTATTCTGCCTCCACTAGAAACTATTCCTTATTCTGCCTCCACTAGAAACTAGACCTCATTCTGCTTCCACTAGAAACTAGACCTTATTCTGCCTCCACTAGAAACTATTCCTTATTCTGCCTCCACTAGAAACTAGACCTTATTCTTTCTCCACTAGAAACTAGACCTTATTCTGCCTCCACTAGAAACTAGACCTTATTCTGCCTCCACTAGAAACTAGTCCTTATTCTGCCTCCACTAGAAACTAGACCTTATTCTGCCTCCACTAGAAACTAGACCTTATTCTGCCTCCACAAGCATCTGTTTCTGTATGATCTACTTCACTTCTGTATGAGGATTCACACACACACGCACGCACACACACACACACACACACACACACACACACACACACACACACACACACACACACCTCAAATTCCTCTAATGATGTGCGAGAGAAAAAAACTTGACAAAGAATTTGCCAGCAGGTTAAAACGACAGTCAGGCAATAATTGTATTGTGTGATGTAAATAGATTGGAGGGTTAGATCCAGGCCTGTAGGTGTCTTCTCTAGAATTACATCGGCAGTAACACACTATTCTCCGGGGCAGAACCGGCAACCCTGGGCGCGTCTCAAATGGCACCCTATCCCCTATGTAGTGCACTACTTTTGACCCACAGACCATTAAAGTTAGTGCACTATATAGGGGATAGGGTGCCATTTGAGATGCGGAACACTGAGGCTGCTGTGTTCTCTCTGATTATAATAAAAATGCGAATTAATTCATGTTGGATAATTAGTGAAATGTGTTTGCGAATGAGAATGGGCTGGCCAACAGAGGGTCTCTGGATGCATCCCAAATGGCACCCTTAGCACACTACCTATACAGACCCTGGTAAAATAAAAGTAGTGCACTATATAGGGCATAGGGTGCCAATTGGGATGCATTAGGTTCTGGTGCCATTTGGGACATAGTGTGATGAGGTGTGAATGACGGAGTCAGGCGCAGGAGGTAAAACCCAGAAATCAAGAGTTTATTCAGTGTCCAATAACGTAGCTCATATAGCGACAGAACGAAACTAGCACAAGGGAAAATCAACCTCGGCTGCATACAAGTAAAGAGTAGCTCAACCGAGCTACACTACTCTCACAATGAAACAATCACTCACAAAGGACAAGGGGGCAGAGGGAACACTTATACACAGACTAATGAGGGAATGACTACCAGGTGTGTGTGATTGACAAGACAAGACAAGACCAATGGAGTGATGATAAATGGAGCGGTAGTGGCTAGTAAGCCGGTGACGACGAACGCCCGAAACCTGCCCGAGCAAGGAGGAGGGGCAGCCCCGGCTGAATTCGTGACACATAGACACTGATTAGATAGTATTTGTATTCATTAGGGATCCCCATTAGCTGTTGCCAAGGCAGCAGCTACTCTTCCTGGGGTCCAAACACATTAAGGCACTTACATTACATATAAAACAAAATATAAAACAGTGCATCATATAACATTATTACACCACTACCTATCTACAATACAAAATGTATGATACCACCATACAACAATATTACAATGTACATGCGTGTAGAGTGCTTGCGCTAGCGCTTGTGTGCGTATGCGTGTGTCTGTACATGTGAGTGTGTGTCTCTTCACAGTCCCCGCTGTTTTTATCCGCCCTGGGGAATTCCTGATTATGCTGGAGTGGCTTCCATTAAAGAACACACTCTGTGTTCTGTTAGACCGGTAACTCTTTATCCACAATATAGCAAGGGGGTGTAAAGCCATGACACGTATGTTTTTCCAGCAGCAGCAGACTATGATCGATAATGTCAAAAGCAGCACTGAAGTCTAACAAGACAGCTCCCACAATATTGCAAATAGGAGTGGCAATATCGTCCGCTGTTATCCTCATTAATTCGTTTTGGGTAGCCACAATAAGTTGAGTGTATTTTGGCCCATTCCTCCTGACAGAGCTGGTGTAACTGAGTCAGGTTTGTAGGCCTCCTTGCTCGCACGCACTTTTTCAGTTCTGCCCACAAATGTTCTATAGGATTGAGGTCAGGGCTTTGTGATGGCCACTCCAACACCTTGACTTTGTTGTCCTTAAGCCATTTTGCCACAACTTTGAAAGTATGCTTGGGGTCATTGGAAGACCCATTTGGAAGACCCATTTGCGACCAAGCTTTAACTTCCTGACTGATGTCTTGAGATGTTGCTTGAATATATCCACATCATTTTCCTTCCTCATGATGCCATCTATTTTGTGAAGTGCACCAGTCCCTCCTGCAGCAAAGCACCCCCACAGCATGATGCTGCCACCCCCGTGCTTCACGGTTGGGATGGTGTTCTTCGGCTTGCAAGCGTCCTCCTTTTTCCTCCAAACATAACGATGGTCATTATGGCCAAACAGTTATATTTTTGTTTCATCAGACCAGAGGACATTTCTCCAAAATGTACAATCTTTGTCCCCATGGCAGTTGCAAACCGTAGTCTGGCTTTTTTATGGCGGTTTTGGAGCAGTGGCTTCTTCCTTGCTGAGCGGCCTTTCAGATTATGTCGATATAGGACTCGTTTTACTGTGGATATAGATACTTTTGTACCCGTTTCCTCCAGCATCTTCACAAGGTCCTTTGCTGTTGTTCTGGGATTGATTTGCACTTTTCGCACCAAAGTATGTTCATCTCTAGGAGACAGAACGCGTCTCCTTCCTGAGCGGTATAACGGCTGCGTGGTCCCATGGTGTTTATACTTGCGTACTATTGTTTGTACAGATGAACGTGGTACCTTCACATGTTTGGAAATTGCTCCCAAGGATGAACCAGACTTGTGGAGGTCTACACTTTTTTTTCTGAGGTCTTGGCTGATTTCTTTTGATTTTCCCATGATGTCAAGCAAAGAGGCACTGAGTTTGAAGGTAGGCCTTGAAATACATCCACAGGTACACCTCCAATTGACTCAAATGATGTCAATTAGCCTATTACAAGCTTCTAAAGCCATGACATCATTTTCTGGAATTTTCCAAGCTGTTCAAATGCACAGTCAACTTAGTGTATGTAAACTTCTGACCCACTGGAATTGTGATACAGTGAATTATAAGTGAAATAATCTGTCTGTAAACAATTGTTGGAAAAAATACTTGTGTCATGCACAAAGTAGATTTCTTAAACGACTTGCCAAAACTATAGTTTGTTAACAAGACATTTGTGGAGTGGTTGAAAAACAAGTTTTAATGACTCCAACCTAAGTGTATGTAAACTTCCGACTTCAACTGTATATATATATATACAGTGGGGAGAACAAGTATTTGATACACTGCCGATTTTGCAGGTTTTCCTACTTACAAAGCATGTAGAGGTCTGTGATTTTTATCATAAGGTACACTTCAACTGTGAGAGACGGAATCTAAAACAAAAATCCAGAAAATCACATTGTATGATTTTTAAGTAATTAATTTGCATTTTATTGCATGACATAAGTATTTGATCACCTACCAACCAGTAAGAATTCCGGCTCTCACAGACCTGTTAGTTTTTCTTTAAGAAGCCCTCCTGTTCTCCACTCATTACCTGTATAAACTGCACCTGTTTGAACTCGTTACCTGTATAAAAGACACCTGTCCACACACTCAATCAAACAGACTCCAACCTCTCCACAATGGCCAAGACCAGAGAGCTGTGTAAGGACATCAGGGATAAAACTGTAGACCTGCACAAGGCTGGGATGGGCTACAGGACAATAGGCAAGCAGCTTGGTGAGAAGGCAACAACTGTTGGCGCAATTATTAGAAAATGGAAGAAGTTCAAGATGACGGTCAATCACCCTCGGTCTGGGGCTCCATGCAAGATCTCACCTCGTGGGGCATCAATGATCAAAAGGAAGGTGAGGGATCAGCCCAGAACTACACGGCAAGACCTGGTCAATGACCTGAACAGAGCTGGGACCACAGTGTCAAAGAAAACCATTAGTAACACACTACGCCATCATGGATTAAAATCCTGCAGCGCACGCAAGCCAGCGCATGTCCTGGCCCGTCTGAAGTTTGCCAATGACCATCTGGATGATCCAGAGGAGGAATGGGAGAAGGTCATGTGGTCTGATGAGACAAAAATAGAGCTTTTTGGTCTAAACTCCACTCGCCATGTTTGGAGGAAGAAGAAGGATGAGTACAACCCCAAGAACACCATCCCAACCGTGAAGCATGGAGGTGGAAACATCATTCTTTTGGGATGCTTTTCTGCAAAGGGGACATGACGACTGCACCATATTGAGGGGAGGATGGATGGGGCCATGTATCGCGAGATCTTGGCCAACAACCTCCTTCCCTCAGTAAGAGCATTGAAGATGGGTCGTGGCTGGGTCTTCCAGCATGACAACGACCTGAAACACACAGCCAGGGCAACTAAGCAGTGGCTCTGTAAGAAGCATCTCAAGGTCCTGGAGTGGCATAGCCAGTCTCCAGACCTGAACCCAATAGAGGGAGCTGAAAGTCCGTATTGCCCAGCGACAGCCCCGAAACCTGAAGGATCTGGAGAAGGTCTGTATGGAGGAGTGGGCCAAAATCCCTGCTGCAGTGTGTGCAAACCTGGTCAAGACCTACAGGAAACGTATGATCTCTGTAATTGCAAACAAAGGTTTCTGTACCAAATATTAAGTTCTGCTTTTCTGATGTATCAAATACTTATGTCATGCAATAAAATGCAAATTAATTACTTAAAAATCATACAATGTGATTTTCTGGATTTTTGTTTTAGATTCCGTCTCTCACAGTTGAAGTGTACCTATGATAAAAATTACAGACCTCTACATGCTTTTTAAGTAGGAAAACCTGCAAAATCGGCAGTGTATCAAATACTTGTTCTCCCCACTGTATATATATATATATATATATATATATATATATATATATATAAGATACACACTCTACTCCTGTTCAATGCTGGAGGTCTTACTGCACTGTACAGTATCTTGTGTGATCTGGGGTAGTAACTCATGGTTAGATGGTTAGACCCAGCTGGCCAATAAATAGATAGTGTGAATACAGTAGATGTGTGAAGGTCTCTGAGGCTAGAGATATAGGCTACTAGGGGTCAAAGGTCTCTGAGGCTAGAGATATAGGCTACTAGGGGTCAAAGGTCTCTGAGGCTAGAGATATAGGCTACTAGGGGTCAAAGGTCTCTGAGGCTAGAGATATAGTTTACTAGGGGTCAAAGGTCTCTGAGGCTAGAGATATAGGCTACTAGGGGTCAAAGGTCTCTGAGGCTAGAGATATAGGCTACTAGGGGTCAAAGGTCTCTGAGGCTAGAGATATAGGCTACTAGGGGTCAAAGATCTCTGAGGCTAGAGATATAGGCTACTAGGGGTCAAAGGTCTCTGAGGATAGAGATATAGGCTACTAGGGGTCAAATATCTCTGAGGCTAGAGATATAGGCTACTAGGGGTCAAAGGTCTCTGAGGATAGAGATATAGGCTACTAGGGGTCAAAGGTCTCTGAGGCTAGAGATATAGGCTAATAGGGGTCAAAGGTCTCTGAGGATAGAGATATAGGCTACTGGGGTCAAAGGTCTCTGAGGCTGAAGATATAGGCTACTAGGGGTCAAAGGTCTCTGAGGCTAGAGATATAGACTACTAGGGGTCAAAGGTCTCTGAGGCTAGAGATATAGACTACTAGGGGTCAAAGGTCTCTGAGGCTAGAGATATAGGCTACTAGGGGTCAAAGGTCTCTGAGGCTAGAGATATAGGCTACTAGGGGTCAAAGGTCTCTGAGGCTAGAGATATAGGCCACTAGGGGTCAAAGGTCTCTGAGGCTGGAGGAAAAGGCAGCAGGTGGAACAGTGTTCCAACAGAATGGTTCTGTAAAGCTCTCTGCAGTCAATAACAGGTGCTTGTATGAATGTGAACATTGTTTTGGTTTCATACAGTAACATGTTTGTGACTCATACATAATTCAGTGTTTATATATATAAGGACAGGTCTTGACCTACAACTGCTCTGGCGTCTGCTGCAGTGGTGAAATTACTCACAGACGTAATATGGCATGATAGATTTGTATTATACAGTACACTACAGAAAAACCTATCTATCCCAGCACGCGCGCACACACACACACATACATACACAACACACACACACACACACACACACACACACACACACACACACACGTGATGTCCACAGAGCATCTAAAGTGCAGGCTCCGTTTTCAACATAGACAAATGACCTGTGATGATCCATTTAGACAACTACCGTGAGGCCAGAGAGATAGATGTGTGTCACAGCCCTTTTTTGGATCTGTAGAGAATGAGGTCACGTCCCAAATGGCACCCTATTCCCTATATAGTGCACTACATTTGACCAGAGCCTGAGAGTGAGTGATCCTCATAGTCAGTCAACTCTATGGTGCTCTTGCCTCCAAAGCCAACAACATAAAAACATTCAACATACATTAGAAGGGCAGGATATATGGTACAAAATCTCTATATCTCTCTCTCTCTCTCTCTCCCTCTCCACCTCTCCCTCTCAGTCATACAAACAGTACCTTACATAACGACTGCCTGCCCCAATCAGAACCATATTATTTCCAACAAAAAATCAGGCATTACTATGACAATGTCACGGCAATGACAAAACAAGCCCTAATCTGAAATGAGGCCAGGTCTCTCATCAGTCTTTCTCTCTCTCTCTCTCTCTCTCTCTCTCTCTCTCTCTCCTCTCTCTCTCTCTCTCTCTCCCTGTCCCTGTTTGCTGAGACTGACCATTTGGCCAACAGAAGGAGGCGTGCCACTGGTTCAGGGCTACGGGCACGCTTCTCTATCTCTCCCATCACACACCACTGCCCCTGCAAGGTAACGTAATGTGTCCCTGTGTGCGTCCCAAATGGCACCCTGTTCCCTACATAGTGCACTATTTTTTACCAGAATTCCAGGGGAATAGGGTGCCATTTGGGATGCCATGTGCGTGATTGGCTGAAAATGGCTGAGATGATCCTGGGCGATACTATGGGGTCAGAAATAAAGATCTATCTTAGAGCTGGGGATGGGCATCCGGTCCTCTGCTCTCTCTCTCTCTCTCTCTCTCTCTCTCTCTCTCTCTCTCTCTCTCTCTCTCTCTCTCTCTCTCTCTCTCTCTCTCTCTCTCTCTCTCTCTCTCTCTCTCTCTCTCTCTCTCTCTCTCTCTGTCTCTCTCAGTCTCTCACTCTCTAATCTCTGTATCTCCCTCCCTTGAGCTCTCTCTTGCTCTTTATATGTCTTTGTTTCTCTCTCTCTCTCTCTCTCTCTGTGTAGCTCCCTCTCTGCCTCTCTCTCTCTCTCTCCCTTGCTCTCTCTCTCTCTCTCTCTCTCTGTCTCTCCCTCTCTCTCTCCCTTGCTCTCTCTCTCTCTCTCTCTCTCTCTCTCTCTCTCTCTCTCTCTCCCTCCCTCTCCACCTCTCACTCTCAGTCATACAAACAGTACCTTACATAACGACTTCCTGCCCCAATCAGAACCATATTATTTCCATCAAAAAATCAGGCATTACTATGACAATGTCACGGCAATGACAAAACAAGCCCTAATCTGAAATGAGGCCAGGTCTCTCATCAGTCTTTCTCTCTCTCTCTCTCTCCCTGTCCCTGTTTGCTGAGACTGACCATTTGGCCAACAGAAGGAGGCGTGCCACTGGTTCAGTGCTACGGGCACGCTTCTCTATCTCTCCCATCACACACCACTGCCCCTGCAAGGTAACGTAATTGGTCCCTGCGTCCCAAATGGCACCCTGTTCCCTACATAGTGCACTATTTTTGACCAGAATTCCAGGGGAATAGGGTGCCATTTGGGATGCCATGTGCGTGATTGGCTGAAAATGGCTGAGATGATCCTGGGCGATACTATGGGGTCAAAAATAAAGATCTATCTTAGAGCTGGGGATGGGCATCCGGTCCTCTGCTCTCTCTCTCTCTCTCTCTCTCTCTCTCTCTCTGTGTAGCTCCCTCTCTACCTCTCTCTCTCTCTCTCTCCCTTGCTCTCTCTCTCTCTCTCTCTCTCTGTCTCTCCCTCTCTCTCTCCCTTGCTCTCTCTCTCTCTCTCTCTCTCTCTCTCTGTCTCTCTCAGTCTCTCACTCTCTAATCTCTGTATCTCCCTCCCTTGAGCTCTCTCTTGCTCTTTATATGTCTTTGTTTCTCTCTCTCTCTCTCTCTGTGCTCCCTCTCTGCCTCTCTCTCTCTCTCTCTCTCTCTCTCTCTCTCTCTGTCTCTCTCTTCTCTCTCTCTCTCTCTCTCTCTGTCTCTCTCAGTCTCTCACTCTCTAATCTCTGTATCTCCCTCCCTTGAGCTCTCTCTTGCTCTTTATATGTCTTTGTTTCTCTCTCCCTCTCTCTCTCTCTCTCTGTCTCTCTCAGTCTCTCACTCTCTAATCTCTGTATCTCCCTCCCTTGAGCTCTCTCTTGCTCTTTATATGTCTTTGTTTCTCTCTCCCTCTCTCTTTTTCTCAAATATTACACCTTCCCTCCTTACTGACAACTACTGGAGACTTGCTGTGTTGCAGTGATGATTCTGCATTTCCTGTGTTGCAGTGATGATTCTGCATTTCCTGTGTTGCAGTGATGATTCTGCATTTCCTGTGTTGCAGTGATGATTCTGCATTTCCTGTGTTGCAGTGATGATTCTGCATTTCCTGTGTTGCAGTGATGATTCTGCATTTACTGTGTTGCAGTGATGATTCTGCATTTCCTGTGTTGCAGTGATGATTCTGCATTTCCTGTGTTGCAGTGATGATTCTGCATTTCCTGTGTTGCAGTGATGATTCTGCATTTCCTGTGTTGCAGTGATGATTCTGCATTTCCTGTGTTGCAGTGATGATTCTGCATTTCCTGTGTTGCAGTGATGATTCTGCATTTCCTGTGTTGCAGTGATGATTCTGCATTTCCTGTGTTGCAGTGATGATTCTGCATTTCCTGTGTTGCAGTGATGATTCTGCATTTACTGTGCTGCAGGTACCCTCAAACTCTTCCGGCTCAACAGTGGATGCTACTGAATTGCTCACATGGTGTTTATCTACTGACCTAATGATTTAATTGGCATTACATATGAGATCATTGGATGATATTGACCTATTAGAAACAGGTGCCGTGAGGCTGCGTCATGCAACTGTAATGAAAACATTTAAAACAAATGAAGTGCCTTGTGGTCTGTAGTCAGTCCAAAAAGCTGTGATTGGTCAGGAGTAACCTCAATCTGTTCTAGAGGTTATTCTCCTACATAGGCCTACACTCATTTGAATGTCATCCTCCATTATCAAACGTGATTAGATTTCATCTATTGGCATTCCCCTTCCTATAACATTACCATCTGGTGTATCCACCTGTCACCCAGACGTATTAACCTCTATAACGTTACCATCTGGTGTATCCACCTGTCACCCAGACGTATTAACCTCTATAACGTTACCATCTGGTGTATCCACCTGTCACCCAGACGTATTAACCTCTATAACGTTACCATCTGGTGTATCCACCTGTCACCCAGACGTATTAACCTCTATAACGTTACCATCTGGTGTATCCACCTGTCACCCAGACGTATTAACCTCTATAACGTTACCATCTGGTGTATCCACCTGTCACCCAGACGTATTAACCTCTATAACGTTACCATCTGGTGTATCCACCTGTCACCCAGACGTATTAACCTCTATAACGTTACCATCTGGTGTATCCACCTGTCACCCAGACGTATTAACCTCTATAACGTTACCATCTGGTGTATCCACCTGTCACCCAGACGTATTAACCTCTATAACGTTACCATCTGGTGTATCCACCTGTCACCCAGACGTATTAACCTCTATAACGTTACCATCTGGTGTATCCACCTGTCACCCAGACGTATTAACCTCTATAACGTTACCATCTGGTGTATCCACCTGTCACCCAGACGTATTAACCTCTATAACGTTACCATCTGGTGTATCCACCTGTCACCCAGACGTATTAACCTCTGTAACGTTACCATCTGGTGTATCCACCTGTCACCCAGACGTATTAACCTCTATAACGTTACCATCTGGTGTATCCACCTGTCACCCAGACGTATTAACCTCTATAACGTTACCATCTGGTCTATCCACCTGTCACCCAGACGTATTAACCTCTATAACGTTACCATCTGGTCTATCCACCTGTCACCCAGACGTATTAACCTCTATAACGTTACCATCTGGTGTATCCACCTGTCACCCAGACGTATTAACCTCTATAACGTTACCATCTGGTCTATCCACCTGTCACCCAGACGTGTTAACCTCTATAACGTTACCGTCTGGTGTATCCACCTGTCACCCAGACGTATTAACCTCTATAACGTTACCGTCTGGTGTATCCACCTGTCACCCAGACGTATTAACCTCTATAACGTTACCATCTGGTGTATCCACCTGTCACCCAGACGTATTAACCTCTATAACGTTACCATCTGGTGTATCCACCTGTCACCCAGACGTATTAACCTCTATAACGTTACCATCTGGTGTATCCACCTGTCACCCAGACGTATTAACCTCTATAACGTTACCATCTGGTGTATCCACCTGTCACCCAGACGTATTAACCTCTATAACGTTACCATCTGGTGTATCCACCTGTCACCCAGACGTATTAACCTCTATAACGTTACCATCTGGTGTATCCACCTGTCACCCAGACGTATTAACCTCTATAACGTTACCATCTGGTGTATCCACCTGTCACCCAGACGTATTAACCTCTATAACGTTACCATCTGGTGTATCCACCTGTCACCCAGACGTATTAACCTCTATAACGTTACCATCTGGTGTATCCACCTGTCACCCAGACGTATTAACCTCTATAACGTTACCATCTGGTGTATCCACCTGTCACCCAGACGTATTAACCTCTATAACGTTACCATCTGGTGTATCCACCTGTCACCCAGACGTATTAACCTCTATAACGTTACCATCTGGTGTATCCACCTGTCACCCAGACGTATTAACCTCTATAACGTTACCATCTGGTCTATCCACCTGTCACCCAGACGTATTAACCTCTATAACGTTACCATCTGGTCTATCCACCTGTCACCCAGACGTATTAACCTCTATAACGTTACCATCTGGTGTATCCACCTGTCACCCAGACGTATTAACCTCTATAACGTTACCATCTGGTGTATCCACCTGTCACCCAGACGTATTAACCTCTGTAACGTTACCATCGTGTCTATCCACCTGTCACCCAGACGTATTAACCTCTATAACGTTACCATCTGGTGTATCCACCTGTCACCCAGACGTATTAACCTCTATAACGTTACCATCTGGTCTATCAACCTGTCACCCAGACGTATTAACCTCTATAACGTTACCATCTGGTGTATCCACCTGTCACCCAGACGTATTAACCTCTATAACGTTACCATCTGGTGTATCCACCTGTCACCCAGACGTATTAACCTCTATAACGTTACCATCTGGTGTATCCACCTGTCACCCAGACGTATTAACCTCTATAACGTTACCGTCTGGTGTATCCACCTGTCACCCAGACGTATTAACCTCTATAACGTTACCGTCTGGTGTATCCACCTGTCACCCAGACGTATTAACCTCTATAACGTTACCGTCTGGTGTATCCACCTGTCACCCAGACGTATTAACCTCTATAACGTTACCATCTGGTGTATCCACCTGTCACCAAGACGTATTAACCTCTATAACGTTACCATCTGGTGTATCCACCTGTCACCCAGACGTATTAACCTCTATAACGTTACCATCTGGTGTATCCACCTGTCACCCAGACGTATTAACCTCTGTAACGTTACCATCTGGTGTACCTCCAACTGATCCATTTTATCATTTACCTCACAGCCGTCTGATTCAGAACAGTAATTGTTTTCTTATTACAGGGCTAAAGGGATTGACAGTTTTATGATGAGCATGTAAAACAATTGGCCCTGTGAAAACACCACAACAGAGGTTCAGTTATTTAGCATATTAATTTAATGTGATAAATGTCTGCTAGTAGTACATAGAGATACGTGTGACCCCCCCAACCGCTATGGAACGTCTTTGATGTGTTTGAATAACAAACTGTGTGTGAGATAGAGAGAGATACAGTGCCTTTGGAAAGTATTCAGACCCCTTGACTTTTCCCACATTTTGTTACGTTACAGACTCATTCTAAAATGAATTAAATAAATAAAAATAGCCATCACTAGGCAGCTTCCACCCGGTTACGTAACCATGCACCTTAGAAGCTGCTGCCCATTATCCCAGAAACCCTAGACCCACTCCAATTTGCATGCCGCCCCAACAGATCCACAGATGATGCAATCTCTATTGCACTCCACCACTGCCCTTTCCCACCTGGACAAGAGGAACACCTACGTGGTAATGCTATTCATTGACTACAGCTCAGCGTTCAACATCATAGTGCCCTCAAAGTTCATCACTAAGCTAAGGACCCTGGGACTAAACACCTCCCTCTGCAACTGGATCCTGGACTTCCTGACGGGCCGCCCCCAGGTGGTAAGGGTAGGTAACAACACATCTGCCACACTGATCCTCAACACGGGGGCCCCTTAGGGGTGCGTGCTCAGTCCCCTCCTGTACTCCCTGTTCACCCATGACTGCATGGCCAGGCACGACCATCATTAAGTTTGCAGATGACACAACAGTGGAAGGCCTGATCACTGACAACGATGAGACAGCCTATTGGGAGGAGGTCAGAGACCTGGCCGTGTGGTGCCAGGATAACAACCTCTCCCTCAACATGATCAAGACAAAGGAGATGATTGTGGACTACAGGAAAAAAAAAAGAGAACTGAGCACGCCCCCATTCTCATCAACGGGGCTGTAGTGGAACAGGTTGAGAGCTTCAAGTTCCTTGGTGTCCACATCACCAACAAACTATCATGGTCCAAACACACCAAGACAGTCGTGAAGAGGGCATGACAAAGCCTATTCCCCCTCAGGAGACTGAAAAGATTTGGCATTGGTCCTCAGATCCTACAAAAGTTATATAGCTGCACCATCGAGAGCATCCTGACTGGTTGCATCACCGCCTGGTATGGCAACTGCTTGGCCTCCGACCGCAAAGCACTACAGAGGGTAGTGTGTACGGCCCAGTACATCACTGGGGCCAAGCTTCCTGCCATCCTGGACCTCTATACCAGGCGGTGTCAGAGGAAGGCCCTAAAAATTGTCAGAGACTCCAGCCACCCCAGTCATAGACTGTTCTCTCTGCTACCGCACGGCAAGCGGTAGCTCAGCTGGTAGAGCACGGCGCTTGTAACGCCAAGGTAGTGGGTTCGATCCCCGGGACCACCCATACACAAAAAAATGTATGCACGCACGACTGTAAGTCGCTTTGGATAAAAGCGTCTGCTAAATGGCATATTATTATATTATTATTATTATTATTATTACCGGAGCGCCAAGTCTAGGTCCAAAAGGCTTCTTAACAGCTTCTACCCCCAAGCCATAAGACTCCTGAACAGCTGATCATGGCTACCGGGACTATTTGCATTGTCCCCCCCAATCGCACCCCACACCAACCCCTCTTTTACTCTGCTGCTACTCTCTGTTTATTATCTATGCATAGTCACTTTAACTCTACCCACATGTACATATTACCTCAATTACCTCGACTAATCGATGCCCCCGCACATTGACTCTATACCGGTACCCCCTGTATATAGCCTCCCTACTGTTATTACCTCCACTAACACATTGACTCTGTACCGGTACCCCCTGTATATAGCCTCCCTACTGTTATTACCTCCACTAACACATTGACTCTGTACCGGTACCCCCTGTATATAGCCTCCCTACTGTTATTACCTCCACTAACACGTTGACTCTGTACCGGTACCCCCTGTATATAGCCTCCCTACTGTTATTACCTCCACTAACATTGTCAAGTTCTGCGTGATTTCTGGCTGACCACAGCTCTGCCCAAACTTGAAAACGGCTTTATCCTTGATGAACGCAAAGGACAACTCAAAACTGTTCACTCTATGATTTTTTATTGTCATAAAGATGGAACAGAATAGGTTGATAACCTTCAAACACACAAACAAAACCCATGGATTAGTTACAAATAACTCTCAATTCCACTTTCTCAAAAATAAGCATAAACTAATGTTACTGAATCCTCAACCTAACCAAACAATCATTTCATCATTTAGATTAACCTAGGATCATTGCAAGTTAATAATTAAATATCAATATCCTAATTAAACATTTAACAATACACATGATTATAGTAACGTTACTGTCAAGTTCTACGTTCACATAATGAAGTCTTCACTATTTAATTTAATTAATAATTGTATTGTATGTTACAACCAAACAAAAGGGCATATAGAAGCATGAATTCACAACACATTCTGTCCTACCAGTTGCGTCTTTGGATGATCAGGAGCTGTGGTCATTGGTATCTCTTATCAGGAATGAGTGAGAGCCAAGTAAGCTTTTACCAAACATTTCGATGCCATGCACATGCACTGCTTGTGGGTGCGCACGTTAATATGGTCCCCAGAGCACTTCCTGGTGGTTGGTTTCAACAGCTCCGGTTGCATGGTTGCCCCTGCAGGTTGGGAGTGCTTTGAGCACCCTGGGTGGATTTAGGCTTGTAGCTTGTAGTCAGGAATTGACACAACACCTCCCACTTGACCTCCTGGTTCTTCAACCCAAGGAGGTCACACAGAACTGTGATGTGTTGGATTCAGTTACTCTATTTTTGATCCTGTTGCTGCTGCTCTTCAACTGGAAGCAAGACAACTATCCGTCTGACATCCCTGTGAAGAACTGTTGCTGGTATCTTGATTGAATGTTTTTCCATCTTTTTAGTGGGCTTCACAGTTGTGACTGGGTAGCTGGGGAAGGATCGGAGATATACATCCCTCACAATTCCCTTCTTGTCAGTGTTAACGTCAATAACTCTGGCAAGGTCTGTGTGCATAGCTCTTGACACCATGCAGCAAAAGACAATTCCCACACCTTAAGTTTCACCTTCTTTCTCACCTCATCCTTCACTTCATAAGGTCCAAATAAGTCCACTGTGGTGTACTCAAAGGGATTGGCTGGTGTTATTCTCTCCGATGGAAGGTCACTCATGATCTGTTGGCATCTCCGGGCCTTAAGTTTCCTGCATGTCACACAGTTATCCACGATCTTTTGAGCTAGTTTCCGGCCTCTTACCACCCACGCTTTCCTTCTCATCCGGAGGAGTGTGCCGATGTCTTCATGATTTGTCTTGTGGGCTTCTTGAGCTAGAAGGGAGGATACCCATGACGTGCAGGGCAAGATTGGTACTGCAGTTTTTTCTTCATTAAAGATTTGGAATCTTCCTCCACAGAGCAAGAGTCCAGTGTTTTCCTCTTTAACCACAGCAAGCCTGCTGAGTGTGGTGTCTGGCCAGGTTACATCCTTTTGGGCTGCAAGGAAGAGATCCCTGAGTGCATCTTCACACTCCATGATGGTAAGTGTAGCTTTCTTGATTCTGGACTTGATCTCAAGAGCTGAAGGAATTTCCTTTTTCTTTGGCTTGCTTGTGGTGGTGGTCTTGGCTAGCATTTCTTTCCACCTTGTGGCAGCTCTCCACACCCAGGCAATGACTCTTGTCAACCTGGTTAAACTGCTGAACTTGCTGATGTTAAGGATATTCCCCACTGAATAACCAGAAGGTGGTCTTTGGACTTGGATTTGTTGCCCTCTTCCATTAGGGCTGCTTTGAAGGTCTTTACCTTTGTCAGAGGTTGGAGATATTGGTATACGTGGAGCATGTTGGATCTTTTTCCCCACCTGCGCTCGGGTCAGTGCTGCTGTAAAACATTTCCTTTGGAGCTTGTTTATGCCTTCTTTGGCATCTGCAGCGACTTCTTTGGCTGACTTTGTCGGCCAATCCTCTACAGGTCGTTTCAGAAACTCTGGGCCGTTCTGCCACACAGAGTTCTCTTTGAGGTCCTCTGGGGTTGCTCCTCTTGTCATGAGGTCAGCAATGTTTTGCTCACCTGGAATCCATCTCCAGTCCTCAACTGATGTGGACTTCTGGATCTCTCCCACTCTGTTTGCAAAAAGGTCTGGTACCCATAACTGTCCCTTTGGATTGCACCCAGCACAGTTTGACTATCTACCAGATGGATCCAACGTCCTACTTGCATCCGACTGTGCTTTTCAATGTATTTCCTGAGTCTTGCAGCGAACACAGCACCACAGACTTCAGCCTTCACTGGTTCTCCCTTTTGGTCAAGTGGTGTAAGCTTGGCTTTGGACTCAACAAGACGGACCAGGATGCCTTGCTCGGTCTCCCACCTGAAGTATGCCACTGCTCCATAACTCTGGTCGCTCCCATCTGAGAATGTTATTCCCCAGGGTTCTCCAATCCTTTTGACTGGAGTTAGGCTTCTATGGAAGGTAATTTGGTTGAGGTGTCTGTATTCCTCAAACAGGTGGATTGCTTCTCCTCTAAGTTTCTCAGACAGAGGTGTGTCCCATGTGTCTCTTGTTAGAGCTTTGCCTCCAGTTTCTTGGAATGCTTTTCTGACTAAAATGGCTCCTTTCTGTTTGGCAGGTGTTGCAAGGCCTATTGGGTCATACAAACTAGCTACTTGGCTAAGCAGTTGCCTTCTGGTCAGTGGGTTTGGAGTTTTCATTCTCACTTCCTCTCCAACGAGATCTTGACTGATCCTCATCTTCTTTTGTCTCTTTGAGAAGTTTATCGAGGTCATGAGGTACAGTTTGTCTGATTCGACTAAATAACCAACTCCAAGGGCTCTGTTGTCTCCTTCTCTCACTTGGTTGGGGAGGATGAAGACTTCATCTGATGATGTTGGATGTTCTGATGTAGATCTTTGCCTCCCACTTTGGCCTGATCGGACCCACGGCTTGAGGAAGAATCCACCTGCCTTTAGGATTTCTTCGACTTTTTTGGTGGTTCCGTCTAGCTTTTCCAGGTCATTATGGGATGTCAGGATGTCATCTACGTAGGAATCCTCTTCAAGGACCCTCCGTTCCTCTTTCAGATGTGTGAACATGGGCAACTTCGCTGTTTCTCTCATGGCTAGTTGTGCGATACACCCTGCTGGTCGATCGCCCATGTTGACCCTGGTGATGGCATATTCCTCAATGTCCCCATCATCACCGTCTCTCCAGAGGAATCTATGGAGGTGCATCTCCAGGTCTTCGAGCCACACAGAATTGTACATCTTTTTGATGTCGCCGAGAGCAGCATGGATTCCTCTCCTGAACCTTAGCAGTACCGCTCGAATAGGATTAAGTACATCAGGCCCTTTCAGAAGAAGGTCATTAATGCTGCTTCCTCTAAACCTCTGGCTGCTGTTCCATACCAGTCGGACAGGTGTAGTTATAGAGTGTGGGTTTGGTGCTATCAAGTGACTGACGTACCATACTGGACCTTTCCAGTCGGCAATGGTCTTTCTAGTGAGTTTCTTTGCTGCCTTCCTTTCCACCATCTCATGAACTTGAGTTGTGTATGCTGCACGCCAATCTGGTTCTCTCTTGAGTTGTTTCTCCGTCCTCAGAAACGTGGCTTCCACTGCGCTTCTGTTGTTGGGCAGGGAACTTGGATCTTCAATCCAAGGGTATTTTGTGTCCCAGTGAGGCTCCTGACTATGCACATCTGACTCCACGTAACTGAGACCTTGCCTGATTATCTCAAGCTCTCTTTCTTCACTAAGAGTCATGTCTTTGCCTCCTGGTTGACAGTTACCACAACGACATCCTCCACACATGGGTTCACAGGCCGCACCAATGCTGTCCCACTTCCACCAGTCCAAGAACTCTTTGCCAATAACAGTGGTTTTAGTTTCAGCTCTAGATTCTTGCATCTCAGCAATTTCTTGATACTTTACTGCTGTGATTCTCATAGATCGTGCAAAATGAGTTTCAGAATTGTGCAGGGCCATGTCCACTACTTCACAGAGGTCTGGATGTGCTCCTCCAACGGTCTTTCCTAAAGGGCTCTCCCACAGGACAAGATCTCCTACTACCTTTACTCTCTGTGGAGCAAGTCTTCCTTCCCGGTGGCTTATGAGAAGCTCAACATGTTCTGGTCTGTGAAGGTCTTCCAGGTTGGTATCGGGAAGAACTTCTTGAGGTGTTGTGCTTTGATTGCTCTGTGAACTTTTGCAATCTCATCCAACCCATAACAGATCAGCTCATGAGCTTTCTCCGTGCCTCTTGGTGTCTTGACTCTCACCTTGAGTAAGTATCTTTTGGTCTTCACCTTCATGGCCATGCCTCCAACTCCATGGACGACTAGTGTGATCCTTTCACTTCGAAGCTTCAGTCTCCTGGCGGCTGTGTGAGTGATGTAGTTGGTGTCTGATGCTAAGTCAATGAGAGTTCCAATTTTCTGCCCTGCGTTAGTAGTTACTTCGAGAAGCATAAGAATAACTGGTAATTCACGTGTGCTTGAGTCCATTACCCCAGGAAGGCTTCCTCCAGTGCAGTGTGATTTTGCCATGTTGGTGAAAGCATTCCTGAATTTTTCTGCCACGTCCGGGGTGAGCTCACGTATTAATCTCTCTTGCTCCTCTGTGAATGTTTGCCTCCTGGTGCTGGGTTTTTCCACCTTCACGTATTCTTTCCTCTTAGCCCCTCCTTTAAGGCAGAGAAAGAAATGGTGATCCGAGGAGCTTCCTCTTTTGCAGTCTCTGTTTCTGCAAAGGTAAGTGTCCGTACATTCCTCATCCTCTCCATGACATCTGAGGCATCTTCTGCATGCTCCCAGTCTTTCGACAGCATTCAGCTTCTCACTAGGCTTTAGTTCTTTGAACTGCTTACAAAAGAAAATCTTCTCACGGTGCTTTTCATCTCCACACACAACGCATCCTCCCTTTCTCGTGGACCTTGTGGAAGCATACCGCTTCTCCGGGTACGTAGCTTTCTTTTCAGGGTTTTCACTTACACCCAACTGGTCTAGTTTCTCCAGTATGTCCTCTTGTGTCTTTAAAAATCTTAGAAGGCTGTCGAAGTGATTGTCAGGTGTGACCCCATTTCTTGGGTTGACCATGAATGTCAGCCAGTCCCTCTTCATGTTATCCGGCAGCTTGCTCTCTATGGATCTGATGACAAGGGGATTCTTTATGGCTCCACTGCTTTCGAGCTCCGTGAGGTCATTCAGGGCCTTTTCCACAGCTTGAATCAGGTCAATAACCTTCCTTGGTTGGTGTGACTTTAAAGGAGGGACCCTCTCCAGGTCCTCAATTATCTCCAAAGCGATTGTTGGCTTGTTTCCATACCGGTTTTGGAGTACTCTAAACATGTCTTCAGCACTGTTATATGATGACAGGCGCAGGTCTCTACATATTCTCTCGTCCACACTGTCAAGAAGTTGAAACTTCTTCACCTCCACTGAACCAGTCGGCTCTCCCTGCTTTTGCAGGCTCTCCCAGTCTTTCCTCCATCTGTGGAAATTCCTCCTAAGCCCAGTGAATTTAGGTAGACTGGTTGGTTTTATTCTCACCACTGGTTGTGGGACTGCTCTTGGTTGAAGCTCTGTAGGTCTTCTGTCCTCTTCTGCAATTCTCTGTGCGATGAGGAATTCTGTTCTTTTGGCCTCGAGGTTACTGCCGAATATTCTCAGATCTTTTACTCTGCCTTTCAGATCTGCAGTCTCATCGTGTGGGACCCATTTTTCCCAGTCTTTCAGGCTTTCACTTGCATCATGGATTAGCTTCCTCGCTCTTTCCAGCTGTAGTTCATAGCCGTCCCTAGTTAATAGCAGTGACGGGGGGTTTCTTTGGCTCTGTCACAGGCTTTCTCCGCTTCTTGGATTGCAAAGTCTACCTCCTCTTTACCGTATCTTGGCCAGAGGTTGAATTGGACTGCCTCTCGGATTTCCTCCAATTTCATGTCGCACTCTTCAATCGTCCTTTCAAGATCAGCATGCTGGTCCTTGTCGAGCTTGACCTCTTCATCTCCCTTAGTTCCCGCTTCAGCCAGTAGGCCAGCCGCGTAGTCATCATTTGAATCACCGACACTTCTAGCCAGGGAACTGAGCTTGCTGAACTCCTCTTGTAGTTCATGCTTAATCATACCAGCTGCAGCTTTACTCAGGTAGTTCGCTTGTCTGGTGAAAGCAGATTTGGCTAAGGTCCGCTCTTGCTTCAGTTGCTTGACTGTTTTCCCAAAAGTTTCCTTGGCCATGGTGTAGAGTTTCACAGGCAATTCTTCCTTTGCGTCGACAGCTTGACTTCAGCCCTTTGATCCTCGTCCTCACTGCCGCGCTGGTTATCAACTGTCCAGTTCTGCGTGATTTCTGGCTGACCACAGCTCTGCCCAAACTTGAAAACGGCTTTATCCTTGATGAACGCAAAGGACAACTCAAAACTGTTCACTCTATGATTTTTTATTGTCATAAAGATGGAACAGAATAGGTTGATAACCTTCAAACACACAAACAAAACCCATGGATTAGTTACAAATAACTCTCAATTCCACTTTCTCAAAAATAAGCATAAACTAATGTTACTGAATCCTCAACCTAACCAAACAATCATTTCATCATTTAGATTAACCTAGGATCATTGCAAGTTAATAATTAAATATCAATATCCTAATTAAACATTTAACAATACACATGATTATAGTAACGTTACTGTCAAGTTCTACGTTCACATAATGAAGTCTTCACTATTTAATTTAATTAATAATTGTATTGTATGTTACAACCAAACAAAAGGGCATATAGAAGCATGAATTCACAACACATTCTGTCCTACCAGTTGCGTCTTTGGATGATCAGGAGCTGTGGTCATTGGTATCTCTTCTCAGGAATGAGTGAGAGCCAAGTAAGCTTTTACCAAACATTTCGATGCCATGCACATGCACTGCTTGTGGGTGCGCACGTTAATATGGTCCCCAGAGCACTTCCTGGTGGTTGGTTTCAACAGCTCCGGTTGCATGGTTGCCCCTGCAGGTTGGGAGTGCTTTGAGCACCCTGGGTGGATTTAGGCTTGTAGCTTGTAGTCAGGAATTGACACAACAAACATATTGACTCTGTACCGGTACCCCCTGTATATAGCCTCCCTACTGTTATTACCTCCACTAACACATTGACTCTGTACCGGTACCCCCTGTATATAGCCTCCCTACTGTTATTACCTCCACTAACACATTGACTCTGTACCGGTACCCCCTGTATATAGCCTCCCTACTGTTATTACCTCCACTAACACATTGACTCTGTACCGGTACCCCCCTGTATATAGCCTCCCTACTGTTATTACATAGACTAACACATTGACTCTGTACCGGTACCCCCTGTATATAGCCTCCCTACTGTTATTACCTCCACTAACACATTGACTCTGTACCGGTACCCCCTGTATATAGCCTCCCTACTGTTATTACCTCCACTAACACATTGACTCTGTACCGGTACCCCCTGTATATAGCCTCCCTACTGTTATTACATAGACTAACACATTGACTCTGTACCGGTACCCCCTGTATATAGCCTCCCTACTGTTATTACATAGACTAACACATTGACTCTGCACCGGTACCCCCTGTATATAGCCTCCCTACTGTTATTTTATTTTACTGCTGCTCTTTGATTATGTGTTATTTGTAATTTTTTACTTATCTATATTTTACGTAACACTTTCTTTCTTAAAACTGCATTGTTGGTTAAGGGCTTGTAAGTAAGCATTTCACTGTAAGGTCCACACCTGTTGTATTCGGCGCATGTGGCAAATAAAATGATTTGATTTGAACCTGAGCGAACATCTCTGGAGAAACCTGAAAATAGCTGTGCAGCAACGCTCCCCATCAAACCTGACAGAGCTTGAGAGTATCTGCAGAGAAGAATGGGAGAATCTCCTCAAATATAGGTGTGTCAAGCTTGTAGCGTCATACCCAAGAAGACTCGACGCTGTAATCGCTACCAAAGGTGCTTCAACAAAGTACTGAATAAAGGGTCTGAATATTTATGTAAATGTGTTATTTCAGCTATTTGATTTTTTATAAGTTAGCACCAAAAAAAATCAAACTGTTTTTGTTTTGTCATTATGGGGTATTGTGTGTAGATTGATGAGGGAAATAACAATGTAATCAATTATAGAATAAGGCTGTTACGTAACAAAATGTGGAAAACGTCTAGGGGTCTGAATACTTTCCGAAGGCACTGTATAATGTAGATAGATATAAAGCCCCTTTGAATGAGAGAGAGAGAGAGAGAGAGAGAGAGAGAGAGAGAGAGAGAGAGAGAGAGAGAGAGAGAGAGAGAGAGAGAGTGTTTTATTAAGGCTTGTGAGCTTTTAGTGCAAATCATTCTTAGAAAACTGTGCTTGACCAATGTTATGTACATTATTGATATCAATATCAAATATGGTCGAGATTATCCTACTACATTTCTGTACTCTGTTCATTCATTCTAAATAATCCATATGGTATTCCATATCTGTACTGTGTTCATTCATTCTAAATAATCCATATGGTATTCCATATCTGTACTGTGTTGATTCATTCTAAATAATCCATATGGTATTCCATATCTGTACTCTGTTCTTTCATTCTAAATAATCCATATGTAATTCCATATCAGTACTCTGTTCATTAATTCTAAATAATCCATATGGTATTCCATATCTGTACTCTGTTCTTTCATTCTAAATAATCCATATGTTATTCCATATCAGTACTCTGTTCATTCATTCTAAATAATCCATATGGTATTCCATATCTGTACTGTGTTCTTTCATTCTAACTCATCCATATGTTATTCCATATCAGTACTCTGTTCTTTCATTCTAAATAATCCATATGGTATTCCATATCTGTACTCTGTTCTTTCATTCTAAATAATACATATGTTATTCCATATCAGTACTCTGTTCATTCATTCTAAATAATCCATATGGTATTCCATATCAGTACTCTGTTCATTCATTCTAAATAATCCATATGTTATTCCGTGGTCCTCTGTAGCTCAGCTGGTAGAGCACGGCGCTTGTAACGCCAAGGTAGTGGGTTCGATCCCCGGGACCATCCGTACACAAAAAAAAAATGTATGCACGCATGACTGTAAGTCGCTTTGGATAAAAGCGTCTGCTAAATGGCATATTATATCAGTACTCTGTTCTTTCATTCTAAATAATCCATATGGTATTCCATATCAGTACTCTGTTCATTCATTCTAAATAATCCATATGGTATTCCATATCTGTACTGTGTTCTTTCATTCTAAATAATCCATATGTTATTCCATATCAGTACTCTGTTCTTTCATTCTAAATAATCCATATGGTATTCCATATCAGTACTCTGTTCATTCATTCTAAATAATCCATATGGTATTCCATATCTGTACTGTGTTGATTCATTCTAAATAATTCATATGGTATTCCATATCTGTACTGTGTTGATTCATTCTAAATAATCCATTTGGTATTCCATATCTGTCCTTAATGAAACTGAAATGATAGAGTATCCTCATTGTTTTGCTTCTCTTATTGATTTCATTACCTCAGGGAGACCTACCACAGATTCTCATATTCATGTTCTGAAGAGCCATGGACCATTTTTATAGCATTAAGCTACAAACTGCACCGCCAACTGAGTCTAACTGAGTTTTTTTTTTTACAGTCATTTTAATCATGTTTGACCTCCCGTCTGCCACAGTGTCATTAAACAGAATGCGGTGCATCAAACCGTGCCATATTTGATTTCAGACTCAAATTAGTTAAGATGTTGGAAACCTGTGAGCTAAATTTCAATTGGAGCACAGCTTGGGGAAATGCCGACGAGCAGCGGAGGAGAACCAGGCTACTGTGTCAATACAGAAGAGGCAAATGTTGAATATGCATTTTAGAATTGGTAATTGTTTTAACATGCTTTCTGGAGCAGCAAGATGAACTTCTCTCTCTGTCCTGGCACCCCAATGGGAGGGCAGCTCCCCCTCAGCCCAGTCCAAGCTCTTCTCTGTCCTGGCACCCCAATGGTGGAACAACCTTCTTCCCCCTGAAGCGAGGACAGCAGAGTCCCTGCCCATCTTCCGAAAACATCTGAAACCCTACCTCTTCAAAGAGTATCTTAAATAATCCCACAGCACCCCCTCCTTGTGAACTTTCGTGAATTAACACTCGCACTTGACTTTCCCCCCCGTTAACAGCTCTGATTTTGCTGAGAGCTACTTTATTGAGGAAAATGTACTTACTATCACTTTGATATGTGGTTGTCCCACCTAGCTACCTTAAAATGAATGCACTAACTGTAAGTCGCTCTGGATAAGAGGATCTGCTAAATGACGAAAATGTAAAACGTAATGATTGATTGGTGATTTACCAGTTTCATTACACTGCTATCAGAAGTGAATTCGAGGACCTTGTCTCAGTTGGTGCTAGCTTGTCCGGCCCGGCTGTTGAGTGAGAGTCCACGTTCCCATGGCAGGATTTTGTCGTAGGCTTTCTTGGAGCTGAGGACAGCATGCAGGGCTCAGGCCGGTGACTCTCAGATCCACCTCTACGCAGACGACACCATTTTGTATACATCTGGCCCTTCTTTGGACACTGTGTTAACAAACCTCCAAATGAGCTTCAATGCCATATAACACTCCTTCCGTGGCCTCCAACTGCTCTTAAACACAAGTAAAACTAAATGCATGCTCTTCAATCGAACGCTGCTTGCACCCGCCTGCCCGACTAGAATCACTACTCTCGGCGGGGTCTGACTTAGAATATGTGGACAACTACAAATACCTAGGTGTCTGGTTAGACCGTAAACTCTCCTTCCAGACTCACATTAAGCATGTCCAATCCAAAGTTAAATCTAGAATCGGCTTCCTATTTCGCAAACAAAGCCTCCTTCACTCATGCTGCTAAACATGACCTCGTAAAACTGACTATCCTACCGATCCTTGACTTCAGCGATGTCATTTACAAAATAGCTTCCAACACTCTACTCAGCAAATTGGATGTAGTCTATCACAGTGCCATCCGTTTTGTCACCAAAGCCCCATATACTACCCACCATTGTGACATGTACGCTCTCATTGGCTGGTCCTCACTACATATTCGTCGCCAAACCCACTGGCTCCAGGCCATCTATAAATCACTGCTAGGCAAATCCCCGTCTTATCTTAGCTCATTGGTCACCATAGCAACACCCACCCGTAGTCTGTGCTCCAGCAGGTATATCTCACTGGTCATCCCCAAAGCCAACACCTCCTTTGGCCGCCATTCCTTCCAGTTCTCTGCTGCAAATGACTGGAACGAACTGCAAAAATCTCTGAAGCTGGAGACACTTATCTCCCTCACTAACTTTAAGCATCAGTTGTCAGAGCAGCTTACCGATCACTGCACCTGTACACAGCCCTTCTGTAATTAGCCCACCCAATTACCTCATCCCCATACTGTTATTTATTTTGCTCTTTTGCACCCCAGTATCTCTATTTGCACATCATCTTCTGCACATCTATCACTCCAGTGTTAATACTAAATTGTCATTATTTTGCACTATGGCCTATTTATTGCCTTACCTCCATAATTTACTACATTTGCACACACTGTATATAGATGTTCTATTGTATTTTGACTGTACGTTTTGTTTTTGTTTATTCCATATGTAACTCTGTGTTGTTGTTGTTTTTAATCGCACTGCTTTGCTTTATCTTGGCCAGGTCGCAGTTGTAAATGAGAACTTGTTGTCAACTGGCTTCTTACCTGGTTAAATAAAGGTTAAATTAAAAATTAAATAAAAAGGCCCGGCTCCAGGAGGACAGGAGGGGAGGGGGGGGGGCACAACTAGTATTTCTTTAGAGCCCTAATAACGCAAGATAGATTGGTCCTACTGCTGTTGAAATGTACAAAAATGTATATGACATTTAGCCGTACACATCATATAATAACACAAGAAAGAGATGCGCCCCACTACAACATACAAGTGTATCCGAAATGTAGTGACCTGCCATAGGGCTACACATCATTTGCGCCTATCACACACAGATCAGCTGACAGGATTTGCACCACCTACCAACACGCACAGATCAGCTGACAGGATGAGCACCACCTACCAACACGCACAGATCAGCTGACAGGATGAGCACCACCTACCAACACGCACAGATCAGCTGACAGGATGAGCACCACCTACCAACACGCACAGATCAGCTGACAGGATGAGCACCACCTACCAACACGCACAGATCAGCTGACAGGATGAGCACCACCTACCAACACGCACAGATCAGCTGACAGGATGAGCACCACCTACCAACACGCACAGATCAGCTGACAGGATGAGCACCACCTACCAACACGCACAGATCAGCTGACAGGATGAGCACCACTAGGCTATCAGAGATTATTGCAGGGGCTTCATAATTTACACTTCAATAATTACAACTATAGGCTATATTTCTGTCGAATTTGTGACACTACGCGATGCGCATAACATACTGTAAACCAAGCCGCCACTTCTCTAGGTACGCAATAACTCTCATCTGTGGGAGAGTTTCAGAAAAGCAAACTAAATCAAAACTAAGTGCATATTCTATATAGCTGATGTGAAATGTCCTACATGACAGTTGACAATTTGAATCTGCCGCGAATAAGATTAGCGCGACACACACACGCGCGCTATAGCAAGAGAGCAGGGAGGTGGCGAAAAAGTAGGCTGTCATTTTCATAGGATTGACAACACTTTGACAGTAGCCTATCACACAACGACTGTGTGTAACGCAAATGAACGATACGATAACAGAGTGAACGTTTGCATACTTTTTTTAGTAGGCTACACACGGTATTGGTCCTAAACTACTGCGACATACAAACAACGTGTAGGCCTATCTGAACTGCACACAACAACTGTCATTTTGCCACAAGAAAACATGCCATGTTGAAGAGAAGCCCCACGAAGACTGGTAACCCAAGACGGGCTCATTAAAACAGCACACACCGAAACTATCAGCCTGGTCTCATAGACTAGACGTAACATAGTAAATGTAAATCCGGGACACTGAAATGAGTATGATATGTTACATATGGTATGGTTACATAAGACAGGAGGTTACTTAAGGCAAAAACAAAAGGAGGGTGGTTGGTCAGAGTAAACGTCTACCAACCCAAAGGTTGCATGTTTGAATCTCATCATGGACAACTTTAGCAACTACTTACTACTTTTTCCCTACTTTGCAACTAACCCTTTCCCTGACCTTAACCCTTTTAGTTAAACCTAACCTCAACCCTAACTCCTAACTCCTAACTTTAACCCTAACCTCTAGCCTAACTAACGTTAGCCAGCCTGTTAGCCACCTAGCCACCTAAAGCTAACGTTAGCAACAACAAATTGCGCTTTCAACTACATGCTCTTGCAGAGTTTTACTCGTGAGTTTCCGTTTCGTTTTCTTGGAGTTGGTGTGCTCGTGCCATCCCTTTATGAATTCAGCATCACATGGCGGTTTTTCCAACGCACCCATACATACTGCGGATACATTTGACACTAGTGTACAGATCAGTAGCTTCAGACTGCAGTAACTTGTTAGGAAAGTCAAGGAGCACTAGGATTTTGTGAGTCATGTTAGCAGTAAATGTAAAGCTTTCAATAAGCCTGTGCCCTCAAGTCTCACATATGCGTGAGTAGGTTCGATTTCACCGAGCATCTCTGTGATATTGCCACTTGATTTCAAAATGACTGATGCCATGGCGATGTGGCCAGTCCATCTCTGATCAATACGTTTTTTAAGTTTTCCCCCAGTGTACTGTGCATCCAGGGAGCTACCCACATTGAAAAAGTCCACTATCGACCTCCTCAGATGACATAGCGTGCACCACAACCAAATGCAGACCTTGAACCAGGCACTACAAAAAGCCTGCTTTCTCCCACTGAAACAAGTTCTATCTGGATAACCATGCCCGGCTTTGCCACCCCGTAGGGCTCTGGGCCAGAGGGAGAGTTTTACAAACTCTGTGGTCGAGGCACAAAGTTTTTAAACCAAGAGGCACAACATTGTAAGACTTCCGGGAATACTTGTGAAGCAGACCAGACTGGGGTTTGAGAAGTCAATAACGGAAGTGAAAAATTAGTTGTTCATTTTCTCGAAATTTAAAAGCACAACCTAGATTCAAGACAATGTCTTAAGTAGTTGAACATGTCATATGAAGAATCTCAAATATAAAATATATTTTTATTTGTATATACCTTTTTTGGTTACTACATGATTCCATATGTGTTATTTCATAGTTTTGATGTCTTCACTATTATTTTCCAATGTAGAAAATAGTAAAAAATAAAGAAAAACCCTTGAATGAGTATGGTGTTCTAAAAC
The DNA here is from genome assembly GCF_020615455.1 of Coregonus clupeaformis. NCBI lineage: Eukaryota > Metazoa > Chordata > Actinopteri > Salmoniformes > Salmonidae > Coregonus > Coregonus clupeaformis. The sequence goes on from NC_059195.1 coordinate 20,600,653, forward strand.
TTTTGACCGGTAGTGTATATATCGTTATTTAGTGAGTGTGCCCACTCTGGTAGGTTTGGCGCGTGCGCTCTAGCCAACAGCTGGCAGATACAGTGCAGGTATAGTCTACATGATGATATTATTATGGACAAAAGAGCGAGATTATTTATATTTGTTAAAAGGCAGCCAAGCATCGATCGTCATGTCACCAGAATAGGACCCTCAATATTTATTGGAAATGAGCAAAGCTCATCACCATGCACTAATTTTCACCACCCTTTGAAGTTCATCATAATTAATTTAATCTGTAGCCTAATAAACTGCATGGTTTCCCGAGTCGTAGTGGGAGGACAACACAACAAATCATGGCGTGACTCCAAATTAACTTCGATATGATGCTTAGTGTATCAATATTTGCGCATAAAGGCGTTTCTCGCATAATTAATTTTACCAACACAAAAAGGACCCACCTTGTCTAGCATATTTTGTTTTGTTGACATTAGGAAAGTTTACAGACAAATTTGCTGTTTCCATCAGGTCTGTTGTGACATTTTTATCCGACATGTACTTTACTCACATAAACAGGTTGGATGGAAATCTGGTTAGTGAGTGTCGAATTTGGTTTTAAAAAAAATATGTAATGGCTTATTTGCTATGTGAGGTTTATTTGATCAAATAGACGTTTCGAACTTTGTTTAAAAACACTTTATATCGGTGTTGTCTCGAGATGGCTACGTATTTCTCTCCATTGAATAGCGTAGCATTTCTCTCCATTGAATACAGGCGGTTGACGTCAACAACCCTCATCTAATATTCAAATATGTATTAAAATAATGACATGTATCCACCAATCCAAAGAGAGGAATAGGCGAGAGCTTGAGAGCCCGCCATGCCGTTAATGTGGACAACTCCCATTGTTAGGGCGGAGAGACAAATATTGTCAGTAAATCCATAATCTTTGGTTTAGCTACATTTTTTTTTACAGTCTATGAAGTTTAGCTAGTCAACGTCGCCATGACATCGGTTACAACGGTGATCGGGGATTTCTATAGGTCGTTATCAATAAAACGTCACAATACAGTGCAGAGCTTTCGATTTCACTGCTGAGGGGCAAGGAGACCCACAGCTCCGCTAAAACCCTTGATAATAACAATAATGTATTACATTTGTAAAGCGCTTTTCATTATACAAGAATAAGCGCATAAAAGTTCAAATAGAAAACGTTTAAAAACAAAATGTTATATGATGTACTGTTTTATCTTTTGTTTTATATGTAATGTAAGTGCCTTAATGTGTTTGGACCCCAGGAAGAGTGCAGAAGCTAATGGGGATCCCTAATAAATACAAATACATCGCGAGACTTCAGGAAACTCTTGCGAAACAGACCAGGCCGGGGTTTGGGGTTTGATAAGTCAATGAGAGAAGTAACAAATTCTTCATTAGTTGTACATTTTCTCGAAATCTAAAAGCAGAACCTAGATTCGAGCCAAGTTCTTAAGTAGTTACACATGTCATTACTCCAACCTAATGAAAATGACAAACTGACACGTTTGAATTTTTGTCAAAAAACTACTTTATATCGAAGGAGTGCCTTTGATTTGACGGCTTGCACATGCGCAGTTCGGCACGAGACGACAGTTAGACCACAATGACGTGTTTCTACGCATGCGCGTAGCTAGCCAACGTCGCCATGACGTCGCCTACGAGTGTGATCGAATATTTCTGTTGGATGAGCAGTTTTAGCCTATCTTCATACTGTACTGCCACAGCCACACAGTCATCATTATGGCTAAACCTCGCCTATTTCTAAAATGTATCTTCTTAAAATCAGATTTTAAAAACCTAACCACACACTGCTAATCTTATGCCTAACCCTAACCCTTAACCTTAAATTAAGACCAAAAAGCATTTTTCACATCCAGTCTCTGTCGGCTCTGTCGTAGCCGGCTGCGACCGGGAGACCCATGGGGCGGCGCACAATTGGCCCAGCGTTGTCCAGGGTAGGGGAGGGAATGGTCGGCAGGGATGTAGCTCAGTTGGTAGAGCATGGCGTTTGCAACGCCTGGGTTGTGGGTTCGATTCCCACGGGGGGCCAGTATGAAAAATAAAATAAATAATGTATGCACTCACTAACTGTAAGTCGCTCTGGATAAGAGCGTCTGCTAAATGACAAAAATGTAAATGTTTTGTTTTCATAGCCTTAGTGACAACCCGGACAAACTCTCAACTTTGACCCCAGTAGCGAAATCGTCTGGTTTTGCAGCTCCTCCTCTCTGCAGAGCAAAGTGAGATCTCCATTCAAACACATCCAAAACTCCGCGGGATGAGACGAAATTCTCCTCTATTCCGCCGCTGATCATCGCTTCGCTCCATCGAAAGGAAAGTGACAGTGGAAACTGAATAGATTTCAATCGCTCAGAGAAAATAAATAGCTAAAATAAGTGGATAAGAATTCCGCCCCGTGATACTGACAAGTGGTTGCTAGCAGGCTACGCCAACAGACTGCAAACATGGCGAGTGCCTCATACCATATCTCTAATCTCTTGGAAAAAATGACATCAAGCGACAAGGATTTCAGGTAAATACAATATTCTAACAATCTATGCATTTAGAAATGACGCTGTGATTCTGAACTTTTACTCAAACCGCTATCGTCCCAAATGAAAACCCTGCAAGTTAGCTAGCTAGGCCTCAAATCAATTGCCATTTGGCTAGTCTGCTAACGTTCGCTAGCTAGCTAGTTAACAATGTTAGCCACTCGCTATAAACACATTCTTGTGAGGAACCCACATGAACGTTTTGACAAATTATATTTCTAATTTGTCAGTTTTGCTAAGTATATAGCTAACTAGTTACATTTAACACTGTCATGTTGCTAGCTAGCTGGCTAACGTTGACTCGCTCCGACAGTCATTACTGTCAATGCTAGCTAGTAAACTAGCTGTTTTGAGCTCGCTAACTCAACCAGATGGACTACACTAATTAACTAGTTTGTTAACTAAGTAGCTAGGTAGAAAGGCATTGGACCTATCCTAAATATAACCATAGGGTTGAACCTACAATCATTAGTAGTCTACATATGCCATATCAATGATTGCTTAGCTAACGTTAGCTAGCTACAGGACCTCCAAAACAGAATCCTGCCTGCATGTTTATGTTGTTGGCTGATCGGGGAGTCAAAATGTAGTTAATTGAGCTAGGTAGTTAGCTGATTTAGCTAGCTTTGAAGCATACCATTACCTCACTGTCAAATGTTTTATATAAACCATAACAAACACACAATAATAACATACTAACTAGAAACAACTTGATTGACTTCCGACCCAAACCATGAATTAGTTTGCAGCCGTATCAACTTGACAATGGAGGAACAGTTGTTTTTACAGACAATATGATGTAAGCCAGCATTCTACTCTATAGAATTTTGTTAAAGTTGCCATGAGTCATGAATTGACATGTATATCTTCACAGCATACATGTATAACTACATAGTCATAATCTACCACCTGATAAATGTCACAGTTTTTGCACTACAGAGATCATCTTAGATGTGAGCACCTGTGGGAATCCAAAGCTGTGTTCCTGTAGTCTTGTTTTGATGTTTTCCAGTGCAGCCGCACCCACGCCTGTAGTGATGGATAGGTAGACACAAAGTCATTTGTCACTGACATTTGCTCTGAAACTATGATAATGAAACATATGGAAAGTAACCAGTCCCCTGACATAGGGAGTGAGTGTGCCCCAATAATATGTCATGTCTCTCCTGCCCATCTCTGAAACGGTTTACCATAACCATGCGTTAACCTCGTCCCAAGGCTCAATTGCTAGAGCGAGCCGGCTGGTTGGATGAGATTTCCAATGCATGTGTGGGAACTTTCCTTTCTTGTCAACTAGGCTACTTCCCAGATTGTCAATCTTACCAATAACTCTGCAGGTCCCAGACTATTTCTGGTTCATACCAATGACTGATGGTGTTCTGTGGTACCTGGGTGGGACGGTGAGAAATGGTACAGGACTATTTTACAGGGAGCCTTGTTCCACTGTGTGCCCCCATTGCCTTGTAGTTTTGAGGGATTGCCTATACAGCTGCCAAAAGCACGATTTGACACCAGCGCACTGGATTATCCATCATGGTTGACTGACATTTAAATCCACCTCTCGATTCAGAACTCTGAATTGAGTAAGTCAAGAAATAGCTGTTGAGTTTTGGCCTAACCTCTGAGTCTGAATCTATGAGTTGAGTAGACTATCTGACATTTGTGTCAGAGGTAGGCCTATTTGAGTTCTAACACCACATTATAGAGGGAGTAAAGGGGTGCTCCATGCTTCCGCACGAGAAATAAAACAGATTTTACAAGGCCCTACTAATGTTTAGCTAGTGCGGTGGTGGTACCGTGGTAGTGAAGTCTGATTTCCACTGTAGAAGATCACCCCCTGGTAGAAAGCGTTTACCCACGCACCAGTTCAGAGAGAGAGAGAAGGAGTGTGCGCCCCAGCCCATTACCTCATGCTGTGGGGCTGCCTCTCAGTGAGAGTGCCATGGACCTCATGCATTATTCATTCTTTTTCACTCCTCTCTTCCTTCTCTCCTCTCTTGTTTAAAATACTTATTGCCTTCCGATTCGTGGGGAAACGTGTAGGAGATTATCAAACAAACCTAGTGTTGAGGAGCATAGTATTTAGGAAAAGGTCTTTCTTGAATCACACCAGGAGTTCTTTGATGTCTTAAAGCGGATCTTGTGTGGTTTATACTCTGTGTGTTACATTGGATTTGATGGTGAAAGTCACCCCGACTCTAGGGGATGAGAGCTGGTCTGTCTGGTATCATCTAGTGCTTTACGCTTCAGTCGTTCCTCTCCTCTGAGCTAGTAGCTTGATCTTTGTACTAGTGTTGATTTGCTTTGGCTTCTAATGCCAGAGCACTTGATTTGCAGAGATGAGCCAATGGACCTAATTCAGGGTAAAACGGGGTAAAAAAAAAAGTGCCGTAAGCTATAAAACAACAGAGAAATAGATGTGGGGTCACAGGAAGGCGGAACGCAACGTTCCCTAATGCTGGAAGTGGGAGCCCCTGCTCTAGAAGATTCTTTTAGTTGGATGTCTTATGAACATAACCCTGTTAGTCTAACTAGAAGGTGTTCTCTCTCCCTGTGTGTTCCTGTAGATTCATGGCCACCAACGACCTGATGTCGGAGCTGCAGAAAGACTCGATCAAGCTGGACGATGACAGCGAACGCAAGGTGGTCAAGATGATCCTCAAGCTACTGGAAGACAAAAACGGAGAGGTCCAGAATCTGGCCGTCAAATGGTGAGCGATCTCTCCCTCTCGCTCTGTGTGTGTGTGTGTGTCAGGGTTTCCGTTAGGGAAAATGTGGTGCCAGACAACGTGACCGGGAAGATTTTAATTTACAGGCTATTATTTGAGAAAGTTACCGGACCCATATGCATTGGGTGCATTAACCCATTAGGGCATCCACCCACGGTGCTCAGAATGACAGAAATCACATTTTAGATTATGGTAATGCATCTTAACAGAACATGCAACTCATGTAAAAAAGCAGTCAATAAAACGTAATTTTCAAACATTTGTGACCGACCGGCTCGATTCGGTCTTATGTAGCAACATTTGAAATTGTGTTTTTTTTTTACATTGGGGATAAAAGTAGAGACTCAGAGCTAGAAAATGGTATCATACACTACAGTTGAGGAACAATGGGAAAGTAATTCTGCTTTGAAAGTTGATAAACTTGTAACCTCAGTTTTGAGAAAATGGCCCTTGAATGTTTTGGTACACCTACTGGAGAGCTCTTCTTTGTGTACACCCATTCAGCATAGATCAAACCCTCTTAAGCTTTAGCCCCGCCTATCCCTTTAAGGATTCACATCTGAGGCCATGTGCTAAACAACCAAAGATTTCAAGACTAAAGGCTGGTTTATAATACGGGTGTGTTCGTAAATTCAATCTGGAGTGCCAGAGAGTGCTCAGAGTGCGCTCTGGGCGTTCGTAAACTCAGAGCGTTGTCAGATTGTCCGTTCGTAAATTCAGAGCGGTTCGCTCTCGGAGCGTTCAGAGCGCACACTGGACGCTCTGGCCGAGTAGTAGGGTTGATCTGAACGTTCTGACCTAACAACAGCAGTCAAGCACCCAACCCAACGTTTACTGACACCGGCCATATTCAACGGCTGTTGAGCGTTCGTAAATTTGTCAGTTATTCTGCGCTCTGGCGCAAATTCAGACGAGAGTGCTCTGAAATCAGAGTAGATAGCCAGAGCGAATTTACCAGCTACGTCTATCGACCATTGTCGCAGTGACATCATGAACATTCTTTTGAAATGGTTACTTTTCATAGTGGAGTCTTTTGTTTAGACATGTAGCTAGCTAAACAATGAACCATAATCCCAACTCGTGACGTTACTACCCTGCATGAATCTGCAGGTAACTAACCAACCAGGTTCAATGTTAGCAAGCTAACATTAGGCTATAACTAGCAATGCAAATGGCTCTGAGATATGAATAATATATAGCTACACAGATAATACACGTAACGTTAGCTAGTGAACCAGCCAGCCAACGTTAGTACACTTTAACTAACAGTACACTTTAACTAACAGTACACTTTAACTTGAGATGAAAACGGCTATCTGACAAAATTAGAAACGTGTAATATCTGAAAATGTAGCTAGCTAGACTATCTTACCCGTATACATGGATGGATGCTTCTCCCTCTCTGTCACGGATGCCATGGTTGCCCTTAGTTTGAAGATGTAATCAGGAGACGGGTGTTTTATACAACAGCCTTCTGTGTGTTCTCTTTTCGACTCCGTCTGCATATTTGCAATCAAACGCCAGAATTCTCTCCATCTCCTTAGCTATCATACTCTAATTCAACAGATTTCAACACTCGGTCCTGCAGAAAGTGGAGAGCAACACTAATGCAGTTCTACTACGTGATATCTTTCAAAAAGCTGCTTTAGAAAGGATTACCTACACATACTGACCAGCTCAGGTTATAGACAGAAGTGTGCTACATGGCAGACCAATCCGAACTCATCTCTCGGCATGTCCAGCCCACTCATTATCTCAGCCAATCATGGCTAGCGGGAAGGTTGCTGTCTTTTTCTGTGGCTAAACCAACTAGGCTCGTAATTTAACAATTCTATTCGTATTTACAGATGGCATACAAGTTTGTTAGTTAGGCACATGAAAGTTCACATGTTCCAGAAGGCATTTCTGCCAAAAAAAAAGTTTACATTCAAATGGCTCTCCTGTGAAGTAGTTTCCTGAAACTAGTCACATTTGTCAAAATGCAGTTAGCGGGAAAACACCATTCTAAACAGCGCACCTGATAGCTCTTCCATATGTGACAGAGATTCAAATCTCTGTTAGAAACTTAGAAAGAGGGGGACTGTAAAGATAACAACTAGGATTGGTTGATAATATGACTAGGATTGTGCCTTTGGCTTCTGGACAATGAAAGAAGGTTGATATGAAAACCAATAGAACAGTAAAGAAATGGCATAGCGGTGGGTCCAATAGGGAATTAAATGGATATACAGTACCAGTCAAAAGTTTGGACACACCGACTCATTCAAGGGTTTTTCTTTATTTGTACTATTTTTAACATTGTAGAATAATAGTGATGACATCAAAACTATGAAATAACACATGGAATCATGTAGTAACCAAAGAAGTGTAAAACAAATCAAAATATATTTTATATTTGAGATTCTTCAAATAGCCACCCTTTGCCTTGATGAAAGCTTTGCACAATCTTGGCATTCTCTCAACCAGCTTCATGAGGTAGTCACCTGGAATACATTAAACAGGTGTGCCTTCTTAAAAGTTAATTATGTGGAATTTCTTTCCTTCTTAATGCCTTTGAGCCAATCAGTTGTGTTGTGACAAGGTAGGGGGGGTATACAGAAGATAGCCCTATTTGGTAAAAGACCAAGTCCATATTATGGCAGGAACAGCTCAAATAAGCAAAGAGAAACGACAGTCCATCATTACTTTAAGACATGAAGGTCAGTCAATACGGAACATTTCAAGAACTGTGAAAGTTTCTTCAAGCGTAGTCGCAGAAACCATCAAGCGCTATGATGAAACTGGCTCTCATGAGGACCGCCACAGGAATGGAAGACCCAGAGTTACCTCTGCTGCAGAGGATAAGTTCATTAGAGTTGCCAGCCTCAGAAATTGCAGCCCAAATAAATGCTTCACAGAGTTCAAGTCACAGACACATCTCAACATTTTTTTTTTTTTTTTTTTTTTTTTAACATCAACTGTTCAGAGGAGACTGTGTGAATCAGGCCTTAATGGTCAAATTGCTGCAAGGAAACCACTACTAAAGGACACCAATAAGAAGAGACCTGCTTGGGCCAAGAAACACAAGCAATGGACATTAGACCGGTGGAAATGTGTCCTTTGATCTGGAGTCCAAATTTGAGATTTTTGGTTCCAACCGTTGTGTCTTCGTGAGACGCGGTGTGGGTGAACGGATGATCTCTGCGTGTGTGGTTCCCACCGTGAACCATGGAGGTGGTGTTATGGTGTGGGGGTGCTTTGCTGGTGACACTGTCTGTGATTTATTTAGATTTCAAGGCACACTTAACCAGCATGGCTACCACAGCAATCTACAGCGATACGCCATCCCATCTGGTTTGGGCTTAGTGGGACTATGACCCAACACACCTCCAGGCTGTGTACAGGCTATTTTACCAAGAAGGAGAGTGATGGAGTGCTGCATCAGATGACCTGGCCTCCACAATCCCCCGACCTCAACCCAATTGAGATGGTTTAGGATGAGTTGGACCCCAGAGTGAAGGAAAAGCAGCCAACAAGTGCTCAGCATATGTGGGAACTCCTTCAAGACTGTTGGAAAATCATTCCAGGTGAAGCTGGTTGAGAGAATGCCAAGAGTGTGCAAAGCTGTCATCAAGGCAATGGGTGGCTACTTTGAAGAATCTCAAATATAAAGTATATTTTGATTAGTTTAACACTTTTTTGGTTACTACATGATTCCATATGTGTTATTTCATAGTTTTGATGTCTCCACTATTATTCTACAATGTAGAAAATAGTAAAATAAAGAAACCCTTGAATGAGTAGGTGTATCAACTTTTGACTGGTACTGTATATTGTGTTGTGTTCCAGTCTGTGTCCGTTGGTCAGTAAGGTGAAACCAGGTAGATTGTATTTATATATATATATATATATATATATATATATATATATATATATATATATATATATATATATATATATATAATACTGCTCAAAAAAATAAAGGGAACACTTAAACAACACAATGTAACTCCAAGTCAATCACACTTCTGTGAAATCAAACTGTCCACTTAGGAAGCAACACTGATTGACAATACATTTCACATGCTGTTGTGCAAATGGAATAGACAACAGGTGGAAATTATAGGCAATTAGCAAGACACCCCCAATAAAGGACTGGTTTTGCAGTTGGTGACCACAGACCACTTCTCAGTTCCTATGCTTCCTGGCTGATGTTTTGGTCACTTTTGAATGCTGGCGGTGCTCTCACTCTAGTGGTAGCATGAGACGGAGTCTACAACCCACACAAGTGGCTCAGGTAGTGCAGCTCATCCAGGATGGCACATCAATGCGAGCTGTGGGAAGAAGGTTTGCTGTGTCTGTCAGCGTAGTGTCCAGAGCATGGAGGCGCTACCAGGAGACAGGCCAGTACATCAGGAGACGTGGAGGAGGCCGTAGGAGGGCAACAACCCAGCAGCAGGACTGCTGCCTCCACCTTTGTGCAAGGAGGAGCAGGAGGAGCACTGCCAGAGCCCTGCAAAATGACCTCCAGCAGGCCACAAATGTGCATGTGTCTGCTCAAACGGTCAGAAACAGACTCCATGAGGGTGGTATGAGGGCCCGACGTGTGCTTACAGCCCAACACCGTGCAGGACGTTTGGCATTTGCCAGAGAACACCAAGATTGGCAAATTTGCCACTGGCGCCCTGTGCTCTTCACAGATGAAAGCAGGTTCACACTGAGCACATGTGACAGACGTGACAGAGTCTGGAGACGCCGTGGAGAACGTTCTGCTGCCTGCAACATCCTCCAGCATGACCGGTTTGGCGGTGGGTCAGTCATGGTGTGGGGTGGCATTTCTTTGGGGGGCTGCACAGCCCTCCATGTGCTCGCCAGAGGTAGCCTGACTGCCATTAGGTACCGAGATGAGATCCTCAGACCCCTTGTGAGACCATATGCTGGTGCGGTTGGCCCCTGGGTTCCTCCTAATGCAAGACAATGCTAGACCTCATGTGGCTGGAGTGTGTCAGCAGTTCCTGCAAGAGGAAGGCATTGATGCTATGGACTGGCCCGCCCGTTCCCCAGACCTGAATCCAATTGAGCACATCTGGGACATCATGTCTCGCTCCATCCACCAACGCCACGTTGCACCACAGACTGTCCAGGAGTTGGCGGATGCTTTAGTCCAGGTCTGGGAGGAGATCCCTCAGGAGACCATCGCCACCTCATCAGGAGCATGCCCAGGCGTTGTAGGGAGGTCATACAGGCACGTGGAGGCCACACACACTACTGAGCCTCATTTTGACTTGTTTTAAGGACATTACATCAAAGTTGGATCAGCCTGTAGTGTGGTTTTCCACTTTAATTTTGAGGGTGACTCCAAATCCAGACCTCCATGGGTTGATAAAGTTGATTTCCATTGATAATTTTTGTGTGATTTTGTTGTCAGCACATTCAACTATGTAAAGAAAAAAAGTATTTAATAAGATTATTTCATTCATTCAGATCTAGGATGTGTTATTTTAGTGTTCCCTTTATTTTTTTTGAGCAGTGTATGTGTCTCTAATAGGAAGTTAGGAAGTGCAGCTCAGTTTCCACCTCATTTTGTGGGCAGGTCTCTCTCTCTCTGTCTCTCTCTGTCTCTCTCTCTGGCTCTCTCTCTGGCTCTCTCTCTCTCGCTCTCTCTCTCTCTCTCTCTCTCTCTCTCTCTGTCTCTCTCTGTCTCTCTGTCTCTCTCTCTCTCTCTGTCTCTCTCTGTCTCTCTGTCTCTCTCTGTCTGACTTTTGACTGGTACTGTATATTGTGTTGTGTTCCAGTCTGGGCCCGTTGGTCAGTAAGGTGAAGGAGTACCAGGTAGAGACTATAGTTGACACGCTGTGCACCAACATGCTGGCAGACAAGGAACAGCTCCGAGACATCTCCAGCATCGGACTGAAGACTGTCATAGGAGAACTGCCCCCTGCATCCAGCGGTAAGTACCACCCTGACCCCTGACCTGTACCCCGATGACCGTTCAGTAGACACGGGCCTTCACAAAGCTGATCTTAGATCATAATGAGTAAGATTACGTGGACAGGAGGACCTGATCCTAGGTCAGGACTTCTACTCTGAGAAGTCTGAAAGCTGTCGTTATTGAAGACATATCAGAGCATGATATCAGTTTAAGGGGATGCTGTGTAATGGGCCCAGGTCGATACATGCACCTTCCAGTGATGGTGTGCTGGTTAAACCAGCTAGGTAATGCCCTATGAACTGATGGGCTATTCACTCCAGCTAGACGTCATCCTCACAACTTGGTTTTATCTTCAGCTGTATTCAGGCCTTTCCCAGTCATGTGGAGGGAGAGGCTGGGAGAATAGAGCATCTGTTAACAGCCTTGCTCCCCCATCACCTTCAGGCATCAGCCATCTTTGGCTGACAGCAGTACGACTTAGCTAACACTCTCTCTCTCTCTCTCTCTCTCTCTCTCTCTCTCTCTCTCTCTCTCTCTCTCTCTCTCTCTCTCTCTCTCTCTCTCTCTCTCTCTCTCTCTCTCTCTCTCTCTCTCTCTCTCTCTCTCTCTCTCTCTCTCTCTCTCTCTCTCTCTCTCTCTCTCTCTCTCTCTCTCTCTCTCTCTCTCTCTCTCTCTCTCTCTCTCTCTCTCTCTCTCTCTCTCTCTCTCTCTCTCTCTTCTCTCTCTCTCTCTCTCTCTCTCTCTCTCTCTCTCTCTCTCTCTCTCTCTCTCTCTCTCTCTCTCTCTCTCTCTCTCTCTCTGCCTCTCTCTCTCTGCCTCTCTCTCTCTCTCTCTCTCTCTCTCTTTCCTCTCTCTCTCTCTCTGCCTCTCTCTCTCTGCCTCTCTCTCTCCTCTCTCTCTCTCTAGGCTCGGCCCTGGCTGCCAGTGTGTGTAAAAAGATCACCGGCCGTCTGACCAGTGCCATCGCCAAGCAGGAGGATGTGTCAGTTCAGCTGGAGGCTCTGGACATCATGGCTGACATGCTCTGCAGGTTGGTGGGTGTGTGTACAACTGTCTGAGCACTGCACTGGGCTGGACCTCATATAGATGACAGATGGGCCTTTGTCATTGGATACTTTATCACAGTGAGTTGAATCTCTGAAGGCAGGGATAGGGACTCAACACACATTACATTTACATTTTAGTCATTTAGCAGACGCTCTTATCTAGAGCGACTTACAGGAGCAATTAGGGTTAAGTGCCTTGCTCAAGGGCACATTTACGTCATTTAGCAGACGCTCTTATCCAGAGCGACTTACAAATTGGTGCATTCACCCTATAGCCAGTGGGATAACCACTTTCCAATTATTACTTTTTTTTGGGGGGTAGAAGGATTACTTTATCCTATCCCAGGTATTCCTTAAAGAGGTGGGGTTTCAAATGTCTCCGGAAGGTGGTGAGTGACTCCGCTGTCCTGGCGTCGTGAGGGAGCTTGTTCCACCATTGGGGTGCCAGAGCAGCGAACAGTTTTGACTGGGCTGAGCGGGAACTATGCTTCCGCAGAGGAAGGGAGCCAGCAGGCCAGAGGTGGATGAACGCAATGCCCTCGTTTGGGTGTAGGGACTGATCAGAGCCTGAAGGTACGGAGGTGCCGTTCCCCTCACTGCTCCATAGGCAAGCACCATGGTCTTGTAACGGATGCGAGCTTCAACTGGAAGCCAGTGGAGTGTGCGGAGGAGGGGGGTGACGTGAGAGAACTTGGGAAGGTTGAACACCAGACGGGCTGCGGCATTCTGGATGAGTTGTAGGGGTTTAATGGCACAGGCAGGGAGCCCAGCCAACAGCGAGTTGCAGTAATCCAGACGGGAGATGACAAGTGCCTGGATTAGGACCTGTGCCGCTTCCTGTGTAAGGCAGGGTCGTACTCTCCGAATGTTGTAGAGCATGAACCTGCAGGATCGGGTCACCGCCTTGATGTTAGCGGAGAACGACAGGGTGTTGTCCAGGGTCACGCCAAGGCTCTTCGCACTCTGGGAGGAGGACACAACGGAGTTGTCAACCGTGATGGCGAGATCATGGAACGGGCAGTCCTTCCCCGGGAGGAAGAGCAGCTCCGTCTTGCCAGGGTTCAGCTTGAGGTGGTGATCCGTCATCCATACTGATATGTCTGCCAGACATGCAGAGATGCGATTCGCCACCTGGTTATCAGAAGGGGGAAAGGAGAAGATTAGTTGTGTATCGTCAGCGTAGCAATGATAGGAGAGGCCATGTGAGGATATGACAGAGCCAAGTGACTTGGTGTATAGGGAGAAAAGGAGAGGGCCTAGAACTGAGCCCTGGGGGACACCAGTGGTGAGAGCACGTGGTGCGGAGACAGCTTCTCGCCACGCCACTTGGTAGGAGCGCCCGGTCAGGTAGGACGCAATCCAGGAGTGAGCCGCGCCGGAGATGCCCAGCTCGGAGAGGGTGGAGAGGAGGATCTGATGGTTCACAGTATCAAAGGCAGCAGACAGGTCTAGAAGGACAAGAGCAGAGGAGAGAGAGTTAGCTTTAGCAGTGCGGAGAGCCTCCGTGACACAGAGAAGAGCAGTCTCAGTTGAATGACCAGTCCTGAAACCTGACTGGTTTGGATCAAGAAGGTCATTCTGAGAGAGATAGCAAGAGAGTTGGTTAAAGACGGCACGCTCAATAGTTTTGGAAAGAAAAGAAAGAAGGGATACTGGTCTGTAGTTGTTGACATCAGTGGGATCGAGTGTTGGTTTTTTGAGAAGGGGTGCAACTCTCGCTCTCTTGAAGACGGAAGGGACATAGCCAGCGGTCAAGGATGAGTTGATCAGCGAGGTGAGGTAGGGGAGAAGGTCACCGGAGATGGTCTGGAGAAGAGAGGAGGGGATGGGGTCAAGCGGGCAGGTTGTTGGGCGGCCTGCAGTCACTAGTCGCAAGATTTTATCTGGAGAGAGAGGGGAGAAAGAAGTCAAAGCATAGGGTAGGGCAGTGTGAGCAGGACCAGCAGTGTCATTAGACTTAACAAACGAGGATCGGATGTCGTCAACCTTCTTTTCAAAGTGGTTGACGAAGTCATCCACAGAGAGGGAGGAGGGGAGGGGGAGGTGGGGAGGAGGATTCAGCAGTGAGGATAATGTGGCAAAGAGCTTCCTAGGGTTAGAGGCAGATGCTTGGAATTTAGAGTGGTAGAAAGTGGCCTTAGCAGCAGAAACAGATGAAGAAAATGTAGAGAGGAGGGAGTGAAAAGATGCCAGGTCGGCAGGGAGTTTAGTTTTCTTCCATTTCCGCTCAGCTGCCCGGAGCTCTGTTCTGTGAGCTCGCAATGAGTCGTCAAGCCACGGAGCTGGAGGGGAGGACCGAGCCGGCCGGGAGGATAGGGGACACAGGGAGTCAAAGGATGCAGAAAGGGAGGAGAGGAGGGTTGAGGAGGCAGAATCAGGAGATTGGAGGGAGAAGGATTGAGCAGAGGGAAGAGATGATAGGATGGAAGAGGAGAGAGTAGTGGGAGAGAGAGAGTGAAGGTTGCGGCGGCGCGTTACCATCTGTGTAGGGGCAGAGTGAGTAGTGTTGGAGGAGAGCGAGAGAGAAAAGGATACAAAGTAGTGGTCGGAGACATGGAGGGGAGTTGCAGTGAGATTAGTAGAAGAGCAACATCTAGTAAAGTTGAAGTCAAGCGTATTGCCTGCCTTGTGAGTAGGGGGGGACGGTGAGAGGGTGAGGTCAAAAGAGGAGAGGAGTGGAAAGAAGGAGGCAGAGAGAAATGAGTCAAATGTAGACGTAGGGAGGTTGAAATCCCCCAAAAACTGTGAAGGGTGAGCCATCCTCAGGAAAGGAACTTATCAAGGCGTCAAGCTCATTGATGAACTCTCCAAGGGAACCTGGAGGGCGATAGATGACAAGGATATTAAGCTTAAATGGGCTAGTGACTGTGACAGCGTGGAATTCAAATGAGGAGATAGACAGATGGGTTAGGGGAAAATTGAGAATGACCACTTGGGAGAGATGAGGATTCCTGTGCCACCACCCCTCTGACCAGATGCTCTCGGGGTATGCGAGAACACATGGTCAGACGAGGAGAGAGCAGTAGGAGTAGCAGTGTTTTCAGTGGTAATCCATGTTTCCGTCAGCGCCAGGAAGTCGAGGGACTGGAGGGTAGAATAGGCTGGGATGAAGTCAGCCTTGTTGGCAGCAGAACGGCAGTTCCAGAGGCTGCCTGAGACCTGGAACTCCAGGTGTGTGGTGCGTGCAGGGACCACCAGGTTAGAGAGGCAGCAGCCACGCGGTGTGAGGCGTTTGCGTAGCCTGTGCGGAGAGGAGAGAACAGGGATAGGCAGAGGCATAGTTGACAGGCTGTAGCAGATGGCTACAATAATGCAGAGGAGATCGGAATGTAATGAACTAAACATCTGGGAAAGGAGAGAGCAAGGCCTCCCTCACCAAAAAAATATAACTCTCCCTACTTCCACCTCAGAAACTATAATTGTTTCACTGAACCACCCGAATAAAACTCTCCCAACTTCCACTTTAGAAATTAGAATTGTTGTAAACTACAGCGGTTCAATGTTTCAAGGACTAGACTCAACTTACTTTATTCAGCTAGCTAACTATGACGCCATAGCTAACTAGCATGCTAGCATCCAATAACACACAGTTTAGCACCAATACTTGGTTACAACAAACTACTAATAGTGTGTTAACACACTAAACAGATAATTTGTGTCCGTGTCTAGTTCTTTCATAACGCAGCAATGATTAAACGTTGGCTAGCTAGCACAAAGATATTGTATTTAGCTACCACAGTACAGCCAGCTGGTAGTGTTGGCTAGCTAGCAATGGCTGCTGTGTTGACTTTGTTTGAAAAACGGCGTCGCTGCGAACGAATGTAGCTGGCTAAAAGGATATTATATTTAGTTGCTACCGTTGCTAATAGCTACTAGCCAGCTAGCCCAGGAGGTGAGTTAGCTAGCTAGCTCGTGCTACACACGGCACCGTCAAATACAAAAGTAACCTACAATAACTACAAACAACAACTACCCACAACAGCCCACGATGCCTACCTATAATACCTAATAATATACAGCCCACGATGCCTACCTATAATACCTAACTACAATCTAAATACATAGTTTAAGCCTTACTCGACAAAGCCCAAGCTATGTATAAAGCCAAACTTACCCAACGCCAGCTAACTGGGTGGCAGACTGCAATCAGTAGCTGTAATTAAGTATAGCAGCTACCAACCACCTAACGTTAATGCCTCGGATAATGAGGTTAGAAAAACAGCTGAATGGTAGGTAGCTAGCTGGCTCAATTACAGGTACTCTTAAGCGTGAAATAACATTGGAAACAACTAACCACAGTTGCTAAAAAGTTACCAGTAGCTACCCGCTAGCTAGCTAGCTTTGTTGGTCCAAGTAGTGGGTTAGCTAGCACTCGTGCTTCGCCGGGGTCCGCCGAATACAATACTTACCTACAATAATTACCTACAATAACCTACAATAACTACCTAAGTAAACTACCTATAATACCTGACTACAATACCTACCTACAATCTAAATACATGGTTTAAGCTTTACTCAACATCATATAAGAAGCCAAGCTTACCTCCTGCTAGAGAAAACACAACCTCTCCCGACCACCGCGCACATTTCACATGTACACCACACACAGTACACCACACACAGTACACCACACCATAGTACACCACACCAGAATACACTGCAGTGTAGTGTAGTGTAGTGTACTGTGGTCTGGTGTGGTGTACTATGATGTGGTGTACTACACTACACCACAGTACACTACACCACAGTATACTACACCACAGTACACTACACCACACCACAGTACACCACACCACAGTACACTACACCACAGTACACTACACCACACTACACCACCGTACACTACACCACAGTACACCACACCACAGTACACCACACCACAGTACACTACACCACACTACACCACCATACACTACACCACAGTACACTACACCACAGTGGAGTATTTCATAATAAAAACTGTAGGCCTAATATAGTTGACTTAATCCAAACCTGTAAAAGGGAATAGTAATGTCCCCCCCTCCCCCTACCGTCGGCTCACTCCAGTTGTAGCCAGTCACTCCTTTACCTCAGATGCCCGCGGAGACGGACACAATTACACATCTGACTCTGGGTGAGTAGAAGGGCTGCCATCATTGCCAAGATCTCCTAATGTGGTTGTTACCGGCTGTGTTGCATTGTAGGTAACTGTCTGTGGGGTGCTGAGCTGTTGCTATGGCTACTCGCACTCAGAGCGGGAGACGGAGAGAGGAGCAGCTAACGGAGGAAATTATTTCTGATTTCTGCGCGTAAAAATTAGCATGGGACTGGAGTGGTTTTTATCGGAACGGGACAGGAAAGTTCCGGGGTTTATATAACTGTTGATGGATCAGGACAATATGAGGAAAATATTTGTCTGGACGAGACGAGACAGGAATTAATTTTCACTCCTGTGTCAACCTCTAGTCTGCTGGTCAACTTCCACCCCTCTATCCTGTCCTGCCTGCTCTTTCAGCTGACCAGCTCCTATGTCGCCTGTCATACCACCTTATGACACTACATAACACTACTTAACATAGTGCTAACCTCTCTCTCTCTCTCTCTCTCTCTCTCTCTCTCCTCTAACAGACAGGGTGGCCTCCTGGTGAACTTCCACCCCTCCATCCTGTCCTGCCTGCTGCCTCAGCTGACCAGCCCCCGCCTGGCGGTCAGGAAGAGGACCATCATCGCTCTGGGTCACCTGGTCATGTCCTGTGGGAACCTGGTCTTTGTGGACCTCGTCGAACACCTGCTGTCAGAGCTGGCCCGCAACGACTCCATGTCCACCACACGCACCTACATACAGTGTATCGCAGCCATCAGCAGACAGGCTGGACACAGAATCGGTGAGTTTCATGGATACAGATAGACATGGGGGTAGGGATGTAGTAACAATATTGGGAAATGTAGTTTAGGCGAATAAATAAAAAGCAGAAAACTGCCGTCTGAGCCACAATTTCAGAATATTTTGACCTTTTTTATATTTGAAATGTCAAACAATTTGGCCAACATTTTCCGGTTCATGAGCCCCTTTTTACAGATATAACAAAGAAATATACTTTTTTTTGCCATTCTCATGATCACATGATGTGATATTACTGTTGGTGCTAGGAACACAAGCATTTCACTCTGCCCACAATATCGTCTGCTAAATATGTGTATGCGACCAATTAAAATGTGTTTTGATTTGAATTATGCAATGCAGATAAGAGATGTTTCGGGGTATACAGTGCCTTCGGAAGGTTTTCAGACCCTTTTGACTTTTTCCACATTTTGTTACGTTACAGCCTTATTCTAAAATGGATTAAATAAATACAAAATCTCAGCAATCTACACACAACACCCCATAATGACAAAGCGAAAACAGGTTTTTAGACATTTTTGAAAAATGTATTTAAAAAAAAAAAACAGATACCTTATTTACATAAGTGTTCAGACCCTTAGCTGTGCTGCGACGCTCCCCATCCAACCTGACAGAGCTTGAGAGGATCTGCAGAGAAGAATGGGAGAAACTCCCCAAATACAGGTGTGCCAAGCTTGTAGCGTCATACCCAAGAAGACTCGAGGCTGTAATCGCTGCCAAAGGTGCTTCAACAATGTACTGAGTAAAGGGTCTGAATACTTATGTACTTATGCAATATTTCAGTTTTTTATTTTTAATACATTTGCAAACATTTCAAAGTAACCTGTTTTTGCTTTGTCATTATGGGGTATTGTGTGTAGATTGAGGGGAAAAAAACAATTTAATCAATTTTAGAATAAGGCTGTAACGTAACAAAATGTGGAAAAAGTCAAGGGGTCTGAATACTTTCCGAATGCTCTGGAGATGGTGTCACTTCTCCAGGAGAATAAAATAACTTGCCAGCCATCGTCTTGTGGCCTGCGTTAATTGCAGTCGTTTGCAGGACAATTAAATTGAGGTCACCTGGGTAGACATTGAATCTTGATTATATTTTGGGATGGGCTGAATTGATGTGCATCAGTTGGAGCTGCTCTGTCTCTTCCATCTCTCTCCCCTCTCTCTCCCATCTCTCCTCTCTCTCCCATCTCCCCTCTCTCTCCCATCTCTCTCATCTCTCTCTCCCCCCTCTTCTCTCTCCCATCTCTCCTCTCTCTCCCCTCTCTCTCCCATCGCTCTCATCTCTTCTCTCCCATCTCTCTCTTCTCTCTCTCCCCCCTCTTCTCTCTCCCATCTCTCCTCTCTCTCCCATCTCTCTCATCTCTTCTCTCCCATCTCTCTCATCTCTTCTCTCTCTCCCCCCTCTTCTCTCTCCTCTCTCCCATCTCTCCTCTCTCCCCTCTCTCACCCATCTCTCACTCCTAGGTTTTATTGACAGCCGGACTTCATCCAAGTCCATCTGGGAACACCTTTTAGATTTCAATTAGGCTAGATGTTTGTTTGAGCTAGTTTACTTACTCAAGTCCATTGCTCCTCAGGGAGCATTGGTAACATTTTAAGTATTTTATCTTTTTTTGTGTGTGAAATACGGTAATTTCCTTTTTTTTTTTTAAGAACCCCTTAAGGAAGTAATTGTCTCCTTGACGTTTGAGAGAAGCCATTACTCCTGACAGAGAGTGGTCCGGGACGTGGAGGGACGTGACGAGACGGGAGAGTCTCCTCTTTCTGTCCTTATTACCTGTCAATCTGTCACTTCCTCCTCTCTCTGGGAGAATATATATATTTAGGTTAGCCTAGGTCCTCTTTTTCTTCCCTCAACCAATCACAGGCTGTGTTTGATGAGCCAAAGACAGCAGTGATTAAGATGTGCAAGATTACTTCAGTGGAGTGCAGCACTCCAAAACTATTTATCCCCCCTCCCCCTCCTTCCCCTGTTTTAATTAAGTTTTCTTGTCATTTTGAAAGAGCTCGCTCTACGATTTCGCTAAAGACACATAAGCTTTTATCTAGCTGTAACTTGTCATTTGCTATTCTCAGTGAGTTCTCGGGGGGGTTTTGAAGTTGGAAGCTTGCTTCCCTTCATGTGACTTTAGATGAAAGAATATGAAGTTCTTACTAACGGATTGACGGCTAACATTCAGTTTGAATGGAATTCTTAATATGTGTGTCCGCGTGTCCTCAGGTGAATACTTGGAGAAGATCATTCCTCTTGTGGTGAAGTTCTGTAACATAGACGATGACGAGCTGAGAGAGTATTGCATCCAGGCCTTCGAGTCCTTCGTCAGGAGGTAAGACAAACCACATCCTATTTAAACGGCTTCAGCGGTAGCAGGGGGGGGTTATTGTTTCTGTTCAGAGAAACACCGAAAATGAATCCCAGAACTCTCAGTGAACTGGGGGATTTTATTCACGTTCACCCTGTTTTGACCTGTGTTGTGATTGGATACGCCAATCTCTCTTCTCTTCTGCGTTTGGCCTCCCGCTGTTTCTGTGATTAGAAACCCTCTCATCTATTCTTATCTTTTATTTGTGCCTTTTTTTATGGATGAAATCAAACAAGTGTTTGGGAGGGAAGGCGGGAGAGGGAGCTAGTGTTGGAAGATTAGTGTGATGCTGTATT
The DNA here is from genome assembly GCF_020615455.1 of Coregonus clupeaformis. Classification (NCBI taxonomy): domain Eukaryota; kingdom Metazoa; phylum Chordata; class Actinopteri; order Salmoniformes; family Salmonidae; genus Coregonus; species Coregonus clupeaformis. The sequence goes on from NC_059195.1 coordinate 20,621,452, forward strand.
ATTATTATTATTATATTATATTATTATTATTATTATTATTATTATATTATTACTGTCTGTCCTCCCAGATGACCATGGGGAGATGGGGAGTCTTTATTGGTGGAAACTAAACGGAACTCAGCCATGAAGGACTGTTCCATCTCTCTCTCTCTCTCTCCAGGTGTCCAAAGGAGGTGTACCCCCATGTGGGTACTGTCATCAGCATCTGTCTGAAGTATTTGACCTACGACCCTAACTATAACTACGATGACGAGGATGAAGATGAGAATGCCATGGACGCTGACGGAGCAGACGAAGACTATCAAGGTAAACACACAGACTCACGGTACTGTGAGAGCTCATGGTCATTCGACCTCCATGTTTATTTATTTATCCAGGTTAGTCTCATTCAGATTAAATCTCTTGAAGATTATCAAGTAGACTTTGGTGGTATACCGTATACCGGGGTGTTTGGAAAGAGTCACAGGATGGTTTTTCAATACCGTCAAAACTATAACTTTTTTAAAATAAATGTGAATATCTGTAGCTCCTTGTTAAGTTCATACCTGCAGTCAACTTGTGCAATACGTTAGGAGATAAAACAGATTGGCGTTCTTCATTTCACCTGTCATATCATTTGACATTATGAACTTTACCGTAGTTCCCCAGAACAGTTGAGCCAGTCACGTGTTTGTTTGTAAACAGCACAACAGGAGAAAGTGAGCTGGTGAGTCCATAGTGTTCTATATCTATCAGTGAGTCTCTGCTGGTGAGTCCATAGTGTTCTATATCTATCAGTGAGTCTCTGCTGGTGAGTCCATAGTGTTCTATATCTATCAGTGAGTCTCTGCTGGTGAGTCCATAGTGTTCTATATCTATCAGCGAGTCCATAGTGTTCTATATCTATCAGTGAGTCCATAGTGTTCTATATCTATCAGTGAGTCCATAGTGTTCTATATCTATCAGTGAGTCTCTGCTGGTGAGTCCATAGTGTTCTATATCTATCAGTGAGTCTCTGCTGGTGAGTCCATAGTGTTCTATATCTATCAGTGAGTCCATCTGCTGGTGAGTCCATAGTGTTCTATATCTATCAGTGAGTCCATAGTGTTCTATATCTATCAGTGAGTCTCTGCTGGTGAGTCCATAGTGTTCTATATCTATCAGTGAGTCGACATAGTGTTCTATATCTATCAGTGAGTCTCTGCTGGAGAGTCCATAGTGTTCTATATCTATCAGTGAGTCTCTGCTGGAGAGTCCATAGTGTTCTATATCTATCAGTGAGTCTCTGCTGGAGAGTCCATAGTGTTCTATATCTATCAGTGAGTCCATAGTGTTCTATATCTATCAGTGAGTCTCTGCTGGTGAGTCCATAGTGTTCTATATCTATCAGTGAGTCTCTGCTGGAGAGTCCATAGTGTTCTATATCTATCAGTGAGTCTCTGCTGGAGAGTCCATAGTGTTCTATATCTATCAGTGAGTCCATAGTGTTCTATATCTATCAGTGAGTCTCTGCTGGTGAGTCCATAGTGTTCTATATCTATCAGTGAGTCCATAGTGTTCTATATCTATCAGTGAGTCTCTGCTGGTGAGTCCATAGTGTTCTATATCTATCAGTGAGTCTCTGCTGGAGAGTCCATAGTGTTCTATATCTATCAGTGAGTCCATAGTGTTCTATATCTATCAGTGAGTCCATAGTGTTCTATATCTATCAGTGAGTCTCTGCTGGTGAGTCCATAGTGTTCTATATCTATCAGTGAGTCTCTGCTGGAGAGTCCATAGTGTTCTATATCTATCAGTGAGTCCATAGTGTTCTATATCTATCAGTGAGTCTCTGCTGGTGAGTCCATAGTGTTCTATATCTATCAGTGAGTCTCTGCTGGAGAGTCCATAGTGTTCTATATCTATCAGTGAGTCTCTGCTGGAGAGTCCATAGTGTTCTATATCTATCAGTGAGTCCATAGTGTTCTATATCTATCAGTGAGTCTCTGCTGGAGAGTCCATAGTGTTCTATATCTATCAGTGAGTCCATAGTGTTCTATATCTATCAGTGAGTCTCTGCTGGTGAGTCCATAGTGTTCTATATCTATCAGTGAGTCTCTGCTGGAGAGTCCATAGTGTTCTATATCTATCAGTGAGTCTCCCATAGTGTTCTATATCTATCAGTGAGTCCATAGTGTTCTATATCTATCAGTGAGTCTCTGCTGGAGAGTCCATAGTGTTCTATATCTATCAGTGAGTCTCTGCTGGAGAGTCCATAGTGTTCTATATCTATCAGTGAGTCCATAGTGTTCTATATCTATCAGTGAGTCCATAGTGTTCTATATCTATCAGTGAGTCTCTGCTGGAGAGTCCATAGTGTTCTATATCTATCAGTGAGTCTCTGCTGGAGAGTCCATAGTGTTCTATATCTATCAGTGAGTCCATAGTGTTCTATATCTATCAGTGAGTCCATAGTGTTCTATATCTATCAGTGAGTCCATAGTGTTCTATATCTATCAGTGAGTCTCTGCTGGAGAGTCCATAGTGTTCTATATCTATCAGTGAGTCTCTGCTGGAGAGTCCATAGTGTTCTATATCTATCAGTGAGTCTCTGCTGGTGAGTCCATAGTGTTCTATATCTATCAGTGAGTCCATAGTGTTCTATATCTATCAGTGAGTCTCTGCTGGTGAGTCCATAGTGTTCTATATCTATCAGTGAGTCTCTGCTGGAGAGTCCATAGTGTTCTATATCTATCAGTGAGTCTCTGCTGGAGAGTCCATAGTGTTCTATATCTATCAGTGAGTCCATAGTGTTCTATATCTATCAGTGAGTCTCTGCTGGAGAGTCCATAGTGTTCTATATCTATCAGTGAGTCCATAGTGTTCTATATCTATCAGTGAGTCTCTGCTGGTGAGTCCATAGTGTTCTATATCTATCAGTGAGTCTCTGCTGGAGAGTCCATAGTGTTCTATATCTATCAGTGAGTCTCTGCTGGTGAGTCCATAGTGTTCTATATCTATCAGTGAGTCTCTGCTGGAGAGTCCATAGTGTTCTATATCTATCAGTGAGTCCATAGTGTTCTATATCTATCAGTGAGTCTCTGCTGGTGAGTCCATAGTGTTCTATATCTATCAGTGAGTCTCTGCTGGAGAGTCCATAGTGTTCTATATCTATCAGTGAGTCTCTGCTGGAGAGTCCATAGTGTTCTATATCTATCAGTGAGTCCATAGTGTTCTATATCTATCAGTGAGTCCATAGTGTTCTATATCTATCAGTGAGTCCTAGTCCATAGTGTTCTATATCTATCAGTGAGTCTCTGCTGGAGAGTCCATAGTGTTCTATATCTATCAGTGAGTCTCTGCTGGAGAGTCCATAGTGTTCTATATCTATCAGTGAGTCTCTGCTGGAGAGTCCATAGTGTTCTATATCTATCAGTGAGTCCATAGTGTTCTATATCTATCAGTGAGTCTCTGCTGGTGAGTCCATAGTGTTCTATATCTATCAGTGAGTCTCTGCTGGAGAGTCCATAGTGTTCTATATCTATCAGTGAGTCTCTGCTGGTGAGTCCATAGTGTTCTATATCTATCAGTGAGTCTCTGCTGGAGAGTCCATAGTGTTCTATATCTATCAGTGAGTCCATAGTGTTCTATATCTATCAGTGAGTCTCTGCTGGAGAGTCCATAGTGTTCTATATCTATCAGTGAGTCCATAGTGTTCTATATCTATCAGTGAGTCTCTGCTGGTGAGTCCATAGCGTTCTATATCTATCAGTGAGTCCATAGTGTTCTATATCTATCAGTGAGTCCATAGTGTTCTATATCTATCAGTGAGTCTCTGCTGGTGAGTCCATAGTGTTCTATATCTATCAGCGAGTCTCTGCTGGAGAGTCCATAGTGTTCTATATCTATCAGTGAGTCTCTGCTGGTGAGTCCATAGTGTTCTATATCTATCAGTGAGTCTCTGCTGGAGAGTCCATAGTGTTCTATATCTATCAGTGAGTCTCTGCTGGAGAGTCCATAGTGTTCTATATCTATCAGTGAGTCTCTCTGGGAGTCCATAGTGTTCTATATCTATCAGTGAGTCCATAGTGTTCTATATCTATCAGTGAGTCTCTGCTGGTGAGTCCATAGTGTTCTATATCTATCAGTGTGTCTCTGGTAGAGAGTCCATAGTGTTCTATATCTATCAGTGAGTCCATAGTGTTCTATATCTATCAGTGAGTCCATAGTGTTCTATATCTATCAGTGAGTCCATAGTGTTCTATATCTATCAGTGAGTCCATAGTGTTCTATATCTATCAGTGAGTCCATAGTGTTCTATATCTATCAGTGAGTCTCTGCTGGAGAGTCCATAGTGTTCTATATCTATCAGTGAGTCTCTGCTGGAGAGTCCATAGTGTTCTATATCTATCAGTGAGTCTCTGCTGGAGAGTCCATAGTGTTCTATATCTATCAGTGAGTCTCTGCTGGAGAGTCCATAGTGTTCTATATCTATCAGTGAGTCTCTGCTGGAGAGTCCATAGTGTTCTATATCTATCAGTGAGTCTCTGCTGGAGAGTCCATAGTGTTCTATATCTATCAGTGAGTCTCTGCTGGAGAGTCCATAGTGTTCTATATCTATCAGTGAGTCTCTGCTGGAGAGTCCATAGTGTTCTATATCTATCAGTGAGTCTCTGCTGGAGAGTCCATAGTGTTCTATATCTATCAGTGAGTCCATAGTGTTCTATATCTATCAGTGAGTCTCTGCTGGAGAGTCCATAGTGTTCTATATCTATCAGTGAGTCTCTGCTCATAGTGTTCTATATCTATCAGTGAGTCTCTGCTGGAGAGTCCATAGTGTTCTATATCTATCAGTGAGTCCATAGTGTTCTATTATTTCTAGTCATGTGAGTCTTCCAGTGCTTCTATATCATCAGTGAGTCCATAGTGTTCTATATCTATCAGTGAGTCTCTGCTGGAGAGTCCATAGCGTTCTATATCTATCAGTGAGTCTCTGCTGGTGAGTCCATAGTGTTCTATATCTATCAGTGAGTCTCTGCTGGAGAGTCCATAGTGTTCTATATCTATCAGTGAGTCCATAGCGTTCTATATCTATCAGTGAGTCTCTGCTGGAGAGTCCATAGTGTTCTATATCTATCAGTGAGTCCATAGTGTTCTATATCTATCAGTGAGTCTCTGCTGGAGAGTCCATAGCGTTCTATATCTATCAGTGAGTCCATAGTGTTCTATATCTATCAGTGAGTCTCTGCTGGAGAGTCCATAGTGTTCTATATCTATCAGTGAGTCTCTGCTGGAGAGTCCATAGCGTTCTATATCTATCAGTGAGTCTCTGCTGGAGAGTCCATAGTGTTCTATATCTATCAGTGAGTCTCTGCTGGAGAGTCCATAGTGTTCTATATCTATCAGTGAGTCCATAGTGTTCTATATCTATCAGTGAGTCCATAGTGTTCTATATCTATCAGTGAGTCTCTGCTGGTGAGTCCATAGTGTTCTATATCTATCAGTGAGTCTCTGCTGGAGGTCCATAGTGTTCTATATCTATCAGTGAGTCTCTGCTGGTGAGTCCATAGTGTTCTATATCTATCAGTGAGTCTCTGCTGAGGTCCATAGTGTTCTATATCTATCAGTGAGTCTCTGCTGGTGAGTCCATAGTGTTCTATATCTATCAGTGAGTCTCTGCTGGAGAGTCCATAGTGTTCTATATCTATCAGTGAGTCTCTGCTGGAGAGTCCATAGTGTTCTATATCTATCAGTGAGTCTCTGCTGGAGAGTCCATAGTGTTCTATATCTATCAGTGAGTCCATAGTGTTCTATATCTATCAGTGAGTCTCTGCTGGAAGTCCATAGCGTTCTATATCTATCAGTGAGTCCATAGTGTTCTATATCTATCAGTGAGTCTCTGCTGGTGAGTCCATAGTGTTCTATATCTATCAGTGAGTCTCTGCTGGAGAGTCCATAGTGTTCTATATCTATCAGTGAGTCCATAGTGTTCTATATCTATCAGTGAGTCTCTGCTGGAGAGTCCATAGTGTTCTATATCTATCAGTGAGTCTCTGCTGGAGAGTCCATAGTGTTCTATATCTATCAGTGAGTCTCTGCTGGAGAGTCCATAGTGTTCTATATCTATCAGTGAGTCTCTGCTGGAGAGTCCATAGTGTTCTATATCTATCAGTGAGTCTCTGCTGGAGAGTCCATAGTGTTCTATATCTATCAGTGAGTCTCTGCTGGAGAGTCCATAGTGTTCTATATCTATCAGTGAGTCCATAGTGTTCTATATCTATCAGTGAGTCTCTGCTGGAGAGTCCATAGTGTTCTATATCTATCAGTGAGTCCATAGTGTTCTATATCTATCAGTGAGTCTCTGCTGGAGAGTCCATAGTGTTCTATATCTATCAGTGAGTCTCTGCTGGAGAGTCCATAGTGTTCTATATCTATCAGTGAGTCCATAGTGTTCTATATCTATCAGTGAGTCTCTGCTGGAGAGTCCATAGTGTTCTATATCTATCAGTGAGTCTCTGCTGGAGAGTCCATAGTGTTCTATATCTATCAGTGAGTCTCTGCTGGAGAGTCCATAGTGTTCTATATCTATCAGTGAGTCCATAGTGTTCTATATCTATCAGTGAGTCTCTGCTGGAGAGTCCATAGTGTTCTATATCTATCAGTGAGTCCATAGTGTTCTATATCTATCAGTGAGTCTCTGCTGGTGAGTCCATAGTGTTCTATATCTATCAGTGAGTCTCTGCTGGAGAGTCCATAGTGTTCTATATCTATCAGTGAGTCTCTGCTGGAGAGTCCATAGTGTTCTATATCTATCAGTGAGTCCATAGTGTTCTATATCTATCAGTGAGTCTCTGCTGGAGAGTCCATAGTGTTCTATATCTATCAGTGAGTCCATAGTGTTCTATATCTATCAGTGAGTCTCTGCTGGAGAGTCCATAGTGTTCTATATCTATCAGTGAGTCTCTGCTGGAGAGTCCATAGTGTTCTATATCTATCAGTGAGTCTCTGCTGGAGAGTCCATAGTGTTCTATATCTATCAGTGAGTCCATAGTGTTCTATATCTATCAGTGAGTCTCTGCTGGTGAGTCCATAGTGTTCTATATCTATCAGTGAGTCTCTGCTGGAGAGTCCATAGTGTTCTATATCTATCAGTGAGTCTCTGCTGGAGAGTCCATAGTGTTCTATATCTATCAGTGAGTCCATAGTGTTCTATATCTATCAGTGAGTCTCTGCTGGAGAGTCCATAGTGTTCTATATCTATCAGTGAGTCCATAGTGTTCTATATCTATCAGTGAGTCTCTGCTGGTGAGTCCATAGTGTTCTATATCTATCAGTGAGTCTCTGCTGGAGAGTCCATAGTGTTCTATATCTATCAGTGAGTCGTCATAGTGTTCTATATCTATCAGTGAGTCCATAGTGTTCTATATCTATCAGTGAGTCTCTGCTGGAGAGTCCATAGTGTTCTATATCTATCAGTGAGTCTCTGCTGGAGAGTCCATAGTGTTCTATATCTATCAGTGAGTCCATAGTGTTCTATATCTATCAGTGAGTCTCTGCTGGAGAGTCCATAGTGTTCTATATCTATCAGTGAGTCTCTGCTGGAGAGTCCATAGTGTTCTATATCTATCAGTGAGTCCATAGTGTTCTATATCTATCAGTGAGTCTCTGCTGGTGAGTCCATAGTGTTCTATATCTATCAGTGAGTCTCTGCTGGAGAGTCCATAGTGTTCTATATCTATCAGTGAGTCTCTCCATAGTGTTCTATATCTATCAGTGAGTCTCTGCTGGTGAGTCCATAGTGTTCTATATCTATCAGTGAGTCTCTGCTGGAGAGTCCATAGTGTTCTATATCTATCAGTGAGTCCATAGTGTTCTATATCTATCAGTGAGTCTCTGCTGGAGAGTCCATAGTGTTCTATATCTATCAGTGAGTCCATAGTGTTCTATATCTATCAGTGAGTCTCTGCTGGTGAGTCCATAGTGTTCTATATCTATCAGTGAGTCTCTGCTGGAGAGTCCATAGTGTTCTATATCTATCAGTGAGTCCATAGTGTTCTATATCTATCAGTGAGTCCATAGTGTTCTATATCTATCAGTGAGTCCATAGTGTTCTATATCTATCAGTGAGTCTCTGCTGGAGAGTCCATAGTGTTCTATATCTATCAGTGAGTCTCTGCTGGAGAGTCCATAGTGTTCTATATCTATCAGTGAGTCCATAGTGTTCTATATCTATCAGTGAGTCCATAGTGTTCTATATCTATCAGTGAGTCTCTGCTGGTGAGTCCATAGCGTTCTATATCTATCAGTGAGTCTCTGCTGGAGAGTCCATAGTGTTCTATATCTATCAGTGAGTCTCTGCTGGAGAGTCCATAGTGTTCTATATCTATCAGTGAGTCTCTGCTGGAGAGTCCATAGTGTTCTATATCTATCAGTGAGTCCATAGTGTTCTATATCTATCAGTGAGTCTCTGCTGGAGAGTCCATAGTGTTCTATATCTATCAGTGAGTCTCTGCTGGAGAGTCCATAGTGTTCTATATCTATCAGTGAGTCCATAGTGTTCTATATCTATCAGTGAGTCTCTGCTGGAGAGTCCATAGTGTTCTATATCTATCAGTGAGTCCATAGTGTTCTATATCTATCAGTGAGTCTCTGCTGGAGAGTCCATAGTGTTCTATATCTATCAGTGAGTCTCTGCTGGAGAGTCCATAGTGTTCTATATCTATCAGTGAGTCCATAGTGTTCTATATCTATCAGTGAGTCTCTGCTGGTGAGTCCATAGTGTTCTATATCTATCAGTGAGTCTCTGCTGGAGAGTCCATAGTGTTCTATATCTATCAGTGAGTCTCTGCTGGAGAGTCCATAGTGTTCTATATCTATCAGTGAGTCTCTGCTGGAGAGTCCATAGTGTTCTATATCTATCAGTGAGTCCATAGTGTTCTATATCTATCAGTGAGTCTCTGCTGGTGAGTCCATAGTGTTCTATATCTATCAGTGAGTCTCTGCTGGAGAGTCCATAGTGTTCTATATCTATCAGTGAGTCTCTGCTGGAGAGTCCATAGTGTTCTATATCTATCAGTGAGTCCATAGTGTTCTATATCTATCAGTGAGTCTCTGCTGGAGAGTCCATAGTGTTCTATATCTATCAGTGAGTCCATAGTGTTCTATATCTATCAGTGAGTCTCTGCTGGTGAGTCCATAGTGTTCTATATCTATCAGTGAGTCTCTGCTGGAGAGTCCATAGTGTTCTATATCTATCAGTGAGTCCTAGTGTTTTATATCTATCAGTGAGTCCATAGTGTTCTATATCTATCAGTGAGTCTCTGCTGGAGAGTCCATAGTGTTCTATATCTATCAGTGAGTCTCTGCTGGAGAGTCCATAGTGTTCTATATCTATCAGTGAGTCCATAGTGTTCTATATCTATCAGTGAGTCCATAGTGTTCTATATCTATCAGTGAGTCTCTGCTGGAGAGTCCATAGTGTTCTATATCTATCAGTGAGTCTCTGCTGGAGAGTCCATAGTGTTCTATATCTATCAGTGAGTCCATAGTGTTCTATATCTATCAGTGAGTCCATAGTCTTCTATATCTATCAGTGAGTCTCTGCTGGTGAGTCCATAGTGTTCTATATCTATCAGTGAGTCTCTGCTGGAGAGTCCATAGTGTTCTATATCTATCAGTGAGTCCATAGTGTTCTATATCTATCAGTGAGTCTCTGCTGGTGAGTCCATAGTGTTCTATATCTATCAGTGAGTCTCTGCTGGAGAGTCCATAGTGTTCTATATCTATCAGTGAGTCTCTCTCATAGTGTTCTATATCTATCAGTGAGTCTCTGCTGGAGAGTCCATAGTGTTCTATATCTATCAGTGAGTCCATAGTGTTCTATATCTATCAGTGAGTCTCTGCTGGTGAGTCCATAGTGTTCTATATCTATCAGTGAGTCTCTGCTGGAGAGTCCATAGTGTTCTATATCTATCAGTGAGTCCATAGTGTTCTATATCTATCAGTGAGTCCATAGTGTTCTATATCTATCAGTGAGTCCATAGTGTTCTATATCTATCAGTGAGTCCATAGTGTTCTATATCTATCAGTGAGTCTCTGCTGGAGAGTCCATAGTGTTCTATATCTATCAGTGAGTCTCTGCTGGAGAGTCCATAGTGTTCTATATCTATCAGTGAGTCCATAGTGTTCTATATCTATCAGTGAGTCCATAGTGTTCTATATCTATCAGTGAGTCTCTGCTGGTGAGTCCATAGCGTTCTATATCTATCAGTGAGTCTCTGCTGGAGAGTCCATAGTGTTCTATATCTATCAGTGAGTCTCTGCTGGAGAGTCCATAGTGTTCTATATCTATCAGTGAGTCTCTGCTGGAGAGTCCATAGTGTTCTATATCTATCAGTGAGTCTCTGCTGGAGAGTCCATAGTGTTCTATATCTATCAGTGAGTCCATAGTGTTCTATATCTATCAGTGAGTCTCTGCTGGAGAGTCCATAGTGTTCTATATCTATCAGTGAGTCTCTGCTGGAGAGTCCATAGTGTTCTATATCTATCAGTGAGTCCATAGTGTTCTATATCTATCAGTGAGTCTCTGCTGGAGAGTCCATAGTGTTCTATATCTATCAGTGAGTCACATAGTGTTCTATATCTATCAGTGAGTCTCTGCTGGAGAGTCCATAGTGTTCTATATCTATCAGTGAGTCTCTGCTGGAGAGTCCATAGTGTTCTATATCTATCAGTGAGTCCATAGTGTTCTATATCTATCAGTGAGTCTCTGCTGGTGAGTCCATAGCGTTCTATATCTATCAGTGAGTCCATAGTGTTCTATATCTATCAGTGAGTCCATAGTGTTCTATATCTATCAGTGAGTCTCTGCTGGTGAGTCCATAGTGTTCTATATCTATCAGCGAGTCTCTGCTGGAGAGTCCATAGTGTTCTATATCTATCAGTGAGTCTCTGCTGGTGAGTCCATAGTGTTCTATATCTATCAGTGAGTCTCTGCTGGAGAGTCCATAGTGTTCTATATCTATCAGTGAGTCTCTGCTGGAGAGTCCATAGTGTTCTATATCTATCAGTGAGTCCATAGTGTTCTATATCTATCAGTGAGTCCATAGTGTTCTATATCTATCAGTGAGTCCATAGTGTTCTATATCTATCAGTGAGTCCATAGTGTTCTATATCTATCAGTGAGTCCATAGTGTTCTATATCTATCAGTGAGTCTCTGCTGGTGAGTCCATAGTGTTCTATATCTATCAGTGAGTCTCTGCTGGAGAGTCCATAGTGTTCTATATCTATCAGTGAGTCTCTGCTGGAGAGTCCATAGTGTTCTATATCTATCAGTGAGTCTCTGCTGGTGAGTCCATAGTGTTCTATATCTATCAGTGAGTCCATAGTGTTCTATATCTATCAGTGAGTCCATAGTGTTCTATATCTATCAGTGAGTCCATAGTGTTCTATATCTATCAGTGAGTCTCTGCTGGAGAGTCCATAGTGTTCTATATCTATCAGTGAGTCTCTGCTGGAGAGTCCATAGTGTTCTATATCTATCAGTGAGTCTCTGCTGGAGAGTCCATAGTGTTCTATATCTATCAGTGAGTCTCTGCTGGAGAGTCCATAGTGTTCTATATCTATCAGTGAGTCTCTGCTGGAGAGTCCATAGTGTTCTATATCTATCAGTGAGTCTCTGCTGGAGAGTCCATAGTGTTCTATATCTATCAGTGAGTCTCTGCTGGAGAGTCCATAGTGTTCTATATCTATCAGTGAGTCTCTGCTGGAGAGTCCATAGTGTTCTATATCTATCAGTGAGTCCATAGTGTTCTATATCTATCAGTGAGTCTCTGCTGGAGAGTCCATAGTGTTCTATATCTATCAGTGAGTCTCCATAGTGTTCTATATCTATCAGTGAGTCTCTGCTGGAGAGTCCATAGTGTTCTATATCTATCAGTGAGTCTCTGCTGGAGAGTCCATAGTGTTCTATATCTATCAGTGAGTCTCTGCTGGAGAGTCCATAGTGTTCTATATCTATCAGTGAGTCCATAGTGTTCTATATCTATCAGTGAGTCTCTGCTGGAGAGTCCATAGCGTTCTATATCTATCAGTGAGTCTCTGCTGGTGAGTCCATAGTGTTCTATATCTATCAGTGAGTCTCTGCTGGAGAGTCCATAGTGTTCTATATCTATCAGTGAGTCCATAGTGTTCTATATCTATCAGTGAGTCTCTGCTGGAGAGTCCATAGTGTTCTATATCTATCAGTGAGTCCATAGTGTTCTATATCTATCAGTGAGTCTCTGCTGGAGAGTCCATAGTGTTCTATATCTATCAGTGAGTCCATAGTGTTCTATATCTATCAGTGAGTCTCTGCTGGAGAGTCCATAGTGTTCTATATCTATCAGTGAGTCTCTGCTGGAGAGTCCATAGTGTTCTATATCTATCAGTGAGTCTCTGCTGGAGAGTCCATAGTGTTCTATATCTATCAGTGAGTCTCTGCTGGAGAGTCCATAGTGTTGTATATCTATCAGTGAGTCCATAGTGTTCTATATCTATCAGTGAGTCCATAGTGTTCTATATCTATCAGTGAGTCTCTGCTGGTGAGTCCATAGTGTTCTATATCTATCAGTGAGTCTCTGCTGGAGAGTCCATAGTGTTCTATATCTATCAGTGAGTCTCTGCTGGAGAGTCCATAGTGTTCTATATCTATCAGTGAGTCTCTGCTGGAGAGTCCATAGTGTTCTATATCTATCAGTGAGTCTCTGCTGGAGAGTCCATAGTGTTCTATATCTATCAGTGAGTCCATAGTGTTCTATATCTATCAGTGAGTCTCTGCTGGAGAGTCCATAGTGTTCTATATCTATCAGTGAGTCTCTGCTGGAGAGTCCATAGTGTTCTATATCTATCAGTGAGTCTCTGCTGGAGAGTCCATAGTGTTCTATATCTATCAGTGAGTCTCTGCTGGAGAGTCCATAGTGTTCTATATCTATCAGTGAGTCTCTGCTGGTGAGTCCATAGTGTTCTATATCTATCAGTGAGTCTCTGCTGGAGAGTCCATAGTGTTCTATATCTATCAGTGAGTCTCTGCTGGAGAGTCCATAGTGTTCTATATCTATCAGTGAGTCTCTGCTGGAGAGTCCATAGTGTTCTATATCTATCAGCGAGTCTCTGCTGGAGAGTCCATAGCGTTCTATATCTATCAGTGAGTCCATAGTGTTCTATATCTATCAGTGAGTCTCTGCTGGTGAGTCCATAGTGTTCTATATCTATCAGTGAGTCTCTGCTGGAGAGTCCATAGTGTTCTATATCTATCAGTGAGTCTCTGCTGGAGAGTCCATAGTGTTCTATATCTATCAGTGAGTCTCTGCTGGAGAGTCCATAGTGTTCTATATCTATCAGTGAGTCTCTGCTGGAGAGTCCATAGTGTTCTATATCTATCAGTGAGTCTCTGCTGGAGAGTCCATAGTGTTCTATATCTATCAGTGAGTCTCTGCTGGAGAGTCCATAGTGTTCTATATCTATCAGTGAGTCTCTGCTGGAGAGTCCATAGTGTTCTATATCTATCAGTGAGTCCCATAGTGTTCTATATCTATCAGTGAGTCTCTGCTGGAGAGTCCATAGCGTTCTATATCTATCAGTGAGTCTCTGCTGGAGAGTCCATAGTGTTCTATATCTATCAGTGAGTCTCTGCTGGAGAGTCCATAGTGTTCTATATCTATCAGTGAGTCTCTGCTGGAGAGTCCATAGTGTTCTATATCTATCAGTGAGTCTCTGCTGGAGAGTCCATAGTGTTCTATATCTATCAGTGAGTCCATAGTGTTCTATATCTATCAGTGAGTCTCTGCTGGAGAGTCCATAGTGTTCTATATCTATCAGTGAGTCTCTGCTGGAGAGTCCATAGTGTTCTATATCTATCAGTGAGTCCCTGGAGATCATAGTGTTCTATATCTATCAGTGAGTCCATAGTGTTCTATATCTATCAGTGAGTCTCTGCTGGAGAGTCCATAGTGTTCTATATCTATCAATGAGTCTCTGCTGGTGAGTCCATAGTGTTCTATATCTATCAGTGAGTCTCTGCTGGAGAGTCCATAGTGTTCTATATCTATCAGTGAGTCTCTGCTGGAGAGTCCATAGTGTTCTATATCTATCAGTGAGTCTCTGCTGGAGAGTCCATAGTGTTCTATATCTATCAGTGAGTCCATAGTGTTCTATATCTATCAGTGAGTCTCTGCTGGAGAGTCCATAGTGTTCTATATCTATCAGTGAGTCTATAGTGTTCTATATCTATCAGTGAGTCTCTGCTGGAGAGTCCATAGTGTTCTATATCTATCAGTGAGTCTCTGCTGGAGAGTCCATAGTGTTCTATATCTATCAGTGAGTCTCTGCTGGAGAGTCCATAGTGTTCTATATCTATCAGTGAGTCCATAGTGTTCTATATCTATCAGTGAGTCTCTGCTGGTGAGTCCATAGTGTTCTATATCTATCAGTGAGTCTCTGCTGGAGAGTCCATAGTGTTCTATATCTATCAGTGAGTCTCTGCTGGAGAGTCCATAGTGTTCTATATCTATCAGTGAGTCTCTGCTGGAGAGTCCATAGTGTTCTATATCTATCAGTGAGTCCCATAGTGTTCTATATCTATCAGTGAGTCTCTGCTGGAGAGTCCATAGTGTTCTATATCTATCAGTGAGTCTCTGCTGGAGAGTCCATAGTGTTCTATATCTATCAGTGAGTCTCTGCTGGAGAGTCCATAGTGTTCTATATCTATCAGTGAGTCCATAGTGTTCTATATCTATCAGTGAGTCCATAGTGTTCTATATCTATCAGTGAGTCTCTGCTGGTGAGTCCATAGTGTTCTATATCTATCAGTGAGTCCTGGGACCATAGTGTTCTATATCTATCAGTGAGTCTCTGCTGGAGAGTCCATAGTGTTCTATATCTATCAGTGAGTCCATAGCGTTCTATATCTATCAGTGAGTCTCTGCTGGAGAGTCCATAGTGTTCTATATCTATCAGTGAGTCTCTGCTGGAGAGTCCATAGTGTTCTATATCTATCAGTGAGTCTCTGCTGGAGAGTCCATAGTGTTCTATATCTATCAGTGAGTCCATAGTGTTCTATATCTATCAGTGAGTCTCTGCTGGAGAGTCCATAGTGTTCTATATCTATCAGTGAGTCTCTGCTGGTGAGTCCATAGTGTTCTATATCTATCAGTGAGTCTCTGCTGGAGAGTCCGTAGTGTTCTATATCTATCAGTGAGTCTCTGCTGGAGAGTCCATAGTGTTCTATATCTATCAGTGAGTCCATAGTGTTCTATATCTATCAGTGAGTCCATAGTGTTCTATATCTATCAGTGAGTCCATAGTGTTCTATATCTATCAGTGAGTCTCTGCTGGAGAGTCCATAGTGTTCTATATCTATCAGTGAGTCTCCATAGTGTTCTATATCTATCAGTGAGTCTCTGCTGGAGAGTCCATAGTGTTCTATATCTATCAGTGAGTCTCTGCTGGAGAGTCCATAGTGTTCTATATCTATCAGTGAGTCTCTGCTGGAGAGTCCATAGTGTTCTATATCTATCAGTGAGTCTCTGCTGGAGAGTCCATAGCGTTCTATATCTATCAGTGAGTCCATAGTGTTCTATATCTATCAGTGAGTCTCTGCTGGTGAGTCCATAGTGTTCTATATCTATCAGTGAGTCTCTGCTGGAGAGTCCATAGTGTTCTATATCTATCAGTGAGTCTCTGCTGGAGAGTCCATAGTGTTCTATATCTATCAGTGAGTCTCTGCTGGAGAGTCCATAGTGTTCTATATCTATCAGTGAGTCTCTGCTGGAGGTCCATAGTGTTCTATATCTATCAGTGAGTCTCTGCTGGAGAGTCCATAGTGTTCTATATCTATCAGTGAGTCCATAGTGTTCTATATCTATCAGTGAGTCTCTGCTGGAGAGTCCATAGCGTTCTATATCTATCAGTGAGTCTCTGCTGGAGAGTCCATAATGTTCTATATAAGTGAGTCTCTGCTGGAGAGTCCATAGTGTTCTATATCTATCAGTGAGTCTCTGCTGGAGAGTCCATAGTGTTCTATATCTATCAGTGAGTCTCTGCTGGAGAGTCCATAGTGTTCTATATCTATCAGTGAGTCCATAGTGTTCTATATCTATCAGTGAGTCTCTGCTGGAGAGTCCATAGTGTTCTATATCTATCAGTGAGTCTCTGCTGGAGAGTCCATAGTGTTCTATATCTATCAGTGAGTCCATAGTGTTCTATATCTATCAGTGAGTCTCTGCTGGAGAGTCCATAGTGTTCTATATCTATCAGTGAGTCTCTGCTGGAGAGTCCATAGTGTTCTATATCTATCAGTGAGTCTCTGCTGGAGAGTCCATAGTGTTCTATATCTATCAGTGAGTCCATAGTGTTCTATATCTATCAGTGAGTCTCTGCTGGAGAGTCCATAGTGTTCTATATCTATCAGTGAGTCCATAGTGTTCTATATCTATCAGTGAGTCTCTGCTGGAGAGTCCATAGTGTTCTATATCTATCAGTGAGTCTCTGCTGGAGAGTCCATAGTGTTCTATATCTATCAGTGAGTCTCTGCTGGAGAGTCCATAGTGTTCTATATCTATCAGTGAGTCCATAGTGTTCTATATCTATCAGTGAGTCTCTGCTGGTGAGTCCATAGTGTTCTATATCTATCAGTGAGTCTCTGCTGGAGAGTCCATAGTGTTCTATATCTATCAGTGAGTCTCTGCTGGAGAGTCCATAGTGTTCTATATCTATCAGTGAGTCTCTGCTGGAGAGTCCATAGTGTTCTATATCTATCAGTGAGTCCATAGTGTTCTATATCTATCAGTGAGTCTCTGCTGGAGAGTCCATAGTGTTCTATATCTATCAGTGAGTCTCTGCTGGAGAGTCCATAGTGTTCTATATCTATCAGTGAGTCTCTGCTGGAGAGTCCATAGTGTTCTATATCTATCAGTGAGTCCATAGTGTTCTATATCTATCAGTGAGTCCATAGTGTTCTATATCTATCAGTGAGTCTCTGCTGGTGAGTCCATAGTGTTCTATATCTATCAGTGAGTCTTATCCATAGTGTTCTATATCTATCAGTGAGTCTCTGCTGGAGAGTCCATAGTGTTCTATATCTATCAGTGAGTCTTCCATAGCGTTCTATATCTATCAGTGAGTCTCTGCTGGAGAGTCCATAGTGTTCTATATCTATCAGTGAGTCTCTGCTGGAGAGTCCATAGTGTTCTATATCTATCAGTGAGTCTCTGCTGGAGAGTCCATAGTGTTCTATATCTATCAGTGAGTCCATAGTGTTCTATATCTATCAGTGAGTCTCTGCTGGAGAGTCCATAGTGTTCTATATCTATCAGTGAGTCTCTGCTGGTGAGTCCATAGTGTTCTATATCTATCAGTGAGTCTCTGCTGGAGAGTCCGTAGTGTTCTATATCTATCAGTGAGTCTCTGCTGGAGAGTCCATAGTGTTCTATATCTATCAGTGAGTCCATAGTGTTCTATATCTATCAGTGAGTCCATAGTGTTCTATATCTATCAGTGAGTCCATAGTGTTCTATATCTATCAGTGAGTCTCTGCTGGAGAGTCCATAGTGTTCTATATCTATCAGTGAGTCCATAGTGTTCTATATCTATCAGTGAGTCTCTGCTGGAGAGTCCATAGTGTTCTATATCTATCAGTGAGTCCATAGTGTTCTATATCTATCAGTGAGTCCATAGTGTTCTATATCTATCAGTGAGTCTCTGCTGGAGAGTCCATAGTGTTCTATATCTATCAGTGAGTCCATAGTGTTCTATATCTATCAGTGAGTCTCTGCTGGAGAGTCCATAGTGTTCTATATCTATCAGTGAGTCTCTGCTGGAGAGTCCATAGTGTTCTATATCTATCAGTGAGTCTCTGCTGGAGAGTCCATAGTGTTCTATATCTATCAGTGAGTCCATAGTGTTCTATATCTATCAGTGAGTCTCTGCTGGAGAGTCCATAGTGTTCTATATCTATCAGTGAGTCTCTGCTGGAGAGTCCATAGTGTTCTATATCTATCAGTGAGTCTCTGCTGGAGAGTCCGTAGTGTTCTATATCTATCAGTGAGTCTCTGCTGGAGAGTCCATAGTGTTCTATATCTATCAGTGAGTCCATAGTGTTCTATATCTATCAGTGAGTCCATAGTGTTCTATATCTATCAGTGAGTCTCTGCTGGAGAGTCCATAGTGTTCTATATCTATCAGCGAGTCCATAGTTTTCTATATCTATCAGTGAGTCTCTGCTGGTGAGTCCATAGTGTTCTATATCTATCAGTGAATCTCTGCTGGAGAGTCCATAGTGTTCTATATCTATCAGTGAGTCCATAGCGTTCTATATCTATCAGTGAGTCCATAGTGTTCTATATCTATCAGTGAGTCCATAGTGTTCTATATCTATCAGTGAGTCTCTGCTGGTGAGTCCATAGTGTTCTATATCTATCAGTGAGTCTCTGCTGGAGAGTCCATAGTGTTCTATATCTATCAGTGAGTCTCTGCTGGAGAGTCCATAGTGTTCTATATCTATCAGTGAGTCTCTGCTGGAGAGTCCATAGTGTTCTATATCTATCAGTGAGTCTCTGCTGGTGAGTCCATAGTGTTCTATATCTATCAGTGAGTCTCTGTTGGTGAGTCCATAGTGTTCTATATCTATCAGTGAGTCCATAGTGTTCTATATCTATCAGTGAGTCCATAGAGTTTTCTATATCTATCAGTGAGTCTCTGCTGGTGAGTCCATAGTGTTCTATATCTATCAGTGAGTCCATAGTGTTCTATATCTATCAGTGAGTCTCTGCTGGAGAGTCCATAGTGTTCTATATCTATCAGTGAGTCCATAGTGTTCTATATCTATCAGTGAGTCTCTGCTGGAGAGTCCATAGTGTTCTATATCTATCAGTGAGTCCATAGTGTTCTATATCTATCAGTGAGTCTCTGCTGGTGAGTCCATAGTGTTCTATATCTATCAGTGAGTCTCTGCTGGAGAGTCCATAGTGTTCTATATCTATCAGTGAGTCTCTGCTGGAGAGTCCATAGTGTTCTATATCTATCAGTGAGTCTCTGCTGGAGAGTCCATAGTGTTCTATATCTATCAGTGAGTCCATAGTGTTCTATATCTATCAGTGAGTCTCTGCTGGTGAGTCCATAGTGTTCTATATCTATCAGTGAGTCCATAGTGTTCTATATCTATCAGTGAGTCTCTGCTGGAGAGTCCATAGTGTTCTATATCTATCAGTGAGTCTCTGCTGGAGAGTCCATAGTGTTCTATATCTATCAGTGAGTCCATAGTGTTCTATATCTATCAGTGAGTCTCTGCTGGAGAGTCCATAGTGTTCTATATCTATCAGTGAGTCTCTGCTGGTGAGTCCATAGTGTTCTATATCTATCAGTGAGTCTCTGCTGGAGAGTCCATAGTGTTCTATATCTATCAGTGAGTCTCTGCTGGAGAGTCCATAGTGTTCTATATCTATCAGTGAGTCCATAGTGTTCTATATCTATCAGTGAGTCTCTGCTGGAGAGTCCATAGTGTTCTATATCTATCAGTGAGTCCATAGTGTTCTATATCTATCAGTGAGTCTCTGCTGGAGAGTCCATAGTGTTCTATATCTATCAGTGAGTCTCTGCTGGAGAGTCCATAGTGTTCTATATCTATCAGTGAGTCTCTGCTGGAGAGTCCATAGTGTTCTATATCTATCAGTGAGTCCATAGTGTTCTATATCTATCAGTGAGTCTCTGCTGGTGAGTCCATAGTGTTCTATATCTATCAGTGAGTCTCTGCTGGAGAGTCCATAGTGTTCTATATCTATCAGTGAGTCTCTGCTGGAGAGTCCATAGTGTTCTATATCTATCAGTGAGTCTCTGCTGGAGAGTCCATAGTGTTCTATATCTATCAGTGAGTCCATAGTGTTCTATATCTATCAGTGAGTCTCTGCTGGAGAGTCCATAGTGTTCTATATCTATCAGTGAGTCTCTGCTGGAGAGTCCATAGTGTTCTATATCTATCAGTGAGTCTCTGCTGGAGAGTCCATAGTGTTCTATATCTATCAGTGAGTCCATAGTGTTCTATATCTATCAGTGAGTCCATAGTGTTCTATATCTATCAGTGAGTCTCTGCTGGTGAGTCCATAGTGTTCTATATCTATCAGTGAGTCCATAGCGTTCTATATCTATCAGTGAGTCTCTGCTGGAGAGTCCATAGTGTTCTATATCTATCAGTGAGTCTCTGCTGGAGAGTCCATAGTGTTCTATATCTATCAGTGAGTCTCTGCTGGAGAGTCCATAGTGTTCTATATCTATCAGTGAGTCCATAGTGTTCTATATCTATCAGTGAGTCTCTGCTGGAGAGTCCATAGTGTTCTATATCTATCAGTGAGTCCATAGTGTTCTATATCTATCAGTGAGTCTCTGCTGGAGAGTCCATAGTGTTCTATATCTATCAGTGAGTCTCTGCTGGTGAGTCCATAGTGTTCTATATCTATCAGTGAGTCTCTGCTGGAGAGTCCGTAGTGTTCTATATCTATCAGTGAGTCTCTGCTGGAGAGTCCATAGTGTTCTATATCTATCAGTGAGTCCATAGTGTTCTATATCTATCAGTGAGTCCATAGTGTTCTATATCTATCAGTGAGTCCATAGTGTTCTATATCTATCAGTGAGTCTCTGCTGGAGAGTCCATAGTGTTCTATATCTATCAGTGAGTCACATAGTGTTCTATATCTATCAGTGAGTCTCTGCTGGAGAGTCCATAGTGTTCTATATCTATCAGTGAGTCCATAGTGTTCTATATCTATCAGTGAGTCCATAGTGTTCTATATCTATCAGTGAGTCTCTGCTGGAGAGTCCATAGTGTTCTATATCTATCAGTGAGTCCATAGTGTTCTATATCTATCAGTGAGTCTCTGCTGGAGAGTCCATAGTGTTCTATATCTATCAGTGAGTCTCTGCTGGAGAGTCCATAGTGTTCTATATCTATCAGTGAGTCTCTGCTGGAGAGTCCATAGTGTTCTATATCTATCAGTGAGTCCATAGTGTTCTATATCTATCAGTGAGTCTCTGCTGGAGAGTCCATAGTGTTCTATATCTATCAGTGAGTCTCTGCTGGTGAGTCCATAGTGTTCTATATCTATCAGTGAGTCTCTGCTGGAGAGTCCGTAGTGTTCTATATCTATCAGTGAGTCTCTGCTGGAGAGTCCATAGTGTTCTATATCTATCAGTGAGTCCATAGTGTTCTATATCTATCAGTGAGTCCATAGTGTTCTATATCTATCAGTGAGTCTCTGCTGGAGAGTCCATAGTGTTCTATATCTATCAGCGAGTCCATAGTTTTCTATATCTATCAGTGAGTCTCTGCTGGTGAGTCCATAGTGTTCTATATCTATCAGTGAGTCTCTGCTGGAGAGTCCATAGTGTTCTATATCTATCAGTGAGTCCATAGCGTTCTATATCTATCAGTGAGTCCTGAGTCCATAGTGTTCTATATCTATCAGTGAGTCCATAGTGTTCTATATCTATCAGTGAGTCTCTGCTGGTGAGTCCATAGTGTTCTATATCTATCAGTGAGTCTCTGCTGGAGAGTCCATAGTGTTCTATATCTATCAGTGAGTCTCTGCTGGAGAGTCCATAGTGTTCTATATCTATCAGTGAGTCTCTGCTGGAGAGTCCATAGTGTTCTATATCTATCAGTGAGTCTCTGCTGGTGAGTCCATAGTGTTCTATATCTATCAGTGAGTCTCTGTTGGTGAGTCCATAGTGTTCTATATCTATCAGTGAGTCCATAGTGTTCTATATCTATCAGTGAGTCCATAGAGTTTTCTATATCTATCAGTGAGTCTCTGCTGGTGAGTCCATAGTGTTCTATATCTATCAGTGAGTCCATAGTGTTCTATATCTATCAGTGAGTCTCTGCTGGAGAGTCCATAGTGTTCTATATCTATCAGTGAGTCGCTCATAGTGTTCTATATCTATCAGTGAGTCTCTGCTGGAGAGTCCATAGTGTTCTATATCTATCAGTGAGTCCATAGTGTTCTATATCTATCAGTGAGTCTCTGCTGGTGAGTCCATAGTGTTCTATATCTATCAGTGAGTCTCTGCTGGAGAGTCCATAGTGTTCTATATCTATCAGTGAGTCTCTGCTGGAGAGTCCATAGTGTTCTATATCTATCAGTGAGTCTCTGCTGGAGAGTCCATAGTGTTCTATATCTATCAGTGAGTCCATAGTGTTCTATATCTATCAGTGAGTCTCTGCTGGAGAGTCCATAGTGTTCTATATCTATCAGTGAGTCCATAGTGTTCTATATCTATCAGTGAGTCTCTGCTGGAGAGTCCATAGTGTTCTATATCTATCAGTGAGTCCATAGTGTTCTATATCTATCAGTGAGTCCATAGTGTTCTATATCTATCAGTGAGTCTCTGCTGGAGAGTCCATAGTGTTCTATATCTATCAGTGAGTCCATAGTGTTCTATATCTATCAGTGAGTCTCTGCTGGAGAGTCCATAGTGTTCTATATCTATCAGTGAGTCTCTGCTGGAGAGTCCATAGTGTTCTATATCTATCAGTGAGTCTCTGCTGGAGAGTCCATAGTGTTCTATATCTATCAGTGAGTCCATAGTGTTCTATATCTATCAGTGAGTCTCTGCTGGAGAGTCCATAGTGTTCTATATCTATCAGTGAGTCTCTGCTGGTGAGTCCATAGTGTTCTATATCTATCAGTGAGTCTCTGCTGGAGAGTCCGTAGTGTTCTATATCTATCAGTGAGTCTCTGCTGGAGAGTCCATAGTGTTCTATATCTATCAGTGAGTCCATAGTGTTCTATATCTATCAGTGAGTCCATAGTGTTCTATATCTATCAGTGAGTCTCTGCTGGAGAGTCCATAGTGTTCTATATCTATCAGCGAGTCCATAGTGTTCTATATCTATCAGTGAGTCTCTGCTGGTGAGTCCATAGTGTTCTATATCTATCAGTGAGTCTCTGCTGGAGAGTCCATAGTGTTCTATATCTATCAGTGAGTCCATAGCGTTCTATATCTATCAGTGAGTCCATAGTGTTCTATATCTATCAGTGAGTCCATAGTGTTCTATATCTATCAGTGAGTCTCTGCTGGTGAGTCCATAGTGTTCTATATCTATCAGTGAGTCTCTGCTGGAGAGTCCATAGTGTTCTATATCTATCAGTGAGTCTCTGCTGGAGAGTCCATAGTGTTCTATATCTATCAGTGAGTCTCTGCTGGAGAGTCCATAGTGTTCTATATCTATCAGTGAGTCTCTGCTGGTGAGTCCATAGTGTTCTATATCTATCAGTGAGTCTCTGTTGGTGAGTCCATAGTGTTCTATATCTATCAGTGAGTCCATAGTGTTCTATATCTATCAGTGAGTCCATAGAGTTTTCTATATCTATCAGTGAGTCTCTGCTGGTGAGTCCATAGTGTTCTATATCTATCAGTGAGTCCATAGTGTTCTATATCTATCAGTGAGTCTCTGCTGGAGAGTCCATAGTGTTCTATATCTATCAGTGAGTCTCTCTCATAGTGTTCTATATCTATCAGTGAGTCTCTGCTGGAGAGTCCATAGTGTTCTATATCTATCAGTGAGTCCCATAGTGTTCTATATCTATCAGTGAGTCTCTGCTGGAGAGTCCATAGTGTTCTATATCTATCAGTGAGTCTCTGCTGGAGAGTCCATAGTGTTCTATATCTATCAGTGAGTCTCTGCTGGAGAGTCCATAGTGTTCTATATCTATCAGTGAGTCTCTGCTGGAGAGTCCATAGTGTTCTATATCTATCAGTGAGTCCATAGTGTTCTATATCTATCAGTGAGTCTCTGCTGGTGAGTCCATAGTGTTCTATATCTATCAGTGAGTCTCATAGTGTTCTATATCTATCAGTGAGTCTCTGCTGGAGAGTCCATAGTGTTCTATATCTATCAGTGAGTCTCTGCTGGAGAGTCCATAGTGTTCTATATCTATCAGTGAGTCCATAGTGTTCTATATCTATCAGTGAGTCTCTGCTGGAGAGTCCATAGTGTTCTATATCTATCAGTGAGTCTCTGCTGGTGAGTCCATAGTGTTCTATATCTATCAGTGAGTCTCTGCTGGAGAGTCCGTAGTGTTCTATATCTATCAGTGAGTCTCTGCTGGAGAGTCCATAGTGTTCTATATCTATCAGTGAGTCCATAGTGTTCTATATCTATCAGTGAGTCTCTGCTGGAGAGTCCATAGTGTTCTATATCTATCAGTGAGTCCATAGTGTTCTATATCTATCAGTGAGTCTCTGCTGGAGAGTCCATAGTGTTCTATATCTATCAGTGAGTCTCTGCTGGAGAGTCCATAGTGTTCTATATCTATCAGTGAGTCTCTGCTGGAGAGTCCATAGTGTTCTATATCTATCAGTGAGTCCATAGTGTTCTATATCTATCAGTGAGTCTCTGCTGGTGAGTCCATAGTGTTCTATATCTATCAGTGAGTCTCTGCTGGAGAGTCCATAGTGTTCTATATCTATCAGTGAGTCTCTGCTGGAGAGTCCATAGTGTTCTATATCTATCAGTGAGTCTCTGCTGGAGAGTCCATAGTGTTCTATATCTATCAGTGAGTCCATAGTGTTCTATATCTATCAGTGAGTCTCTGCTGGAGAGTCCATAGTGTTCTATATCTATCAGTGAGTCTCTGCTGGAGAGTCCATAGTGTTCTATATCTATCAGTGAGTCTCTGCTGGAGAGTCCATAGTGTTCTATATCTATCAGTGAGTCCATAGTGTTCTATATCTATCAGTGAGTCCATAGTGTTCTATATCTATCAGTGAGTCTCTGCTGGTGAGTCCATAGTGTTCTATATCTATCAGTGAGTCCATAGCGTTCTATATCTATCAGTGAGTCTCTGCTGGAGAGTCCATAGTGTTCTATATCTATCAGTGAGTCTCTGCTGGAGAGTCCATAGTGTTCTATATCTATCAGTGAGTCTCTGCTGGAGAGTCCATAGTGTTCTATATCTATCAGTGAGTCCATAGTGTTCTATATCTATCAGTGAGTCTCTGCTGGAGAGTCCATAGTGTTCTATATCTATCAGTGAGTCCATAGTGTTCTATATCTATCAGTGAGTCTCTGCTGGAGAGTCCATAGTGTTCTATATCTATCAGTGAGTCTCTGCTGGTGAGTCCATAGTGTTCTATATCTATCAGTGAGTCTCTGCTGGAGAGTCCGTAGTGTTCTATATCTATCAGTGAGTCTCTGCTGGAGAGTCCATAGTGTTCTATATCTATCAGTGAGTCCATAGTGTTCTATATCTATCAGTGAGTCCATAGTGTTCTATATCTATCAGTGAGTCCATAGTGTTCTATATCTATCAGTGAGTCTCTGCTGGAGAGTCCATAGTGTTCTATATCTATCAGTGAGTCCCATAGTGTTCTATATCTATCAGTGAGTCTCTGCTGGAGAGTCCATAGTGTTCTATATCTATCAGTGAGTCCATAGTGTTCTATATCTATCAGTGAGTCCATAGTGTTCTATATCTATCAGTGAGTCTCTGCTGGAGAGTCCATAGTGTTCTATATCTATCAGTGAGTCCATAGTGTTCTATATCTATCAGTGAGTCTCTGCTGGAGAGTCCATAGTGTTCTATATCTATCAGTGAGTCTCTGCTGGAGAGTCCATAGTGTTCTATATCTATCAGTGAGTCTCTGCTGGAGAGTCCATAGTGTTCTATATCTATCAGTGAGTCCATAGTGTTCTATATCTATCAGTGAGTCTCTGCTGGAGAGTCCATAGTGTTCTATATCTATCAGTGAGTCTCTGCTGGTGAGTCCATAGTGTTCTATATCTATCAGTGAGTCTCTGCTGGAGAGTCCGTAGTGTTCTATATCTATCAGTGAGTCTCTGCTGGAGAGTCCATAGTGTTCTATATCTATCAGTGAGTCCATAGTGTTCTATATCTATCAGTGAGTCCATAGTGTTCTATATCTATCAGTGAGTCTCTGCTGGAGAGTCCATAGTGTTCTATATCTATCAGCGAGTCCATAGTTTTCTATATCTATCAGTGAGTCTCTGCTGGTGAGTCCATAGTGTTCTATATCTATCAGTGAGTCTCTGCTGGAGAGTCCATAGTGTTCTATATCTATCAGTGAGTCCATAGCGTTCTATATCTATCAGTGAGTCCATAGTGTTCTATATCTATCAGTGAGTCCATAGTGTTCTATATCTATCAGTGAGTCTCTGCTGGTGAGTCCATAGTGTTCTATATCTATCAGTGAGTCTCTGCTGGAGAGTCCATAGTGTTCTATATCTATCAGTGAGTCTCTGCTGGAGAGTCCATAGTGTTCTATATCTATCAGTGAGTCTCTGCTGGAGAGTCCATAGTGTTCTATATCTATCAGTGAGTCTCTGCTGGTGAGTCCATAGTGTTCTATATCTATCAGTGAGTCTCTGTTGGTGAGTCCATAGTGTTCTATATCTATCAGTGAGTCCATAGTGTTCTATATCTATCAGTGAGTCCATAGAGTTTTCTATATCTATCAGTGAGTCTCTGCTGGTGAGTCCATAGTGTTCTATATCTATCAGTGAGTCCATAGTGTTCTATATCTATCAGTGAGTCTCTGCTGGAGAGTCCATAGTGTTCTATATCTATCAGTGAGTCCATAGTGTTCTATATCTATCAGTGAGTCTCTGCTGGAGAGTCCATAGTGTTCTATATCTATCAGTGAGTCTGCTGGAGAGTCCATAGTGTTCTATATCTATCAGTGAGTCTCTGCTGGCTTTCTTCTATTCTATCAGTGAGTCCATAGTGTTCTATATCTATCAGTGAGTCTCTGCTGGAGAGTCCATAGTGTTCTATATCTATCAGTGAGTCCATCTTCTAGTCTCTGCTGGAGAGTCCATAGTGTTCTATATCTATCAGTGAGTCTCTGCTGGAGAGTCCATAGTGTTCTATATCTATCAGTGAGTCCATAGTGTTCTATATCTATCAGTGAGTCTCTGCTGGTGAGTCCATAGTGTTCTATATCTATCAGTGAGTCCATAGTGTTCTATATCTATCAGTGAGTCCATAGTGTTCTATATCTATCAGTGAGTCTCTGTCGTGCACATGAGGTGATGAAGTTACACTTGTATGCATTTCACTACTAAATGTTTGCCGTCAGAAATCTTATAATGTCTTTCTGTCAGAGAGCTCTGGATGAGGTATCTGAACAGCTGCCATATTGTCCCTGTGCTTCCTACTAGCGTTTTTTTCCCCCTCTTCCGTTCTTCTCCCATCTGCC
This sequence comes from Coregonus clupeaformis, assembly GCF_020615455.1. Lineage (NCBI taxonomy): Eukaryota > Metazoa > Chordata > Actinopteri > Salmoniformes > Salmonidae > Coregonus > Coregonus clupeaformis. The sequence continues at coordinate 20,648,657 of NC_059195.1, forward strand.
CCGTGTACACATGCTGCTCTTCCTTCAGAAAAGCATGCATCACAACTTAGTTCATTTGCTAAATTTTTTCTCTTTCGCTTGTAAATGTCCACACACACTGAAAATAACTTTCGGTAGCTATTAGCTATGCTTGTATAACTGTATGAGCTGGATTTGCCTGTCTTTGCAATTAGTTTATGCTCGTTTTCGCTCGTTAGCATTTAGCTATGTGATTTCACTATTACTTGTGCTAATTCTGTTAGCATTCTGGTTGTAGAGACCCAATGGGTTTTTCATTTTAGCGCCCCCTTGTGTGCTATGCCGGTAATACCGTAAATCCCGGGATGGCAGAAGAACGGTATGACTGTATGGAAATCTGTATACCGCCCAAGCCTACTATCAAGGTTTTACAACTTTTATTCACATCCCGTCAGGGACAATCAATAGGTATTGCCGCGTCTCTAATAATAACCACCTCCTCTTAAGAAGAGAGACGTATAGGACTCATCTCTTCAGATGAGAGATATAGGACTCATCTCTTCAGGGCTTAGGTTTCTGCTTAGATATCTGCCTCCAGTGTGAGATAAGTTAGGCTAGTTCTATCTATTAAATTGTCTTCCAAATGTGTCTTCCATTTTCAGGAATTTTTCTGTGCAGAATAAACCCCCAGTTGTAAGTCCCCACTGCAATGTGACTGAGACTGTCTGTCCTTCGTTGCTATGATTGTGTAAGAGCTCAACCAGAAAGACAATCTGTTGCTTGGCCAACGCATGAGCACTGTGAAATGAAACTATAACACTACTAAATATTGAAGACAACCAGCCAGCCTCTCTCTCTCTCCCTCTGACTCCCTCGTGCCTTGTTACCAGGCTGAATGTTATTATCTACAGGCTGAATGGAGGACTGCTATTGGAGAGAGTAACGTTAGCCCCTTTCAGCAGACCTCCAGTCATTTCTTCTACTACAACTGATAGAGATCGCTTTCTGTCCTTGTCATCACAAGCAGGACCAGACAGGCTTTTGTATTGTCAGCTTGTTGAAGCTTTGGCCTGCGTCTCCTGGTGTAACACTGTTTCTCCCAGGCAGGGTGCACTTGATACTGTGTTGCTAGTTACATTTCTGAGTGGTAAGGAAATAAAATGTAGTCCAGACATGAGGACTTGGACTAGTTGGTCAGCTAATGAACCTGCTACACACTACAGGCCCTCCCTCCGTTCCCTCCCTCCCCTCCGTTCCCTCCCTCCCCTCCGTTCCCTCCCTCCCCTCCCTCCCCTTTGTTCCTCCCTCCCCTCCCTCCCCTCCGTTCCCTCCCCTTTGTTCCTCCCTCCCCTCTGTTCCTCCCTCCCCTCTGTTCCTCCCTCCCCTCTGTTCCTCCCTCCCCTCCGTTCCCTCTGTTCCTCCCTCCCCTCCGTTCCCTCCCCTCTGTTCCTCCCTCCCCTCCCTCCCTCTGTTCCTCCCTCCCCTCTGTTCCTCCCTCCCCTCTGTTCCTCCCTCCCCTCCGTTCCCTCCCTCCCCTCAGTTCCCTCCCTCCCCTCAGTTCCCTCCCTCCCCTCTGTTCCTCCCTCCCCTCCCTCCCTCTGTTCCTCCCTCCCCTCTGTTCCTCCCTCCCCTCTGTTCCTCCCTCCCCTCTGTTCCCTCCCTCCCCTCAGTTCCCTCCCTCCCCTCCGTTCTCTCCCTCCCCTTTGTTCCTCCCTCCCTCCCTCCCCTCTGTTCCTCCCTCCCCTCTGTTCCTCCCTCCCCTCTGTTCCTCCCTCCCCTCTGTTCCTCCCTCCCCTCTGTTCCTCCCTCCCCTCTGTTCCTCCCTCCCCTCTGTCCCTCCCTCCCCTCTGTCCCTCCCTCCCCTCTGTCCCTCCCTCCCCTCTGTTCCTCCCTCCCCTCTGTTCCTCCCTCCCCTCCGTTCCCTCCCGCCCCTCCGTTCCTTCCATCCCCTCCCTCCCCTCCGTTCCCTCCCCTTTGTTCCTCCCTCCCCTTTGTTCCTCCCTCCCCTCCCTCCCCTCAGTTCCCTCCCTCCCCTCTGTTCCTCCCTCCCCTCTGTTCCTCCCTCCCCTCTGTTCCTCCCTCCCCTCCGTTCCCTCCCTCCCCTCCGTTCTCTCCCTCCCCTTTGTTCCTCCCTCCCCTCCCTCCCCTCAGTTCCCTCCCTCTCCTCTGTTCCTCCCTCCCCTCCGTTCCCTCTCCTCTATCCCCTCCGTTCCCTCCCTCCCTCCCCTCAGTTCCCTCCCTCTCCTCTGTTCCTCCCTCCCCTCTGTTCCTCCCTCCCCTCTGTTCCTCCCTCCCCTCCGTTCCCTCCCTCCCTCCCCTCCCTCCCCTCAGTTCGCTCCCTCCCCTCTGTTCCTCCCTCCCCTCTGTTCCTCCCTCCCCTCTGTTCCTCCCTCCCCTCTGTTCCTCCCTCCCCTCAGTTCCCTCCCTCCCCTCAGTTCCCTCCCTCCCCTCCGTTCTCTCCCTCCCCTCCGTTCCCTCCCCTCTGTTCCTCCCTCCCCTCAGTTCCCTCCCTCTCCTCTGTTCCTCCCTCCCCTCTGTTCCTCCCTCCCCTCCGTTCCCTCCCCTCTGTTCCTCCCTCCCCTCTGTTCCTCCCTCCCCTCTGTTCCTCCCTCCCCTCTGTTCCTCCCTCCCCTCCGTTCCCTCCCTCCGTTTCCCTCCCTCACCCCCGTTCCCTCCCTCCCCTCCGTTCCTTCCATCCCCTCCCTCCCCTCTGTTCCTCCCTCCCCTCTGTTCCTCCCTCCCCCCGTTCCCTCCCTCCCCTCTGTTCTCTCCCTCCCCTCTGTTCCTCCCTCCCCTCCGTTCCTTCCATCCCCTCCCTCCCCTCCGTTCCCTCCCCTTTGTTCCTCCCTCCCCTCCCTCCCCTTTGTTCCTCCCTCCCCTCCCTCCCCTCAGTTCCCTCCCTCCCCTCTGTTCCTCCCTCCCCTCTGTTCCTCCCTCCCCTCAGTTCCCTCCCTCCCCTCTGTTCCTCCCTCCCCTCTGTTCCTCCCTCCCCTCTGTTCCTCCCTCCCTCCGTTCCCTCCCCTCTGTTCCTCCCTCCCCTCCCTCCCCTCTGTTCCTCCCTCCCCTCTGTTCCTCCCTCCCCTCTGTTCCTCCCTCCCCTCTGTTCCTCCCTCCCCTCTGTTCCTCCCTCCCTCCGTTCCCTCCCCTCTGTTCCTCCCTCCGTTCCCTCCCCTCTGTTCCTCCCTCCCCTCCCTCCCCTCAGTTCCTTCCATCCCCTCCCTCCCCTCCGTTCCCTCCCCTCCGTTCCTCCCTCCCCTCTGTTCCTCCCTCCCCTCTGTTCCTCCCTCCCCCCGTTCCCTCCCTCCCCTCAGTTCCCTCCCTCCCCTCCGTTCTCTCCCTCCCCTTTGTTCCTCCCTCCCCTCCCTCCCCTCCCTCCCTCTGTTCCTCCCTCCCCTCTGTTCCTCCCTCCCCTCTGTTCCTCCCTCCCCTCTGTTCCTCCCTCCCCTCCGTTCCCTCCCTCCCCTCAGTTCCCTCCCTCCCCTCCGTTCTCTCCCTCCCCTTTGTTCCTCCCTCCCTCCCTCCCCTCTGTTCCTCCCTCCCCTCTGTTCCTCCCTCCCCTCTGTTCCTCCCTCCCCTCTGTTCCTCCCTCCCCTCTGTTCCTCCCTCCCCTCTGTCCCTCCCTCCCCTCTGTCCCTCCCTCCCCTCTGTCCCTCCCTCCCCTCTGTTCCTCCCTCCCCTCTGTTCCTCCCTCCCCTCCGTTCCCTCCCGCCCCTCCGTTCCTTCCATCCCCTCCCTCCCCTCTGTTCCCTCCCCTTTGTTCCTCCCTCCCCTTTGTTCCTCCCTCCCCTCCCTCCCCTCAGTTCCCTCCCTCCCCTCTGTTCCTCCCTCCCCTCTGTTCCTCCCTCCCCTCTGTTCCTCCCTCCCCTCTGTTCCTCCCTCCCCTCTGTTCCTCCCTCCCTCCGTTCCCTCCCCTCTGTTCCTCCCTCCGTTCCCTCCCCTCTGTTCCTCCCTCCCCTCCCTCCCCTCAGTTCCTTCCATCCCCTCCCTCCCCTCCGTTCCCTCCCCTCTGTTCCTCCCTCCCTCTGTTCCTCCCTCCCCTCTGTTCCTCTCTCCCCTCTGTTCCTCCCTCCCCTCTGTTCCTCCCTCCCCCCCGTTCCCTCCCTCCCCTCTGTTCCCTCCCTCCCCTCTGTTCCTCCCTCCCCTCTGTTCCTCCCTCCCCTTTGTTCCTCCCTCCCCTCCCTCCCCTTTGTTCCTCCCTCCCCTCCCTCCCCTCCCTCCCCTCAGTTCCCTCCCTCCCCTCTGTTCCTCCCTCCCCTCTGTTCCTCCCTCCCCTCTGTTCCTCCCTCCCCTCTGTTCCTCCCTCCCTCCGTTCCCTCCCCTCTGTTCCTCCCTCCCCTCCCTCCCCTCTGTTCCTCCCTCCCCTCCGTTCCTCCCTCCCCTCTGTTCCTCCCTCCCCTCTGTTCCTCTCTCCCCTCTGTTCCTCCCTCCCCTCTGTTCCCTCCCTCCCCTCTGTTCCTCCCTCCCCTCTGTTCCTCCCTCCCCTCTGTTCCTCCCTCCCCTTTGTTCCTCCCTCCCTCCCTCCCCTTTGTTCCTCCCTCCCTCCCTCCCCTCAGTTCCCTCCCTCCCCTCTGTTCCTCCCTCCCCTCTGTTCCTCCCTCCCCTCTGTTCCTCCCTCCCCTCTGTTCCTCCCTCCCTCCGTTCCCTCCCCTCTGTTCCTCCCTCCCCTCCCTCCCCTCTGTTCCTCCCTCCCCTCCGTTCCTCCCTCCCCTCTGTTCCTCCCTCCCCTCTGTTCCTCCCTCCCTCCGTTCCCTCCCCTCTGTTCCTCCCTCCCCTCAGTTCCTTCCATCCCCTCCGTTCCCTCCCCTTTGTTCCTCCCTCCCCTCCCTCCCCTCAGTTCTTTCCCTCCCCTCTGTTCCTCTCTCCCCTCTGTTCCTCCCTCCCCCTCTGTTCCTCCCTCCCCTCTGTTCCTCCCTCCCCTTTGTTCCTCCCTCCCCTCCCTCCCCTTTGTTCCTCCCTCCCCTCCCTCCCCTCAGTTCCCTCCCTCCCCTCTGTTCCTCCCTCCCCTCTGTTCCTCCCTCCCCTCTGTTCCTCCCTCCCCTCTGTTCCTCCCTCCCTCCGTTCCCTCCCCTCTGTTCCTCCCTCCCTCCCCTCCCTCCCCTCCGTTCCCTCCCCTCTGTTCCTCCCTCCCCTCTGTTCCTCCCTCCCTCCGTTCCCTCCCCTCTGTTCCTCCCTCCCCTCTGTTCCTCCCTCCCTCCGTTCCCTCCCCTCTGTTCCTCCCTCCCTCCGTTCCCTCCCCTCTGTTCCTCCCTCCCCTCTGTTCCTCCCTCCCTCCGTTCCCTTCCTCTGTTCCTCCCTCCCCTCTGTTCCTCCCTCCCCTCTGTTCCTCCCTCCCCTCTGTTCCTCCCTCCCCTCTGTTCCTCCCTCCCCTCTGTTCCTCCCTCCCTCTGTTCCTCCCCCCTCTCCTTCCCCTCCCTCCCCTCCTTCCCCTCCCTCTCCTCTGTTCCTCCCTCCCCTCTGTTCCTCCCTCCCCTCTGTTCCTCCCTCCCCTCTGTTCCTCCCTCCCCTCTGTTCCTCCCTCCCTCTGTTCCTCCCCCCCTCTCCTTCCCCTCCCCCCCCTCCTTCCCCTCCCTCTCCTCTGTTCCTCCCTCCCCTCTGTTCCTCCCTCCCCTCTGTTCCTCCCTCCCCTCTGTTCCTCCCTCTCCTCTGTTCCTCCCTCCCCCTCTGTTCCTCCCTCCCCTCTGTTCCTCCCTCCCCTCTGTTCCTCCCTCCCCTCTGTTCCTCCCTCCCCTCTGTTCCTCCCTCCCCTCTGTTCCTCCCTCCCCTCTGTTCCTCCCTCCCCTCTGTTCCTCCCTCCCTCCGTTCCCTCCCCTCTGTTCCTCCCTCCCTCCGTTCCCTCCCCTCTGTTCCTCCCTCTCCTCTGTTCCTCCCTCCCCTCTGTTCCTCCCTCTCCTCTGTTCCTCCCTCCCCTCTGTTCCTCCCTCCCTCCGTTCCCTCCCCTCTGTTCCTCCCTCCCTCCGTTCCCTCCCCTCTGTTCCTCCCTCTCCTCTGTTCCTCCCTCCCCTCTGTTCCTCCCTCTCCTCTGTTCCTCCCTCCCCTCTGTTCCTCCCTCCCTCCGTTCCCTCCCCTCTGTTCCTCCCTCCCTCCGTTCCCTCCCCTCTGTTCCTCCCTCCCTCCGTTCCCTCCCCTCTGTTCCTCCCTCTCCTCTGTTCCTCCCTCCCCTCTGTTCCTCCCTCTCCTCTGTTCCTCCCTCCCCTCTGTTCCTCCCTCCCTCCGTTCCCTCCCCTCTGTTCCTCCCTCCCTCCGTTCCCTCCCCTCTGTTCCTCCCTCTCCTCTGTTCCTCCCTCCCCTCTGTTCCTCCCTCTCCTCTGTTCCTCCCTCCCCTCTGTTCCTCCCTCCCTCCGTTCCCTCCCCTCTGTTCCTCCCTCCCTCCGTTCCCTCCCCTCTGTTCCTCCCTCTCCTCTGTTCCTCCCTCTCCTCTGTTCCTCCCTCCCCCTCTGTTCCTCCTTCCCCTCTGTTCCTCCCTCCCTCCGATCCCACCCTCCCTCTCCTCTGTTCCTCCCTCCCCTCTGTTCCTCCTTCCCCTCTGTTCCTCCCTCTCCTCTGTTCCTCCCTCCCCTCTGTTCCTCCTTCCCCTCTGTTCCTCCCTCCCCTCTGTTCCTCCTTCCCCTCCCTCCCCTCTGTTCCTCCCTCCCCTCTGTTCCTCCATCCCCTCTGTTCCTCCCTCCCCACCCTCCCTCTCCGTTCCCTCCCTCCTCTCTGTACTATCTCCACTGAGTCACCCACTCACTGGTTGTCATTTCTCTCCACCAACCAAAATGTGTGCTCCCAGAATGCTAAAGTACTTCATTTATAAACTGGCTCTTGACACCAAGGAGTGTTTTTTGCAGCCTGGAGTGTTGCTCCTCTCCTCGTATCTCCCGACAGCAGCATGCTTTGCACAGTTTGCCAGTCATCCATAAATCATATTCCTTTAGTAATTCATGGTGCTGACTGACTGACTGTGTGTAGCTAGCTTGTAAACAGGACCAGGGCAGTACAGTGCTGTGACTAGCCTCCTAGTCTGTCAGGACCAGGGCAGTACAGTGCTGTGACTAGCCTCCTAGTCTGTCAGGACCAGGGCAGTACAGTGCTGTGACTAGCCTCCTAGTCTGTCAGGACCAGGGCAGTACAGTGCTGTGACTAGCCTCCTAGTCTGTCAGGACCAGGGCAGTACAGTGCTGTGACTAGCCTCCTAGTCTGTCAGGACCAGGGCAGTACAGTGCTGTGACTAGCCTCATAGTCTGTCAGGACCAGGGCAGTACAGTGCTGTGACTAGCCTCCTAGTCTGTACAGGACCAGGGCAGTACAGTGCTGTGACTAGCCTCCTAGTCTGTCAGGACCAGGGCAGTACAGTGCTGTGACTAGCCTCCTAGTCTGTCAGGACCAGGGCAGTACAGTGCTGTGACTAGCCTCCTAGTCTGTCAGGACCAGGGCAGTACAGTGCTGTGACTAGCCTCCTAGTCTGTCAGGACCAGGGCAGTACAGTGCTGTGACTAGCCTCCTAGTCTGTCAGGACCAGGGCAGTACAGTGCTGTGACTAGCCTCCTAGTCTGTCAGGACCAGGGCAGTACAGTGCTGTGACTAGCCTCCTAGTCTGTCAGGACCAGGGCAGTACAGTGCTGTGACTAGCCTCCTAGTCTGTCAGGACCAGGGCAGTACAGTGCTGTGACTAGCCTCCTAGTCTGTCAGGACCAGGGCAGTACAGTGCTGTGACTAGCCTCCTAGTCTGTCAGGACCAGGGCAGTACAGTGCTGTGACTAGCCTCCTAGTCTGTCAGGACCAGGGCAGTACAGTGCTGTGACTAGCCTCCTAGTCTGTCTCTCTCTGATGATTGATGAGTGTATCTCTGTCAAACTTCATATGTCAAATCTCATTGGAAGGATTTGAGGTTAGGCAGCGATAGTTTCTTGACCTGCAACAACCATGTGATTACAGTGTTGTTCGTGGTAGTCAGGTGGTCGACCCTAGACTACTAGATGTCACATGCTAATTTCTGTGCTGCTTGTGTAACCCTGTTTGAGATGTTAATGTGGCTAACGTACATATCTGACGTCGTCACGATGCCTAGAGAAGCGTTTAACCCTTTTAATATGCTATAATGATAACTGCTACTAGACTGTTAAGTCTCTAACCTCACACTCCCACCACCCTTTGACCTCTGACCTTTTACAGGAAGTGATGATGAGTACAGCGACGACGACGACATGAGCTGGAAGGTTCGCCGTGCGGCCGCCAAGTGCCTGGACGCCGTGGTCAGCACACGCCACGAGATGCTGCCAGAGTTCTACCGCACCGTGTCGCCCGCACTCATCGCCCGCTTCAAGGCACACACACACACACACACACACACACACCACTATCCCGTGTTCCTCTAGGTTTCTATCTTCCAAGGAGTTTTACCTAGCCATTGGGCGTCTGTTTGTGTTTGTGGTTGCACTCTGAGTCTAGGCCGGGTTACTAAAAAGTAAAAGCACTTTGACATCAACAGTTGGGCTTTATAAAAACATTTTGATTGATTGATTGACTAATGTATTGGCTGATGTATTGACTGATGGATTTGTAGGAGCGGGAGGAGAACGTGAAGGCTGATGTGTTCCATGCCTACCTGTCGCTGCTGAAACAGACACGTCCTGCTCAGAGCTGGCTGTGTGACCCCGATGCCATGGAACAAGGAGAGACTCCACTCACCATGCTGCAGAACCAGGTAAAACACAGAGAGAGACTCCACTCACCATGCTGCAGAACCAGGTAAAACACAGAGAGAGACTCCACTCACCATGCTGCAGAACCAGGTAAAACACAGAGAGAGAGACTCCACTCACCATGCTGCAGAACCAGGTAAAACACAGAGAGAGAGACTCCACTCACCATGCTGCAGAACCAGGTAAAACACAGAGAGACTCCACTCACCATGCTGCAGAACCAGGTAAAACACAGAGAGAGACTCCACTCACCATGCTGCAGAACCAGGTAAAACACAGAGAGAGACTCCACTCACCATGCTGCAGAACCAGGTAAAACACAGAGAGAGACTCCACTCACCATGCTGCAGAACCAGGTAAAACACAGAGAGAGACTCCACTCACCATGCTGCAGAACCAGGTAAAACACAGAGAGAGACTCCACTCACCATGCTGCAGAACCAGGTAAAACACAGAGAGAGACTCCACTCACCATGCTGCAGAACCAGGTAAAACACAGAGAGAGACTCCACTCACCATGCTGCAGAACCAGGTAAAACACAGAGAGAGACTCCACTCACCATGCTGCAGAACCAGGTAAAACACAGAGAGAGAGACTCCACTCACCATGCTGCAGAACCAGGTAAAACACAGAGAGAGACTCCACTCACCATGCTGCAGAACCAGGTAAAACACAGAGAGAGACTCCACTCACCATGCTGCAGAACCAGGTAAAACACAGAGAGAGACTCCACTCACCATGCTGCAGAACCAGGTAAAACACAGAGAGAGAGACTCCACTCACCATGCTGCAGAACCAGGTAAAACAGAGAGAGGCACTGCCCAATCTGGCTGGTAGACCATACGTTCTACTAGCCAATGGTGGGTGATGTTCTTTTAGCCAAGGATCCAAAAATCTGTGCTGTGCGATATTTCAGAAGACACGTTTTTCGGGCTAGTTTGGCACGTTTCCTACTAGCCTGGTCTAAACAGTACTACCTGGTTACCTGTATTAATGCATCACACCAATGTAATGCTCCTATGTTAATGCTCACACACACACAGAGGGTCGAGAGAGTAGTATTTCTGATATTTATCCTAGTGGTAGTTCTAGTGTGTATTAGGCAGTAGTATTTCTGATATTTATCCTAGTGGTAGTTCTAGTATGTATTAGTCCAGTAGTATGTCTGATATTTATCCTAGTGGTAGTTCTAGTGTGTATTAGTCGGTAGTATTTCTGATATTTATCCTAGTGGTAGTTCTAGTATGTATTAGTCAGTAGTATTTCTGATATTTATCCTAGTGGTAGTTCTAGTATGTAGTAGTCAGTAGTATTTCTGATATTTATCCTAGTGGTAGTTCTAGTATGTATTAGTCAGTAGTATTTCTGATATTTATCCTAGTGGTAGTTCTAGTATGTATTAGTTGGTAGTATTTCTGATATTTATCCTAGTGGTAGTTCTAGTATGTATTAGTCAGTAGTATTTCTGATATTTATCCTAGTGGTAGTTCTAGTATGTATTAGTCAGTAGTATTTCTGATATTTATCCTAGTGGTAGTTCTAGTATGTATTAGTCAGTAGTATTTCTGATATTTATCCTAGTGGTAGTTCTAGTATGTAGTAGTCAGTAGTATTTCTGATATTTATCCTAGTGGTAGTTCTAGTATGTATTAGTCAGTAGTATTTCTGATATTTATCCTAGTGGTAGTTCTAGTATGTATTAGTTGGTAGTATTTCTGATATTTATCCTAGTGGTAGTTCTAGTATGTATTAGTCAGTAGTATTTCTGATATTTATCCTAGTGGTAGTTCTAGTATGTATTAGTCAGTAGTATTTCTGATATTTATCCTAGTGGTAGTTCTAGTATGTATTAGTCAGAAGTATTTCTGATATTTATCCTAGTGGTAGTTCTAGTGTGTATTAGTCGGTAGTATTTCTGATATTTATCCTAGTGGTAGTTCTAGTATGTATTAGTTGGTAGTATTTCTGATATTTCTCCTAGTGGTAGTTCTAGTGTGTATTAGTCCGTAGTATGTCTGATATTTCTCCTAGTGGTAGTTCTAGTGTGTATTAGTCGGTAGTATTTCTGATATTTATCCTAGTGGTAGTTCTAGTATGTATTAGTCAGTAGTATTTCTGATATTTATCCTAGTGGTAGTTCTAGTATGTATTAGTCAGTAGTATTTCTGATATTTATCCTAGTGGTAGTTCTAGTGTGTATTAGTCAGTAGTATTTCTGATATTTATCCTAGTGGTAGTTCTAGTATGTATTAGTCGGTAGTATTTCTGATATTTATCCTAGTGGTAGTTCTAGTATGTATTAGTCAGTAGTATTTCTGATATTTATCCTAGTGGTAGTTCTAGTATGTAGTAGTCAGTAGTATTTCTGATATTTATCCTAGTGGTAGTTCTAGTATGTATTAGTCAGTAGTATTTCTGATATTTATCCTAGTGGTAGTTCTAGTATGTATTAGTTGGTAGTATTTCTGATATTTATCCTAGTGGTAGTTCTAGTATGTATTAGTCAGTAGTATTTCTGATATTTATCCTAGTGGTAGTTCTAGTATGTATTAGTCAGTAGTATTTCTGATATTTATCCTAGTGGTAGTTCTAGTATGTATTAGTCAGTAGTATTTCTGATATTTATCCTAGTGGTAGTTCTAGTGTGTATTAGTCAGTAGTATTTCTGATATTTATCCTAGTGGTAGTTATAGTATGTATTAGTCAGTAGTATTTCTGATATTTCTCCTAGTGGTAGTTCTAGTGTGTATTAGTCCGTAGTATGTCTGATATTTCTCCTAGTGGTAGTTCTAGTGTGTATTAGTCCGTAGTATGTCTGATATTTCTCCTAGTGGTAGTTCTAGTGTGTATTAGTCCGTAGTATGTCTGATATTTCTCCTAGTGGTAGTTCTAGTGTGTATTAGTCCGTAGTATGTCTGATATTTCTCCTAGTGGTAGTTCTAGTGTGTATTAGTCCGTAGTATTTCTGATATTTCTCCTAGTGGTAGTTCTAGTGTGTATTAGTCCGTAGTATGTCTGATATTTCTCCTAGTGGTAGTTCTAGTGTATATTAATCAGTAGTATGTCTGATATTTCTCCTAGTGGTAGTTCTAGTGTGTATTAGTCCGTAGTATTTCTGATATTTATCCTAGTGGTAGTTCTAGTATGTATTAGTCCGTAGTATGTCTGATATTTATCCTAGTGGTAGTTCTAGTGTGTAGTAGTCCGTAGTATGTCTGATATTTATCCTAGTGGTAGTTCTAGTGTGTATTAGTCAGTAGTATGTCTGATATTTATCCTAGTGGTAGTTCTAGTGTGTATTAGTCAGTAGTATGTCTGATATTTATCCTAGTGGTAGTTCTAGTGTGTATTAGTCCGTAGTATGTCTGATATTTATCCTAGTGGTAGTTCTAGTGTGTATTAGTGCGTAGTATGTCTGATAGTTATCCTAGTGGTAGTTCTAGTATGTATTAGTCCGTAGTATGTCTGATATTTCTCCTAGTGGTAGTTCTAGTGTGTATTAGTGCGTAGTATGTCTGATATTTCTCCTAGTGGTAGTTCTAGTGTGTATTAGTCCGTAGTATGTCTGATATTTATCCTAGTGGTAGTTCTAGTGTGTATTAGTCCGTAGTATTTCTGATATTTCTCCTAGTGGTAGTTCTAGTGTGTATTAGTCCGTAGTATGTCTGATATTTCTCCTAGTGGTAGTTCTAGTATGTATTAGTCCGTAGTATGTCTGATATTTCTCCTAGTGGTAGTTCTAGTGTGTATTAGTCAGTAGTATTTCTGATATTTCTCCTAGTGGTAGTTCTAGTGTGTATTAGTCAGTAGTATTTCTGATATTTCTCCTAGTGGTAGTTCTAGTGTGTATTAGTCCGTAGTATGTCTGATATTTCTCCTAGTGGTAGTTCTAGTGTGTATTAGTGCGTAGTATGTCTGATATTTCTCTCTCCCGCCGGGTGCTGCTGCAGGTGCCAATGATCGTTAAGGCCCTGCATAAGCAGATGAAGGAGAAAAGTGTCAAGACTCGCCAGTGCTGCTTCAACATGCTGACAGAGCTGGTCAACGTGCTGCCTGGAGCCCTCACACAACACATCCCTGTCCTCGTACCAGGTAGGTTACTACCCTAACCCTGGAGCCCTCACCCAACACATCCCTGTCCTCGTACCAGGTAGGTTACTACCCTGCCCTAACCCTGGAGCCCTCACACAACACATCCCTGTCCTCGTACCAGGTAGGTTACTACCCTACCCTAACCCTGGAGTCCTCACACAACATAACTTGCACTGAGTGGGCAGTTTATTAGGTACACCACCCCGTTCAGAAAAATGGTTAGCTTCTACAGACAGTGAGTCACGTGGCCTTGGCTTGCTATATAAAACAGGCAGACAGGCATCGAGGCATTCAGTTACTGTTTGATTGAACGTTAGAATGGGCAAAACGAGTGACCTGAGAGACTGAGCGTGGTATGATCCTCTGTGTCAGACGCACCGGTTCCAGTCTCTGAGAAACGGCCGGCCTCCTGGGCTTTTTACAAACAACAGTGTCTAGGGTTTACCGAGAATGGTGCGACAAACAAAAAACATCCGGTCAGCGACAGTCCTGTGGGTGAAAACAGCTCGTTGATGAGAAAGGTCGAAGGAGAATGGCGAGAATGGTGCAAGCTAACAGGCGGGCCACAAACAGGAAAACAACGGTGCAGTACAACAGTGGTGTGCAGAACGGCATCTCGGAACGCACAACTCGTCGGTCCTTGCCACGGATGGGCTATTGCAGCAGACGACCACACCGGGTTCCACTCCTATCAGCTAAAAACAAGAAGAAGCGGCTCCAGTGGGCACGCCATCACCAACACTGGACAATTCAGTAGTAGAAAAACATTGCCTGGACTGACGAATCCCGATTCCTCTTGCGTCATGCTGATGGCAGAGTCAGGATTTGGCGTGAGTCCATGGTCCCATCCTGCCTGGTGTCAACGCTACAGGCTGGTGGCAGTGGTGTACTGGTGTGGGGAATGTTTTCCTGTCACACGTTCGGTCCCTTGATACCAATTTGAGCAACGTTTCAGTGCCCCGAAGAATTCCAGCTGTTCTGGAGGCAAAGGTGAGGGGTCTGACCCCCGGTACTAGATGGGTGTACCTCATGTGAACCTGAAATTTGTCCCCCGGACACCACACACACACACACACACACACACACACACACACACACACACACACACACACACACACGCACACACGAAGGAGAGGCTGAAAGCAGCATTGGATCAGCTGCAGAGCTACACTTCCCCTGGAGCAGCCTTTGCTCAAGGGCACAATGGTAGTAGTTGGCACCCCGAGATTCTGATCTCACTCTTGCCAGACTTTTACCCGGGGCCTATCCTGGTCTCTCACCCCCAACATCTCAGTGCTGCTCCCAGGAACGAGGCTCCCGCCCTTGGCACATTCTTCAGCCTCATCCCTCTGGTCTGGAGGTCACTCCGTCTGACGGAGGCTGGCTGACCGACACACTCAGGCTGATTTTCGGTTCTTATGAAATGATGACATTAAATGCCTTTTCATGTCTTAGTGGAATGAGAGTAGTTGAGTTGACAGGAAATATGTTGAAGGAGAACATTGTATTATTTTACCTAGTCAACGTGTCACCTTAGAGGAATCGATGGATTGATAGTTCTGCGTGTTGTTTATTGCTGTTTGCAGCCATAGGGTCTTCTTTCCCTTTAGAACACTACAAGTGATTTATTACGACTTGTTCGCAGTTAAATGCAACACACCAAAGGCAACAAGAGTAGATTTTATATCATGTTCTGTCATTTTCTAAATGACCTTGGGAGAGAAACCAGTCATTGTAGTTTCCCCAACATGCTCCTCCGAACTCTATTCTACAGTGCCACTGCTCTGCTTCAGTAACCCACCGCAATGGGATTATATAGGATCAATGTAATATGAAGCTAGCTTCTCCTTCCCTGCATGGACCAGGGGAGTGGAGGATCTGAAAGGGGCTGATCATCACTATTATCTGCCTGTTGTTGTATTGATTCTTACTGTAAAACCTTCCTGTTGTTGTATTGATTCTTACTGTAAAATCTTCCTGTTGTTTGTATTGATTCTTACTGGAAAACCTTCCTGTTGTTGTATTGATTCTTATTGTAAAACCTTCCTGTTGTTGAATTGATTCTTACTGTAAAACCTTCCTGTTGTTTGTATTGATTCTTACTGTAAAACCTTCCTGTTGTTGTATTGATTCTTACTGTAAAACCTTCCTGTTGTTGTATTGATTCTTACTGTAAAACCTTCCTGTTGTTGTATTGATTCTTACTGTAAAACCTTCCTGTTTGTATTGATTCTTACTGGAAAACCTTCCTGTTGTTGTATTGATTCTTATTGTAAAACCTTCCTGTTGTTGTATTGATTCTTATTGTAAAACCTTCCTGTTGTTGAATTGATTCTTACTGTAAAACCTTCCTGTTGTTTGTATTGATTCTTACTGTAAAACCTTCCTGTTGTATTGATTCTTACTGTAAAACCTTCCTGTTGTTGTATTGATTCTTACTGTAAAACCTTCCTGTTGTTGTATTGATTCTTACTGTAAACCTTCCTGTTGTTGTATTGAGTCTTACTGTAAACCTTCCTGTTTAGTAAGGAAGCTCTCTGTTTTCCTCATTGTATTTTGTGTTCCCTGAAACATGGGTCAGGTTTCTGACCTCACCGGCACCACTTTCCTAATCTGTTTCCCTTCTTTCCTTTCATATTCTAATGCATTGGGCCGGTTTCCCCAGACACACATCACACCTAGTCCTAGACTAAAAAGCACTTTCAATGGAGTTTCTAGTCTAGGACTAGGCTTAATCTGTGTCCGGGAAACCCTCTCTCAATGTGCATATCGACTAAACTAACCTACTCTCCCTCCCTCCCAACAGGAATCATCTTCTCTCTCAACGACAAGTCCAGTTCGTCCAACCTGAAGATCGATGCCCTGTCCTGTCTGTATGTGGTCCTGTGTAACCACCAGCCCCAAGTCTTCCACCCCCATGTTCAGGTCGGATATTAGGACTTTTAAAATAGTCTCAGAACTCTCACTGAGTGGTCCATCCACAAAAAAAAAGTATTTCTTTATTTGAAAGACGTCTTGTCATTTTGTGAAGTGACACTTGAATAAACTTTTTAATAAACTTTTCTAACCTGTAACCTCCAAAGGCCCTGGTGCCGCCCGTGGTGGCATGTGTGGGAGACCCCTTCTATAAGATCACCTCTGAGGCCCTGCTGGTCACCCAACAGTTGGTCAAGGTGATCAGGTAAGGTTATCTAGTCTATTCTAATACATGCGTATTGGTGTGTTCTCTTGTTTTTAATAGGATAACTACATGTTTCACCAGAGGTAACTCGAGTCGTGTGTTGCTGTTTTTCATTCTGTCTGTACAGTATTTTATTTTTATTTTTAATCTGATGCAAGCACATGGCCCAGTATGGGGGAAATGAAGCACATGGCCCAGTATGGGGGAAATGAAGCACATGGCCCAGTATGGGGGAAATGAAGCACATGGCCCAGTATGGGGGAAATGAAGCTTTCTCAATGTGAATCTGAATCTTCTCAGACCTCTGGACCAGCCGGAGAGGGACACCTTCGATGCTTCTCCCTACATCACTGACCTCTTCACCTGCACCATCAAACGCCTCAAGGCTGCCGACATCGACCAGGAAGTGAAAGAGAGGGCCATTTCCTGTATGGGTCAGATCATCTGTAACCTAGGAGACAGCCTGGGGGCCGACCTCCCTGGGACGCTGCACATCTTCCTAGAGCGCCTGAAGAATGAGATTACCAGGCTGACTACGGTCAAGGCCCTCACGCTCATCGCAGGTAGGGAGTGGATGATATCGGGAAGTCTTTCAGAATCCATACGTAGGTTTTTCAGAGTCTGTTGATGACGGTTGATTTAATGGCTTGATAAGTGTGTTTTTTTTAAACTAATAAATCAGTTTCCCCGCTCGATAAGAGGTGTGTGTGTATATACTTACTTTTCATACTTGCTCTCTTCCCTAATCACAGGCTCCACGCTGAAGATTGACCTTCGACCTATCCTTGACGAGGCGGTGCCCATCCTGGCGTCGTTCCTGCGTAAGAACCAGCGGGCGCTGAAACTGAGCACCCTGGCCGGCCTCGACATCCTGGTGAAGAACTACAGCGACAGCGTGACTCCGGCCATGATCGACGCGGTGCTGGCCGAGCTGCCTCCACTGATCAGCGAGAGCGACATGCATGTGTCCCAGATGGCCATCAGCTTCCTGACCACCCTGGCCCGTGTCCACCCTCTCTCCCTGGCTAAGATCGGGGGGTCGACCATCCTCTCAGAGCTCATCTCTCTGGTCAGGTCTCCTCTTCTGCAAGGAGGGGCCCTCGGTGCCATGTTAGAGTTTTTCCAGGTACGGATGGTTACCAGTTACAGTTTGATAAGGGAATGCTTTATTAACGTCTAGGACAGCGGATGGGTGAGTTCAATTGACGTACTGTGTTGTAAAAAAGTTTGTGAACTGCTTGGAAAATCAGCAAAAAGAAACGATCAGGTATTTAGGTCCTACTTTGTCCCGATAGAAGATGCTCTGTAGTTTCCCAAACTATCAACTTCGAATCTAGAAGTGTCACTGCTTAATGTTAATTTGTGTATTTATAAAAACACTGACCCTGATCAAGCAGGATTGTTGCACTCAGAAAATACTATATTCTGTTCTTCTATATTCAGGCTCTGGTGGGTACGGGGACACCCTCTCTGGGTTAGGGTTATGTTATATTAAAAACGGTGTTATTGTGTCTCCTCTCCCAGGCTCTGGTGGGTACGGGGACATCCTCTCTGGGTTAGGGTTATGTTATATTAAAAGCGGTGTTATTGTGTCTCCTCTCCCAGGCTCTGGTGGGTACGGGGACACCCTCTCTGGGTTAGGGTTATGTTATATTAAAAGCGGTGTTATTGTGTCTCCTCTCCCAGGCTCTGGTGGGTACGGAGACATCCTCTCTGGGTTACATGGACCTGCTCCGTATGCTGACCGGTCCAGTCTACGCCCAGAGTGCTGCTCTGACACACAAACAGTCCTACTACTCCATCGCCAAGTGTGTGGCTGCTCTGACCCGCGCCTGTCCTAATGTGGGTTCACTGTTCTCTTGGCTTTTAGACATCCTTCCTGTGTTATGTTCTCCTGGAGGGCTTTTAGACATCCTTCCTGTGTTATGTTCTCCTGGAGGACTTTTAGACATCCTTCCTGTGTTATATTCTCCTGGAGGACTTTTAGACATCCTTCCTGTGTTATATTCTCCTGGAGGACTTTTAGACATCCTTCCTGTGTTATGTTCTCCTGGAGGACTTTTAGACATCCTTCCTGTGTTATGTTCTCCTGGAGGACTTTTAGACATCCTTCCTGTGTTATGTTCTCCTGGAGGACTTTTAGACATCCTTCCTGTGTTATGTTCTCCTGGAGGACTTTTAGACATCCTTCCTGTGTTATGTTCTCCTGGAGGACTTTTAGACATCCTTCCTGTGTTATGTTCTCCTGGAGGACTTTTAGACATTCTTCCTGTGTTATGTTCTCCAGGAGGACTTTTAGACATCCTTCCTGTGTTATGTTCTCCTGGAGGACTTTTAGACATCCTTCCTGTGTTATGTTCTCCTGGAGGACTTTTAGACATCCTTCCTGTGTTATGTTCTCCTGGAGGACTTTTAGACATCCTTCCTGTGTTATGTTCTCCTGGAGGACTTTTAGACATCCTTCCTGTGTTATGTTCTCCTGGAGGACTTTTAGACATCCTTCCTGTGTTATGTTCTCCTGGCTTTTAGACATCCTTCCTGTGTTATGTTCTCCTGGAGGACTTTTAGACATCCTTCCTGTGTTATGTTCTCCTGGAGGACTTTTAGACATCCTTCCTGTGTTATGTTCTCCTGGAGGACTTTTAGACATCCTTCCTGTGTTATGTTCTCCTGGAGGACTTTTAGACATCCTTCCTGTGTTATGTTCTCCTGGAGGACTTTTAGACATCCTTCCTGTGTTATGTTCTCCTGGAGGACTTTTAGACATCCTTCCTGTGTTATGTTCTCCTGGAGGACTTTTAGACATCCTTCCTGTGTTATGTTCTCCTGGAGGACTTTTAGACATCCTTCCTGTGTTATGTTCTCCTGGAGGACTTTTAGACATCCTTCCTGTGTTATGTTCTCCTGGAGGGCTTTTAGACATTCTTCCTGTGTTATGTTCTCCTGGAGGGCTTTTAGACATCCTTCCTGTGTTATGTTCTCCTGGAGGACTTTTAGACATCCTTCCTGTGTTATGTTCTCCTGGAGGACTTTTAGACATCCTTCCTGTGTTATGTTCTCCTGGAGGACTTTTAGACATCCTTCCTGTGTTATGTTCTCCTGGAGGACTTTTAGACATCCTTCCTGTGTTATGTTCTCCTGGAGGACTTTTAGACATCCTTCCTGTGTTATGTTCTCCTGGAGGGCTTTTAGACATCCTTCCTGTGTTATGTTCTCCTGGAGGACTTTTAGACATCCTTCCTGTGTTATGTTCTCCTGGAGGACTTTTAGACATCCTTCCTGTGTTATGTTCTCCTGGAGGACTTTTAGACATCCTTCCTGTGTTATGTTCTCCTGGAGGACTTTTAGACATCCTTCCTGTGTTATGTTCTCCTGGAGGACTTTTAGACATCCTTCCTGTGTTATGTTCTCCTGGAGGGCTTTTAGACATCCTTCCTGTGTTATGTTCTCCTGGAGGGCTTTTAGACATCCTTCCTGTGTTATGTTCTCCTGGAGGACTTTTAGACATCCTTCCTGTGTTATGTTCTCCTGGAGGACTTTTAGACATCCTTCCTGTGTTATGTTCTCCTGGAGGACTTTTAGACATTCTTCCTGTGTTATGTTCTCCTGGAGGACTTTTAGACATTCTTCCTGTGTTATGTTCTCCTGGAGGACTTTTAGACATCCTTCCTGTTATGTTCTCCTGGAGGACTTTTAGACATTCTTCCTGTGTTATGTTCTCCTGGAGGGCTTTTAGACATTCTTCCTGTGTTATGTTCTCCTGGAGGACTTTTAGACATTCTTCCTGTGTTATGTTCTCCTGGAGGAGTTTTGTGTATTTTCAATCCAAATTTTTTTCTTCTCAGATTTGTACGGTTTGAATATATCCCAGTTTATTTCTTTGTTTGTTCATTATCTTAACACTGTGTTTTATAATGTTGTATGATCACTAGGAGGTGCCCTAAAGGCTTTTGCAATATTTTAATGCACTTTAAATAAAGTTTGATTGTATTTGTAGGAGGGTCCTGCCGTGGTAGGTCAGTTCATCCAGGATGTGAAGAACTCTCGGTCCACAGACTCCATCAGGCTGCTGGCACTGCTGTCACTGGGAGAGGTGGGCCACAGTTTTAAATACAACTATTCAAAAAAAGAACGTGTGTGCATGTCTAAGTGATTTTATGGTTGTGGGAGAAATAGTAGTTTTACTGCTGCTGGTAGTAGGACTAATAGTGGTTTTACTGCTGCTGATAGTGGGACTAATAGTGGTTTTACTGCTGCTGGTAGTAGGACTAATAGTGGTTTTACTGCTGCTGGTAGTAGGACTAATAGTGGTTTTACTTCTGCTGGTAGTAGGACTAATAGTGGTTTTACTGCTGCTGGTAGTAGGACTAATAGTGGTTTTACTGCTGCTGGTAGTAGGACTAATAGTGGTTTTACTGCTGCTGGTAGTAGGACTAATGGTGGTTTTGCTTCTGCTGGTAGTAGGACTAATTTGGTTTTGCTTCTGCTGGTAGTAGGACTAATAGTGGTTTTACTGCTGCTGGTAGTAGGACTAATAGTGGTTTTGCTGCTGCTGGTAGTAGGACTAATAGTGGTTTTGCTGCTGCTGGTAGTAGGACTAATAGTGGTTTTACTGCTGCTGGTAGTAGGACTAATAGTGGTTTTACTGCTGCTGGTAGTAGGACTAATAGTGGTTTTACTGCTGCTGGTAGTAGGACTAATGGTGGTTTTGCTTCTGCTGGTAGTAGGACTAATAGTAGTTTTACTGCTGCTGGTAGTAGGACTAATAGTGGTTTTGCTGCTGCTGGTAGTAGGACTAATAGTGGTTTTGCTGCTGCTGGTAGTAGGACTAATAGTGGTTTTGACTGCTGCTGGTAGTAGGACTAATAGTGGTTTTACTGCTGCTGGTAGTAGGACTAATAGTGGTTTCACTGCTGCTGGTAGTAGGACTAATAGTGGTTTTGCATCTGCTGGTAGTAGGACTAATAGTGGTTTTACTGCTGCTGGTAGTAGGACTAATAGTGGTTTTACTGCTGCTGGTAGTAGGACTAATAGTGGTTTTGCATCTGCTGGTAGTAGGACTAATAGTGGTTTTACTGCTGCTGGTAGTAGGACTAATAGTGGTTTTACTGCTGCTGGTAGTAGGACTAATAGTGGTTTTGTATCTGCTGTTAGTAGGACTAATAGTGGTTTACTGCTGCTGGTAGTAGGACTAATAGTGGTTTACTGCTGCTGGTAGTAGGACTAATAGTGGTTTTACTGCTGCTGGTAGTAGGACTAATAGTGGTTTTGCTGCTGCTGGTAGTAAGATTTATAGTAGTTTTGCTGCTGCTGGTAGTAGGACTAATAGTGGTTTTGCATCTGCTGGTAGTAGGACTAATAGTGGTTTTACTGCTGCTGGTAGTAGGACTAATGGTGGTTTTGCTTCTGCTGGTAGTAGGACTAATAGTGGTTTTACTGCTGCTGGTAGTAGGACTAATAGTGGTTTTACTGCTGCTGGTAGTAGGACTAATGGTGGTGTTTAATTGTAGTAGGCTAGTATCAGTAGCTGTAGTGACTAGTATTAGTAGAGTGAAGTGAATCATTAATAATATCTGTCTCTGTGGTAGGTGGGACACCACGTAGACCTGAGCGGCCAACCAGAGCTCAAGACGGTCATCCTGGATGCCTTCTCATCCGCTTCTGAAGAGGTCAAGTCTGCCGCATCGTACGCCCTAGGATCCATCGCCGTGGGCAACCTGCCTGAATACCTGCCCTTCGTCCTGGGGGAGATCTCGGGGCAGCCCAAGAGGCAGTACCTGCTGTTACACTCACTCAAAGAGATCATCAGGTAGGATAGTCCAGCGGTTAGGGAGGTGGAGCTGAAAGGTCGCTGGTTCAAGTCCCAGGTCGGGCGGCTGAACTGGCCAATGGAGGGTTGCTGTTTTAACCCATATTTTACCAGACAGGTCGGTTATGAACGAATTGTTATTCATAATGACAGCCTGGCATGTGGCGAGGCACAAGTGCAGGGCTAAATGAATCCAATCAAAAGCAGCACATTAGAAGTCAAGAAAACACCATCAGATCAAACACATGGCAACCACATTACAGACCATAACAACGACGTGTAAACAGAACACACCACATCATTACAGACCATAACAACGACATGTAAACACACCACATCATTACAGACCATAACAACGATGTGTAAACAGAACACACCACATCATTACAGACCATAACAACGATGTGTAAACAGAACACACCACATCATTACAGACCATAACAACGATGTGTAAACAGAACACACCACATCATTACAGACCATAACAACGATGTGTAAACAGAACAC
Source organism: Coregonus clupeaformis (assembly GCF_020615455.1). NCBI lineage: Eukaryota > Metazoa > Chordata > Actinopteri > Salmoniformes > Salmonidae > Coregonus > Coregonus clupeaformis. The sequence continues at coordinate 20,670,886 of NC_059195.1, forward strand.
ACCACAACATTACAGAACATAACAACGATGTGTGAACAGAAATGGTGTGGGGGTGGAAAGGCAGAAGACATTCTAACCAAATAGTATCTGTTCTGTTCGCTCCAGCTCAGCGTCTGTGGCGGGTCTGAAGCCGTACGTAGAGAGTGTCTGGACCCTGCTGTTGAAGCACTGTGAGTGTGCAGAGGAGGGCACCAGGAACGTGGTAGCGGAGTGTCTGGGGAAACTCACCCTCATAGACCCTGAAACCTTGCTGCCCAGGCTCAAAGGATACCTGCTCTCAGGTGGGTAACGGTAACACAATGTTTCACTATGCTGTTTTTGATTGGCAAGACTTGATTCAAAAATACAGTTTGTTCATTGCGCGTGATATGAGTCATTTCATGTTAAGAAATATGACCTGGGTATTAATTTACTGTGCTATTGCAAGTACGTCATGTGAATATTCATGTTTCCTTCTCCAGGATCATCTTACGCCAGAAGCTCAGTCGTGACAGCAGTGAAGTTCACCATCTCCGACCACCCACAGACAATCGACCCTCTCCTGAAAAACTGCATAGGTGTCTTACCTTCACCATCTAATCTATGCATAGCTATCTACTGCTAACCTATCTTCTCTGTGACTGCTGATATGGGACCTATAGTTATCTATATCTGAATGTTTTTACTGAGACAGACAGACTGGTATGGTATCTATATCTGAATGTCTTTACTGAGACAAACAGACTGGTATGGTATCTCAATCAAATCAATCAATCAAATGTATTTATAAAGGCCTTTTTACATCAGTAGATGGCACAACATGCATATACAGAAACCCAGCCTAAAACCCCAAACAGCAAGCAATGCAGATGTAGAAGCACGGTGGCTAGGAAAAACTCCCTAGAAAGGCAGAAACCTAGGAAGAAACCTAGAGAGGAACCAGGCTCTGAGGGGTGGCCAGTCCTCTTCTGGCTGTGCCGGGTGGAGATTATAAGAGTACATGGCCATTTAAGGCCAGATTGTTCTTCAAGATGTTCAAACATTCATAGATGACCAGCAGGGTCAAATAATAATCACAGTGGTTGTAGAGGGTGCAACAGGTCAGCACCTCAGGAGTAAATGTCAGTTGGCTTTTAATAGCAGAGCATTTAGAGGTCGAGACAGCAGGTGCGTTAGAGAGAAAGTCGAAAACAGCAGGTCTGGGACAAGGTAGCACGTCCGGTGAACAGGTCAGGGTTCCATAGCCGCAGGCAGAAGAGTTGAAACTGGAGCAGCAGCACGACCAGGTGGACTGGGGACAGCCAGGAGTCATCAGGCCAGGTAGTCCTGAGGCATGGTCCTGGGGGCTCAGGTCCTCCATAAAGCAAGCACGACCAGGTGGACTGGGGACAGCCAGGAGTCATCAGGCCAGGTAGTCCTGAGGCATGGTCCTGGGGGCTCAGGTCCTCCATAAAGCAAGCACGCCCTGGTGGACTGGGGACAGCCAGGAGTCATCAGGCCAGGTAGTCCTGAGGCATGGTCCTGGGGGCTCAGGTCCTCCATAAAGCAAGCACGCCCTGGTGGACTGGGGACAGCAAGGAGTCATCAGGCCAGGTAGTCCTGAGGCATGGTCCTAGGGCTCAGGTCCTCCGGGATGGGAGGGAGAGAGAGAGAATTAGAGGGAGCATACTTATATTCACACAGGACACCAGATAAGACAGGAGAATAACACCAGATATAACAGACTGACCCTAGCCCCCCGGCACATAGACTATCGCAGCATAGGTACTGGAGACTGTGATGTGTTTTTACTGAGACAGATTGAGGAAATATAGACTAGATGTACAGTGCCTTCGGAAAGTATTCAGACCCCTTGACTTTTTCCACATTTTGTTACGTTGGATGGGGAGCGTTGCTGCACAGCTATTGTCAGGTCTCTCCAGAGATGTTCGATCGGGTTAAAGTCTGGGCTCTGGCTGGGCCACTCAAGGACATTCAGAGACTTGTGCAGAAGCCACTCCTGCGTTGTCTTGGCTGTGTGCTTAGGGTCGTTGTCCTCTTGGAATGTGAACCTTCGCCCCAGTCTGAGGTCCTGAGCGCTCTGGAGCAGGTTTTCATCAAGGATCTCTCTGTACTTTGCTCTGTTCATCTTTCCCTCGATCCTGACTAGTCTCCCAGTCCCTGCCGCTGAAAAACATCCCCACAGCATGATGCTGCCACCACCATGCTTCACCGTAGGGATGGTGCCAGTTTTCCTCCAGACTTGACGCTTGACATTCAGGCCAAAGAGTTCAATCTTGGTTTCATCAGACCAGAGAATCTTGTTTCTCATGGTTTGAGAGTCTTTAGATGCCTTTTGGCAAACTACAAGCGAGCTGTCATGTGCCTTTTACTGAGGAGTGGCTTCTGTCTGGCCGCTCTACCATAAAGGCCTGATTGGTGGAGTGCTGCACAGATGGTTGTCCTTCTGGAAGGTTCTCCCATCTCCACAGACGAACTCTAGCACTCTGTCAGAGTGACCATCAGGTTCTTGGTCACCTCCCTGACCAAGGCCCTTCTCCCCCGATTGTTCAGTTTGGCCGGGCGGCCAGCTCTAGGAAGAGTTGGTGGTTCCAAACTTCTTCCATTTAAGAATGATGGAGGCCACTGTGTTCTTGTGGCCCTTCAATGCTGCAGAAATGTTTTGGTACCCTTCCCCAGATCTGTGCCTCGACACAATCCTGTCTCGGAGCTCTACGGACAATTCCTTCGACCTCATGGCTTGGTTTTTGCTCTGACATGGACTGTCAACTGTGGGACCTTATATAGACAGGTGTGTGCCTTTCCCAATCATGTCCAATCAATTGAATTTACCACAGATGGACTCCAATCAAGTTGTAGAAACATGTCAAGGATGATCAATGGAAACAGGATGCAACTGAGCTCAATTTCGAGTCTCATTGCAAAGGGTCTGAATACTTATGTAAATAAGGTATTTCTGTTTAGTTTTTTAAATAAATTAGCAAAAATGTCTAAACCTTTTTTCTCTTTGTCATTATGGGGTATTGTGTCTAGATTGCTGAGGATTATTTAATACATTTTAGAATAAGGCTGTAACGTAACAAAATGTGGAAAAAGTCAAGGGGTCTGAATACTTTCCCAAGCTAAAACTAGATATACATATGTTAGACTAGAGGAAGCTCTTCATTTGACTTGTCATATGTTGATGCTAAAATCCATGTATTTCTGAAGGGATCATAATGTCTGTGCTGTGGGCTGTATTCCAGGTGACTTCTTGAAGACGTTGGAGGACCCAGACCTGAACGTGCGGCGGGTTGCCCTGGTAACCTTTAACTCGGCAGCCCATAATAAGCCCTCTCTCATCAGAGACTTACTGGATACGGTCCTGCCACACCTCTACAACGAGACCAAAGTCCGCAAGGAACTCATCAGAGAGGTACAGGATGAACCAAGCTTCTGTTCATCTCTGTCATTCTTCCTTCACTCTTCCCTTGTTTTCTGTTACCCCCTAGGTTGACATGGGGTTTCATTTGGTGCTTGACTTCCTGTTTCCTGTTTCCTACCCTCTGTCTCTTATCCTTCTTTCATTTTTCATTCACTCACATCTTCCTTTCTTGGTTTTTGAAGGTTTTAAGTTTGATTGACGAAGGATTTACTTGCAATTCTTGTGCTATGTAGTTGTTATACCTACCTTGGTTGAGTTACTTTGGATAAGAGGGTGTTCTAAATGACCTACCTTCGTTGAGTTACTTTGGATAAGAGGGTCTCCTAAATGACCTACCTTCGTTGAGTTCCTTTGGATAAGAGGGTGTTCTAAATGACCTACCTTCGTTGAGTTACTTTGGATAAGAGGGTGTTCTAAATGACCTGCCTTCGTTGAGTTACTTTGGATAAGAGAGTGTTCTAAATGACCTACCTTCGTTGAGTTACTTTGGATAAGAGGGTGTTCTAAATGACCTACCTTCGTTGAGTTACTTTGGATAAGAGGGTGTTCTAAATGACCTACCTTGGTTGAGTTACTTTGGATAAGAGGGTGTTCTAAATGACCTACCTTCGTTGAGTTACTTTGGATAAGAGGGTGTTCTAAATGACCTACCTTCGTTGAGTTACTTTGGATAAGAGGGTGTTCTAAATGACCTACCTTCGTTGAGTTACTTTGGATAAGAGGGTGTTCTAAATGACCTACCTTCGTTGAGTTACTTTGGATAAGAGGGTGTTCTAAATGACCTACCTTCGTTGAGTTACTTTGGATAAGAGGGTGTTCTAAATGACCTACCTTCGTTGAGTTACTTTGGATAAGAGGGTGTTCTAAATGACCTACCTTCGTTGAGTTACTTTGGATAAGAGGGTGTTCTAAATGACCTACCTTCGTTGAGTTACTTTGGATAAGAGGGTGTTCTAAATGACCTACCTTCGTTGAGTTACTTTGGATAAGAGGGTCTCCTAAATGACCTACCTTCGTTGAGTTACTTTGGATAAGAGGGTGTTCTAAATGACCTACCTTGGTTGAGTTACTTTGGATAAGAGGGTGTTCTAAATGACCTACCTTCGTTGAGTTACTTTGGATAAGAGGGTGTTCTAAATGACCTACCTTCGTTGAGTTACTTTGGATAAGAGGGTGTTCTAAATGACCTACCTTCGTTGAGTTACTTTGGATAAGAGGGTGTTCTAAATGACCTACCTTCGTTGAGTTACTTTGGATAAGAGGGTGTTCTAAATGACCTACCTTCGTTGAGTTACTTTGGATAAGAGGGTGTTCTAAATGACCTACCTTCGTTGAGTTACTTCGGATAAGAGGGTGTTCTAAATGACCTACCTTCGTTGAGTTACTTTGGATAAGAGGGTGTTCTAAATGACCTACCTTCGTTGAGTTACTTTGGATAAGAGGGTGTTCTAAATGACCTACCTTCGTTGAGTTACTTTGGATAAGAGGGTGTTCTAAATGACCTACCTTCGTTGAGTTACTTTGGATAAGAGGGTGTTCTAAATGACCTACCTTCGTTGAGTTACTTTGGATAAGAGGGTGTTCTAAATGACCTACCTTGGTTGAGTTACTTTGGATAAGAGGGTCTCCTAAATGACCTACCTTCGTTGAGTTACTTTGGATAAGAGGGTGTTCTAAATGACCTACCTTCGTTGAGTTACTTTGGATAAGAGGGTGTTCTAAATGACCTACCTTCGTTGAGTTACTTTGGATAAGAGGGTGTTCTAAATGACCTACCTTCGTTGAGTTACTTTGGATAAGAGGGTGTTCTAAATGACCTACCTTGGTTGAGTTACTTTGGATAAGAGGGTCTCCTAAATGACCTACCTTCGTTGAGTTACTTTGGATAAGAGGGTGTTCTAAATGACCTACCTTCGTTGAGTTACTTTGGATAAGAGGGTGTTCTAAATGACCTACCTTCGTTGAGTTACTTTGGATAAGAGGGTCTCCTAAATGACCTACCTTCGTTGAGTTACTTTGGATAAGAGGGTGTTCTAAATGACCTACCTTCGTTGAGTTACTTTGGATAAGAGGGTGTTCTAAATGACCTACCTTCGTTGAGTTACTTTGGATAAGAGGGTCTCCTAAATGACCTACCTTCGTTGAGTTACTTTGGATAAGAGGGTGTTCTAAATGACCTACCTTCGTTGAGTTACTTTGGATAAGAGGGTGTTCTAAATGACCTACCTTCGTTGAGTTACTTTGGATAAGAGGGTGTTCTAAATGACCTACCTTCGTTGAGTTACTTTGGATAAGAGGGTGTTCTAAATGACCTACCTTCGTTGAGTTACTTTGGATAAGAGGGTGTTCTAAATGACCTACCTTCGTTGAGTTACTTTGGATAAGAGGGTGTTCTAAATGACCTACCTTCGTTGAGTTACTTTGGATAAGAGGGTGTTCTAAATGACCTACCTTCGTTGAGTTACTTTGGATAAGAGGGTGTTCTAAATGACCTACCTTCGTTGAGTTACTTTGGATAAGAGGGTGTTCTAAATGACCTACCTTCGTTGAGTTACTTTGGATAAGAGGGTCTCCTAAATGACCTACCTTTGTTGAGTTACTTTGGATAAGAGGGTGTTCTAAATGACCTACCTTCGTTGAGTTACTTTGGATAAGAGGGTCTCCTAAATGACCTACCTTCGTTTAGTTACTTTGGATAAGAGGGTGTTCTAAATGACCTACCTTCGTTGAGTTACTTTGGATAAGAGGGTGTTCTAAATGACCTACCTTCGTTGAGTTACTTTGGATAAGAGGGTGTTCTAAATGACCTACCTTCGTTGAGTTACTTTGGATAAGAGGGTGTTCTAAATGACCTACCTTCGTTGAGTTACTTTGGATAAGAGGGTGTTCTAAATGACCTACCTTCGTTGAGTTACTTTGGATAAGAGGGTGTTCTAAATGACCTACCTTCGTTGAGTTACTTTGGATAAGAGAGTGTTCTAAATGACCTACCTTCGTTGAGTTACTTTGGATAAGAGGGTCTCCTAAATGACCTACCTTCGTTGAGTTACTTTGGATAAGAGAGTGTTCTAAATGACCTACCTTCGTTGAGTTACTTTGGATAAGAGAGTGTTCTAAATGACCTACCTTCGTTGAGTTACTTTGGATAAGAGGGTCTCCTAAATGACCTACCTTCGTTGAGTTACTTTGGATAAGAGGGTCTCCTAAATGACCTACCTTCGTTGAGTTACTTTGGATAAGAGAGTGTTCTAAATGACCTACCTTCGTTGAGTTACTTTGGATAAGAGAGTGTTCTAAATGACCTACCTTCGTTGAGTTACTTTGGATAAGAGAGTGTTCTAAATGACCTACCTTCGTTGAGTTACTTTGGATAAGAGGGCGTTCTAAATGACCTACCTTCGTTGAGTTACTTTGGATAAGAGGGTGTTCTAAATGACCTACCTTCGTTGAGTTACTTTGGATAAGAGGGTGTTCTAAATGACCTACCTTCGTTGAGTTACTTTGGATAAGAGGGTGTTCTAAATGACCTACCTTCGTTGAGTTACTTTGGATAAGAGGGTCTTCTAAATGACCTCAATGTTCTGTCTTCTCCCCCCAGGTTGAGATGGGTCCCTTTAAACACACAGTGGATGATGGTCTGGACATTAGGAAGGCAGCGTTTGAGTGCATGTACACCCTCCTGGACAGCTGTCTAGACAGACTAGACATCTTTGAGTTCCTCAACCACGTAGAAGACGGACTCAAAGACCATTACGACATCAAGGTATCCTATACAGCTTCCTGACAGGCCTGCCTGGAGAGAGAGAGAACAGGAGAGAGCGAGAGGTAGTCTGTATGAAAATCAGAGAGAGGTAGTCTGTATGAAAATCAGAGAACAGGAGAGAGAGAGAGGTAGTCTGTATGAAAATCAGAGAGAGAGGTAGTCTGTATGAAAATCAGAGAGAGGTAGTCTGTATGAAAATCAGAGAACAGGAGAGAGAGAGGTAGTCTGTATGAAAATCAGAGAACAGGAGAGAGAGAGAGGTAGTCTGTATGAAAATCAGAGAACAGGAGAGAGAGAGGGGGAGTCTGTATGAAAATCAGAGAGAGAGGTAGTCTGTATGAAAATCAGAGAGAGAGGTAGTCTGTATGAAAATCAGAGAGAGGTAGTCTGTATGAAAATCAGAGAACAGGAGAGAGAGAGAGGTAGTCTGTATGAAAATCAGAGAACAGGAGAGAGAGAGAGGTAGTCTGTATGAAAATCAGAGAACAGGAGAGAGAGCGGGGTAGTCTGTATGAAAATCAGAGAACAGGAGAGAGAGAGGTAGTCTGTATGAAAATCAGAGAACAGGAGAGAGAGAGGTAGTCTGTATGAAAATCAGAGAACAGGAGAGAGAGAGAGGTAGTCTGTATGAAAATCAGAGAACAGGAGAGAGAGAGAGGTAGTCTGTATGAAAATCAGAGAACAGGAGAGAGAGAGAGGTAGTCTGTATGAAAATCAGAGAACAGGAGAGAGAGAGAGGTAGTCTGTATGAAAATCAGAGAACAGGAGAGAGAGAGGTAGTCTGTATGAAAATCAGAGAACAGGAGAGAGAGAGGGGTAGTCTGTATGAAGATCAGAGAACAGGAGAGAGAGAGAGGTAGTCTGTATGAAAATCAGAGAACAGGAGAGAGAGAGAGGTAGTCTGTATGAAAATCAGAGAACAGGAGAGAGAGAGGTAGTCTGTATGAAAATCAGAGAACAGGAGAGAGAGAGGGGTAGTCTGTATGAAGATCAGAGAACAGGAGAGAGAGCGGGGTAGTCTGTATGAAAATCAGAGAACAGGAGAGAGAGAGAGGTAGTCTGTAAGATTAAAGGCCAGACTGCATAATGCATCATAGGGCCTGTATTGATGAGGCGTGTGTTGGTTTATGTAGCTGGGGCTGGAGGAGAATGGAGATGTTGTATGATGGTGATGTTGTTGTTATCTGCTCAGATGCTGACGTTCCTGATGCTGGCTAGACTGTCCACTCTGTGTCCCAGTGCTGTGCTACAAAGGCTGGACAGGCTGGTGGAGCCACTACGGGCCACCTGCACCACCAAGGTGAGACTGACCAGAGACACTGTCCCTGACATGGTACCATTCACAGAGACCCAGACGCAACACTGTCCCTGACATGGGACCATTCACAGAGACCCAGACACACTGTCCCTGACATGGTACCATTCACAGAGACCCAGACACACTGTCCCTGACATGGGACCATTCACAGAGACCCAGACACACTGTCCCTGACATGGTACCATTCACAGAGACCCAGACACAACACTGTCCCTGACATGGTACCATTCACAGAGACCCAGACACACTGTCCCTGACATGGTACCATTCACAGAGACCCAGACACACTGTCCCTGACATGGGACCATTCACAGAGACCCAGACACACTGTCCCTGACATGGTACCATTCACAGAGACCCAGACACACTGTCACTGACATGGTACCATTCACAGAGACCCAGAGACACTGTCCCTGACATGGTACCATTCACAGAGACCCAGACACAACACTGTCCCTGACATGGTACCATTCACAGAGACCCAGAGACACTGTCCCTGACATGGTACCATTCACAGAGACCCAGACACACTGTCCCTGACATGGGACCATTCACAGAGACCCAGACACACTGTCCCTGACATGGTACCATTCACAGATACCCAGACACACTGTCCCTGACATGGGACCATTCACAGAGACCCAGACACACTGTCCCTGACATGGTACCATTCACAGAGACCCAGACACACTGTCCCTGACATGGGACCATTCACAGAGACCCAGACACACTGTCCCTGACATGGTACCATTCACAGAGACCCAGATACACTGTCCCTGACATGGTACCATTCACAGAGACCCAGACACACTGTCCCTGACATGGTACCATTCACAGAGACCCAGACACAACACTGTCCATGACATGGTACCATTCACAGAGACCCAGACACACTGTCCCTGACATGGTACCATTCACAGAGACCCAGACACACTGTCCCTGACATGGGACCATTCACAGAGACCCAGACACACTGTCCCTGACATGGTACCATTCACAGAGACCCAGACACACTGTCCCTGACATGGTACCATTCACAGAGACCCAGACACACTGTCCCTGACATGGAACCATTCACAGAGACCCAGACACACTGTCCCTGACATGGTACCATTCACAGAGACCCAGACACACTGTCCCTGACATGGTACCATTCACAGAGACCCAGACACACTGTCCCTGACATGGTACCATTCACAGAGACCCAGACACAACACTGTCCCTGACATGGTACCATTCACAGAGACCCAGACACACTGTCCCTGACATGGTACCATTCACAGAGACCCAGACACACTGTCCCTGACATGGGACCATTCACAGAGACCCAGACACACTGTCCCTGACATGGGACCATTCACAGAGACCCAGACACACTTTCCCTGACATGGTACCATTCACAGAGACCCAGACACACTGTCCCTGACATGGTACCATTCACAGAGACCCAGACACACTGTCCCTGACATGGTACCATTCACAGAGACCCAGACACAACACTGTCCATGACATGGTACCATTCACAGAGACCCAGACACACTGTCCCTGACATGGTACCATTCACAGAGACCCAGATACACTGTCCCTGACATGGTACCATTCACAGAGACCCAGACACACTGTCCCTGACACACTGTCCCTGACATGGTACCATTCACAGAGACCCAGACACACTGTCCCTGACATGGAACCATTCACAGAGACCCAGACACACTGTCCCTGACATGGTACCATTCACAGAGACCCAGACACACTGTCCCTGACATGGTACCATTCACAGAGACCCAGACACACTGTCCCTGACATGGGACCATTCACAGAGACCCAGACACAACACTGTCCCTGACATGGTACCATTCACAGAGACCCAGACACACTGTCCCTGACATGGTACCATTCACAGAGACCCAGACACACTGTCCCTGACATGGGACCATTCACAGAGACCCAGACACACTGTCCCTGACATGGGACCATTCACAGAGACCCAGACACACTGTCCCTGACATGGGACCATTCACAGAGACCCAGACACACTTTCCCTGACATGGTACCATTCACAGAGACCCAGACACACTGTCCCTGACACACTGTCCCTGACATGGTACCATTCACAGAGACCCAGACACACTGTCCCTGACATGGAACCATTCACAGAGACCCAGACACACTGTCCCTGACATGGTACCATTCACAGAGACCCAGACACACTGTCCCTGACATGGTACCATTCACAGAGACCCAGACACACTGTCCCTGACATGGTACCATTCACAGAGACCCAGACACAACACTGTCCCTGACATGGTACCATTCACAGAGACCCAGACACACTGTCCCTGACATGGTACCATTCACAGAGACCCAGACACACTGTCCCTGACATGGGACCATTCACAGAGACCCAGACACACTGTCCCTGACATGGGACCATTCACAGAGACCCAGACACACTTTCCCTGACATGGTACCATTCACAGAGACCCAGACACACTGTCCCTGACATGGTACCATTCACAGAGACCCAGACACACTGTCCCTGACATGGTACCATTCACAGAGACCCAGACACAACACTGTCCATGACATGGTACCATTCACAGAGACCCAGACACACTGTCCCTGACATGGTACCATTCACAGAGACCCAGATACACTGTCCCTGACATGGTACCATTCACAGAGACCCAGACACACTGTCCCTGACACACTGTCCCTGACATGGTACCATTCACAGAGACCCAGACACACTGTCCCTGACATGGAACCATTCACAGAGACCCAGACACACTGTCCCTGACATGGTACCATTCACAGAGACCCAGACACACTGTCCCTGACATGGTACCATTCACAGAGACCCAGACACACTGTCCCTGACATGGGACCATTCACAGAGACCCAGACACAACACTGTCCCTGACATGGTACCATTCACAGAGACCCAGACACACTGTCCCTGACATGGTACCATTCACAGAGACCCAGACACACTGTCCCTGACATGGGACCATTCACAGAGACCCAGACACACTGTCCCTGACATGGGACCATTCACAGAGACCCAGACACACTGTCCCTGACATGGGACCATTCACAGAGACCCAGACACACTTTCCCTGACATGGTACCATTCACAGAGACCCAGACACACTGTCCCTGACATGGTACCATTCACAGAGACCCAGACACACTGTCCCTGACATGGTACCATTCACAGAGACCCAGACACAACACTGTCCATGACATGGTACCATTCACAGAGACCCAGAGACACTGTCCCTGACATGGTACCATTCACAGAGACCCAGACACACTGTCCCTGACATGGTACCATTCACAGAGACCCAGACACAACACTGTCCCTGACATGGTACCATTCACAGAGACCCAGACACACTGTCCCTGACATGGGACCATTCACAGAGACCCAGACACACTGTCCCTGACATGGTACCATTCACAGAGACCCAGACACACTGTCCCTGACATGGGACCATTCACAGAGACCCAGACACACTGTCCCTGACATGGTACCATTCACAGAGACCCAGACACACTGTCCCTGACATGGTACCATTCACAGAGACCCAGACACACTGTCCCTGACATGGGACCATTCACAGAGACCCAGACACACTGTCCCTGACATGGGACCATTCACAGAGACCCAGACACACTTTCCCTGACATGGTACCATTCACAGAGACCCAGACACACTGTCCCTGACATGGTACCATTCACAGAGACCCAGACACACTGTCCCTGACATGGTACCATTCACAGAGACCCAGACACAACACTGTCCATGACATGGTACCATTCACAGAGACCCAGACACACTGTCCCTGACATGGTACCATTCACAGAGACCCAGATACACTGTCCCTGACATGGTACCATTCACAGAGACCCAGACACACTGTCCCTGACACACTGTCCCTGACATGGTACCATTCACAGAGACCCAGACACACTGTCCCTGACATGGAACCATTCACAGAGACCCAGACACACTGTCCCTGACATGGTACCATTCACAGAGACCCAGACACACTGTCCCTGACATGGTACCATTCACAGAGACCCAGACACACTGTCCCTGACATGGGACCATTCACAGAGACCCAGACACAACACTGTCCCTGACATGGTACCATTCACAGAGACCCAGACACACTGTCCCTGACATGGTACCATTCACAGAGACCCAGACACACTGTCCCTGACATGGGACCATTCACAGAGACCCAGACACACTGTCCCTGACATGGGACCATTCACAGAGACCCAGACACACTGTCCCTGACATGGGACCATTCACAGAGACCCAGACACACTTTCCCTGACATGGTACCATTCACAGAGACCCAGACACACTGTCCCTGACATGGTACCATTCACAGAGACCCAGACACACTGTCCCTGACATGGTACCATTCACAGAGACCCAGACACAACACTGTCCATGACATGGTACCATTCACAGAGACCCAGAGACACTGTCCCTGACATGGTACCATTCACAGAGACCCAGACACACTGTCCCTGACATGGTACCATTCACAGAGACCCAGACACAACACTGTCCCTGACATGGTACCATTCACAGAGACCCAGACACACTGTCCCTGACATGGGACCATTCACAGAGACCCAGACACACTGTCCCTGACATGGTACCATTCACAGAGACCCAGACACACTGTCCCTGACATGGGACCATTCACAGAGACCCAGACACACTGTCCCTGACATGGTACCATTCACAGAGACCCAGACACACTGTCCCTGACATGGGACCATTCACAGAGACCCAGACACACTTTCCCTGACATGGTACCATTCACAGAGACCCAGACACACTGTCCCTGACATGGTACCATTCACAGAGACCCAGACACACTGTCCCTGACATGGTACCATTCACAGAGACCCAGACACAACACTGTCCCTGACATGGTACCATTCACAGAGACCCAGACACACTGTCCCTGACATGGGACCATTCACAGACCCAATAGGTCAATATACTGGTTGCAGACATCCCATGCAGAACGGCTATATTTAATGATCAAAGAAAGTAGTGGTATGCTGACTTTCTTTTAAATTTTGTCTCAAGTTTATTTGACATTTGACATTTGACCTCTGACTGTCAATGACCTCCTTTGTGTTTTCACTGAGTGGCGTGATAAGAGTCCCATCTCTCTCCAACAGCCAGCTACAGTTGGTCCATCTATGTCAACCCCTCTCTCTCCCCCCACCAGGTGAAGGCCAACTCAGTGAAGCAGGAGTTTGAGAAGCAGGATGAGTTGAAGCGTTCAGCCATGCGGGCGGTTGTCGCCCTCCTCACCATCCCCGAGGCAGAGAAGAGTCCCCTGATGAGCGAGTTCCAGTCCCAGATCTCCTCCAACCCCGAGCTGGCCGCCATCTTTGAAAGCATCCAGAGGGACTCGTCCTCCGCTAACATGGAGTCCATGGACACCAGCTAAACTACGACTCCCACAATGCCCCTCTTCTTCCCGTTCATTCCCAAAACATGATGCCGCAACAACAACAAAATACCCGGGGGAACCCTTTTATCAATCGTTCCATGATGCATTGCACTGAATCAGCAACAGTTATAGGAGAAAATACTAATAATTTAAAACATTTAAAAAAAGGAAAATGTAAAATAAGATAGTCAAAGAAATGTTCTCTTTAAAGCTTTTAAGCTCATCACCACATTTCTCGTTTAATTTTTTCTATAAAAAAAAACAACAAAATAAATCAGTTTTTGATTTGTTCCTTCGTTCTTTTTTTTTTTTTTTTGGTTGGGGTTTGATAATAATTCCTGAATTCCACACAGGTACCTCCATGCAGATTTCAGATGCAGCTGCAGAGTGGCTGTTGTTGCTGGCATGATGACATGAACTGACTGAAATGGAAACGGACTGACTGCCCTACAGCTTAACTCTTACGAACGATGGGAGATATTCATACACTGCTCCTAACGTACAGGACACTTGACTAACATGGGATCTACAGGGGGTAAATCAATAAAATGATAGCATATTGAGTTTACGGTTCCCGGACCATCATTTTCTTTTGGAGTTTTTGTTACCATGTTTCTTACCAGGCCCGATTTAGTTGAAATGAATGGGGTGGTTTTGTTTTTGTACGAATTGAATGTCCATCTCTCTGTTATTATTGGTGTTTTTCTTTGTGTCCTTGTCGGCTGTTGGTTAGAACAAAGCTTGGTTGGTGGGATTCACACAATCCGAAGAAGAGGTGATGTTTAAAACTGTTAAGAGATATTCTATTATAGAGGTGTGTGTGTGAGACATGGGTTGGGACAGGGTGTTCTGTTGAGTAAGTGGATAAATATGTTGAATATCTTCGCCCTGTTTTCATTTTTACATGTCTCTGCATCGACTAGCGGGCGTTGTGCCGAGGTATTTTGACCTTTTGACTCCCATTAGCATGTTTTAAAAACAACCAATAAGGGCGTGTCAGCCACACCGAATGGACATGTCTTCTACAAGGTGAATGGCCAGCATTAGGAACAGGCCTCTCTGTATATGGACAGAAGTTCAGTACATTTGTGAATAAAAGCGGTGAACTGATTTTCTCATGGCCTCAGATCCAGGATCATGTATTCCTTGGTATAGAATCTCTACCCTCAGCCAAGGCATAGAGAGTGTGCATAAACTCATACGAGAAGTTAAAACTGCAAAAAATCCAATGGTTCAAACCCCCCTTTGGATTGACCAGTGTATCTGAAGCTGATGTTGCTGCTGTGTTCCTCTTCCAGTCAGCATGAGTCACAAATAACACCCTAATGCCCAAACGCAGCAAACAAAAAAAGAAAACGTCCTCTCACTGTCAACTGCGTTTATTTTTCAGCAAACTTAACACGTGTAAATAGTTGTGTGAACATAACAAGATTCAACAACTGAGACATAAACTGAACAAGTTCCACAGACATGTGACTAACAGAAATTGAATAATGTGTCCCTGAACAAAGGGGGGTCAAAAGTAACAGTCAGTATCTGGTGTGGCCACCAGCTGCATTAAGTACTGCAGTGCATCTCCTCATGGACTGCACCAGATCTGCCAGTTCTTGCTGTGAGATGTTACCCCACTCTTCCACCAAGGCACCTGCAAGTTCCCGGACATTTCTGGGGGGAATGGCCCTAGCCCTCACCCTCCGATCCAACAGGTCCCAGACGTGCTCAATGGGATTGAGATCCGGGCTCTTCGCTGGCCATGGCAGAACACTGACATTCCTGTCTTGCAGGAAATCACGCACAGAACGAGCAGTATGGCTGGTGGCATTGTCATGTCAGGATGAGCCTGCAGGAAGGGTACCACATGAGGGAGGAGGATGTCTTCCCTGTAATGCACAGTGTTGAGATTGCCTGCAATGACAACAAGCTCAGTCCGATGATGCTGTGACACACCGCCCCAGACCATGACGGACCCTCCACCTCCAAATCGATCCCGCTCCAGAGTGCAGGCCTCGGTGTAACGCTCATTCCTTCGACGATAAACGCGAATCTGACCATCACCCCTGGTGAGACAAAACCAGGTGAAGAGCACTTTTTGCGTTCCTGGAGTAACTCAGGCAGTTGTTGTTGCCATCCTGTACCTGTCCCGCAGGTGTGATGTTTGGAAGTACCGATCCTGTGCAGGTGTTGTTACACACGTGTTCTGCCACTGCGAGGACGATCAGCTGTCCTTCCTGTCTCCCTGTGGCGCTGTCTTAGGCGTCTCACAGTACGGACATTGCAATTTATTGCCCTGGCCACATCTGCAGTCCTCATGCCTCCTTGCAGCATGCCTAAGGCACGTTCACGCAGATGAGCAGGGACCCTGGGCATCTTTCTTTTGGTGTTTTTCAGAGTCAGTAGAAAGGCCTCTTTAGTGTCCTAAGTTTTCATAACTGTGACCTTAATTGCCTACCGTCTGTAAGCTGTTAGTGTCTTAACGACCGTTCCACAGGTGCATGTTCATTAATTATTTATGGTTCATTGAACAAGCATGGGGAACAGTGTTTAAACCCTTTACAATGAAGATCCGTGAAGTTATTTGGATTTTTACAAATTATCTTTGAAAGACAGGGTCCTGAAAAAGGGGACATTTATTTTTTTTGCTGAGTTTATATAGTGCACTACTTTTGAGGGGAGAAAAAAAAGGTTATCTTCTCTTTGAGGACGCTCTCTTCCTCTTATCTGTGCCAACAAAATGACCATCAGTCTGATGTCCCCACACTGAGAGGCAGTCATTCCTGAAGGAACTGAGAAATGGAAGCCAACAGTATGGAGTCTGAGGAGGCTGCTGTCGATGTGAGCTTCATGTGCACGGCAGAGAAATGTGTATGAGGATAGCTTATACACTGACTGTATAGGTTCATATGTATAGGTGTACGAAGCTATAGGTTCATATGTAGAGGTGGATGAAGCTATAGGTTTGTGTGTATAGATATATAAAGCTCAGTATTTCATGATCTTGGGAGTTGTTGCGTTAAGCTGTGATGAGGTACGGTGAATAATCCATCTATGGGAAAAATGCCCAAATAAAGAGGTCCATTTCTGCCTGAATTAATGTTGTCATTCATGATCCCTCTGGTGCAGGGACGGGCGACTTTGACGGGGGCCACAAAAAATCTGAACTCATCACGAGGGGCCTCAGCGGCTCGCGGGTCTGCGCACCCACACCCAGACATGCTGTCGGAGCCGGCCCTAGCCTTTTGGGGGCCCTAAGCAACATTACATTTACATTTTAGTCATTTAGCAGACGCTCTTATCCAGAGCGACTTACAGGAGCAATTAGGGTTAAGTGCCTTGCTCAAGGGCACATCAACAGATATTTCACCTAGTCGGCTCGGGGATTAGAACCAGCGACCTTTCAGTTACTGGCACAACGCTCTTACCCACTAAGCTATCTGCCGCCCCAACATTTTGTTGCAGTTACAAGCGTGTGACCATGCCTGTGTTTACAACTGATTGGTCTTTTGACCAGATCACAGATCTTTTTCAGAGCTGATCTAATTGGTCAAAAGACCAATGAGTGAAAAAAATTTAATCATAATTGGTCTGCCAGTGTAAACACATGTCAGTTATGCTATAATGCTACCCTCCAAGTAGCAGACCAGTACCATAATGCTACCCTCCAAGTAGCAGACCAGTACCATAATGCTACCCTCCAAGTAGCAGACCAGTACCATAATGCTACCCTCCAAGTAGCAGACCAGTACCATAATGCTACCCTCCAAGTAGCAGACCAGTACCATAATGCTACCCTCCAAGTAGCAGACCAGTACCATAATGCTACCCTCCAAGTAGCAGACCAGTACCATAATGCTACCCTCCAAGTAGCAGGCCAGTACCATAATGCTACCCTCCAAGTAGCAGGCCAGTACCATAATGCTACCCTCCAAGTAGCAGACCAGTACCATAATGCTACCCTCCAAGTAGCAGACCAGTACCATAATGCTACCCTCCAAGTAGCAGACCAGTACCATAATGCTACCCTCCAAGTAGCAGACCAGTACCATAATGCTACCCTCCAAGTAGCACCCAGTACCATAATGCTACCCTCCAAGTAGCAGAGCAGTACCATAATGCTACCCTCCAAGTAGCAGACCAGTACCATAATGCTACCCTCTAAGTAGCAGCCCAGTACCATAATGCTACCCTCCAAGTAGCATACCAGTACCATAATGCTACCCTCCAAGTTGTGGTCCTCTGTAGCTCAGCTGGTAGAGCACGGCGCTTGTAACGCCAGGGTAGTGGGTTCGATCCCTGGGACCACCCATACACAAAAATGTATGCACACATGACTGTAAGTCGCTTTGGATAAAAGCGTCTGCTAAATGGCATATTATTATTATATTAAGTAGCAGACCAGTACCGTAATGCTACCCTCTAAGTAGCAGACCAGTACCATAATGCTACCCTCCAAGCAGCAGACCAGTACCATAATGCTACCCTCCAAGCAGCAGACCAGTACCATAATGCTACCCTCCAAGCAGCAGACCAGTACCATAATGCTACCCTCCAAGTAGCAACCAGTACCATAATGCTACCCTCCAAGTATTAAATGACTGCAGTGAGCATCATGACACAACATGGATAATACGTTCAGTTGATGCCAGCCCTTTAAAGATCACATTCATCACATAGAAAATATATCTCCGCAAAGGTCACTAGCTACTCAACATTAAACGAATGGTCCGTGTCTTTTCGGTTTTATATGTACACGTGCCAAAGATTGCAGGGACACCCCACATCATCAAAAGAGAGGAGGAAAAATACATTTAAATGTTTTATTGTCACATACACCAGATAGGTGCAGTGAAGTCATCCATAGTAGCACAGCAGTGTAATGTGTTGTTCTACAGGGTCAGCCATAGAAGTACATTTTACATTTTAGTCATTTAGCAGACGCTCTTATCCAGAGCGACTTACAGTTAAGTGAGTGCATACATTTTCATACTGGCCCCCCGTGGGAATCGAACCCACAACCCTGGCATTGCAAACGCTATGCTCTACCAACTGAGCTACATCCCTAGTACAGCACCCCTGGAGCAAATTAGGGTTAAGTGCCTTGCTCAAGGGCACATCGACAGATTTTTACATAGTCTGCTGAAGTATTCAAACCAGCGACCTTTCGGTTACTGGCCCAACGCTCTAACCGCTAGGCGACCTGCCACTTCAGAATCAGAAATTCACTTTGTAGTTCTGTAAAGTTACTCAACGTTTGCCTCACGTGTCCCCATTTGTTTCTGATCAGACGAAAGGAGGTCTAATTTTCCACACTAGCAATTAAGCTAATTAATTAAGTGAAGGGTCAATTAGAGGGCTGCTAATTAGCTTTGGAAAGTTGAAGGTTAATTTCGAGGAGAGATGGTTAGCTCATTAAGGAGAAGAACTGGAGTGGACATCTTTACCTCAGGTTGTGTCCCCATTCTCCAGACGTATGCATGTATACACTGGTATACACACGTCAGGGGAAGGGTGGTCAATTGGGACGTGACCTTTGACTCCATTGAGGTCCTTGGACTTGGAGTTACTTCATTCTGCCATTTGCCAGTAGGGAGCAGTGGTCACCAGTAAATATGATAGAACTGAACTGGTATTTCTCTCCAAACAACATTAACTGAACTGGTTTTATTTCTCTCCAAACAACATTAACTGAACAGGTTTTATTTCTCTCCAAACAACATTAACTGAACTGGTTTTATTTCTCTCCAAACAACATTAACTGAACAGGTTTTATTTCTCTCCAAACAACATTAACTGAACTGGTTTTATTTCTCTCCAAACAACATTAACTGAACTGGTTTTATTTCTCTCCAAACAACATTAACTGAACTGGTTTTATTTCTCTCCAAACAACATTAACTGAACTGGTTTTATTTCTCTCCAAACAACATTAACTGAACTGGTTTTATTTCTCTCCAAACAACATTAACTGAACTGGGTTTTTTTCTCTCCAAACAACGTTAACTGAACTGGGTTTTTTTCTCTCCAAACAACGTTAACTTATCTCTGAAACTGCAAATAAAACCAAACAATGACAGAGAAAGACTATCAGGTATTTAGGTCCCATTTTATTGGATAGTCCCCTGTAGATGGTCTATATATGCTGGAACTAGCAACAACAACTCTATGCTTTGTGAGTGGGTGTGTTCTGTGTGGATTATGTGAGTGAGCTAATGATTGTAATGTCTGGAATGTGTGTAATGCTGGTGTGGCCTGTTGGGAGAGCTCTCCTCAGGGAGAACACATTAGGAGGTGGTCAGTCTCTCTGGTGTGGCCTGTTGGGAGAGCTCTCCTCAGGGAGAACACATTAGGAGGTGGTTAGTCTCTCTGGTGTGGCCTGTTGGGAGAGCTCTCCTCAGGGAGAACACATTAGGAGGTGGTTAGTCTCTCTGGTGTGGCCTGTTGGGAGAGCTCTCCTCAGGGAGAACACATTAGGAGGTGGTTAGTCTCTCTGGTGTGGCCTGTTGGGAGAGCTCTCCTCAGGGAGAACACATTAGGAGGTGGTTAGTCTCTCTGGTGTGGCCTGTTGGGAGAGCTCTCCTCAGGGAGAACACATTAGGAGGTGGTTAGTCTCTCTGGTGTGGCCTGTTGGGAGAGCTCTCCTCAGGGAGAACACATTAGGAGGTGGTTAGTCTCTCTGGTGTGGCCTGTTGGGAGAGCTCTCCTCAGGGAGAACACATTAGGAGGTGGTTAGTCTCTCTGGTGTGGCCTGTTGGGAGAGCTCTCCTCAGGGAGAACACATTAGGAGATGGTTAGTCCCTCTCTGTGTCTCTGTGGCTGTGTTGACAGGAATGTTCACATTCCACTGAGCCTCCGTTAAGACAGTGGTTCTCAAACCTCTCCTCGGGAACCCCCAGACGTTTCACAATTATGTTGTAGCTCTGAACTAGCTCAACTGATTCCCCTAGTCAAGGGCTTGGTGATTAGTTGACAAGTTCAATCAGGTGTGCTAGTTCTGGAATAGATCAAATACACGGAACAGCTGGGTGTCCCCCGATGCGCTAAGGGATACAGCTAGAGCTTAATATCTCATCACAAACACAGGGCTCAACTCACAGATCTCTCAAACACAGGGCTCAACTCACAGATCTCTCAAACACAGGGCTCAACTCACAGATCTCTCAAACACAGGGCTCAACTCACAGATCTCTCAAACACAGGGCTCAACTCACAGATCTCTCAAACACAGGGCTCAACTCACAGATCTCTCAAACACAGGGCTCAACTAACAGATCTCTCAAACACAGGGCTCAACTCACAGATCTCTCAAACACAGGGCTCAACTCACAGATCGCTCAAACACAGGGCTCAACTCACAGATCGCTCAAACACAGGGCTCAACTCACAGATCGCTCAAACACAGGGCTCAACTCACATATCACTCAAACACAGGGCTCAACTCACAGATCTCTCAAACACAGGGCTCAACTCACAGATCTCTCAAACACAGGGCTCAACTCACATATCTCTCAAACACAGGGCTCAACTCACACATCGCTCAAAGACAGGGCTCAACTCACATATTGCTCAAACACTTGGCTCAACTCACACATCTCTCAAACACTGGGCTCAACTCACATATCGCTCAAACACAGGGCTCATCTCACATATAGCTCAAACACAGGGCTCAACTCACATATCGCTGAAACACAGGGCTCAAATACAGATCTCACAAATACAGGGCTCAACTCACAGATCTCAAACACTGGGCTCAACTCACAGATCTCAAACACAGGGCTCAACTCACATATCGCTCAAACACAGGGCTCAACTCACATATCGCTGAAACACAGGGCTCAAATACAGATCTCACAAATACAGGGCTCAACTCACAGATCTCAAACACAGGGCTCAACTCACAGATCTCTCAAACACAGGGCTCAAACACAGATCTCAGAAACACAGGGCTCAACTCACAGATCTCTCAAACACAGGGCTCAACTCACAGATCTCTCAAACACAGGGCTCAACTCACATATCTCTCAAACACAGGGCTCAACTCACAGATCTCTCAAACACAGGGCTCAACTCACAGATCTCTCAAACACAGGGCTCAACTCACAGATCTCTCAAACACAGGGCTCAAATCACATATCTCTCAAACACAGAGCTAAACTCACAGATCTCTCAAACACAGGGCTCAACTCACATATCGCTCAAACACAGGGCTCAACTCACAAATCTCTCAAACACAGGGCTCAACTCACATATCGCTCAAACACAGGGCTCAACTCACAGATCTCTCAAACACAGCGCTCAACTCACAGATCTCTCAAACACAGGGCTCAACTCACAGATCTCTCAAACACAGGGCTCAACTCACAGATCTCTCAAACACAGGGCTCAACTCACATATCGCTCAAACACAGGGCTCAACTCACATATCGCTGAAACACAGGGCTCAAATACAGATCTCTCAAACACAGGGCTCAACTCACATATCGCTCAAACACAGGGCTCAACTCACAAATCTCTCAAACACAGGGCTCAACTCACATATTGCTCAAACACAGGGCTCAACTCACAGATCTCTCAAACACAGCGCTCAACTCACAGATCTCTCAAACACAGGGCTCAACTCACAGATCTCTCAAACACAGGGCTCAACTCACAGATCTCTCAAACACAGGGCTCAACTCACATATCGCTCAAACACAGGGCTCAACTCACATATCGCTGAAACACAGGGCTCAAATACAGATCTCACAAATACAGGGCTCAACTCACAGATTTCAAACACAGGGCTCAACTCACAGATCTCTCAAACACAGGGCTCAACTCACAGATCTCTCAAACACAGGACTCAACTCACAGATCTCTCAAACACAGGGCTCAACTCACAGATCTCTCAAACACAGGGCTCAAATCACATATCTCTCAAACACAGAGCTAAACTCACAGATCTCTCAAACACAGGGCTCAACTCACATATCGCTCAAACACAGGGCTCAACTCACAAATCTCTCAAACACAGGGCTCAACTCACATATTGCTCAAACACAGGGCTCAACTCACAGATCTCTCAAACACAGCGCTCAACTCACAGATCTCTCAAACACAGGGCTCAACTCACAGATCTCTCAAACACAGGGCTCAACTCACAGATCTCTCAAACACAGGGCTCAAATCACATATCTCTCAAACACAGGGCTCAACTCACAGATCTCTCAAACACAGGGCTCAACTCATATATCTCTCAAACACAGGGCTCAACTCACACATCGCTCAAAGACAGGGCTCAACTCACATATTGCTCAAACACTTGGCTCAACTCACACATCTCTCAAACACAGGGCTCAACTCACATATCTCTCAAACACAGGGCTCAACTCACACATCGCTCAAAGACAGGGCTCAACTCACATATTGCTCAAACACTTGGCTCAACTCACACATCTCTCAAACACTGGGCTCAACTCACATATCGCTCAAACGCAGGGCTCATCTCACATTTAGCTCAAACACAGGGCTCAACTCACATATCGCTGAAACACAGGGCTCAAATACAGATCTCACAAATACAGGGCTCAACTCACAGATCTCAAACACAGGGCTCAACTCACAGATCTCTCAAACACAGGGCTCAACTCACAGATCTCTCAAACACAGGGCTCAACTCACAGATCTCTCAAACACAGGGCTTAACTCACAGATCTCACAAACAGATGGCTCAAATCACATATCTCTCAAACACAGAGCTAAACTCACAGATCTCTCAAACACAGGGCTTAACTCACAGATCTCACAAACACAGGGCTCAACTCACAGATCTCTCAAACACAGGGGGTAAACTCAGGTTGGCTTTGGATACCAGTCAGGGAAAATAAGTCCATAGATCAATGTAATGCCTTGTCTGTTAATCAGTGATAATGGTGTACCTGAAAAGCAGCACATACTGTAAGGGAAAAATATTTTCAAACCTCAAGCTAACATCTTATAAATCTAGATGATCCTAAATCTATTATGATGCAGTTCCAACCAACTGTGGTAATGTCTTAGAGTAACATGTCTAATAGGTCACATTACGTCTCAGTTATATCAGCTTCACCTCACAGTGTTACAGTACTGACTACTCCCTGTATGACTCAGAAACTCACTCATTAATAATTAGAATAGAGAGTCCTTTTGAATGGACTTTAGACTGAGTAGTCCCTGTTCCTTTAGACGGAGTAGTCCCTGTTCCTTTAGACTGAGTAGTCCCTGTTCCTTTAGACTGAGTAGTCCCTGTTCCTTTAGACTGAGTAGTCCCTGTTCCTTTAGACTGAGTAGTCCCTGTTCCTTTAGACTGTGTAGTCCCTGTTCCTTTAGACTGAGTAGTCCCTGTTCCTTTAGACTGAGTAGTCCCTGTTCCTTTAGACTGAGTAGTCCCTGTTCCTTTAGACTGAGTAGTCCCTGTTCCTTTAGACTGAGTAGTCCCTGTTCCTTTAGACTGAGTAGTCCCTGTTCCTTTAGACTGAGTAGTCCCTGTTCCTTTAGACTGAGTAGTCCCTGTTCCTTTAGACTGAGCAGTCCCTGTTCCTTTAGACTGAGTAGTCCCCGTTCCTTTAGACTGAGTAGTCCCTGTTCCTTTAGACTGAGTAGTCCCTGTTCCTTTAGACTGAGTAGTCCCTGTTCCTTTAGACTGAGTAGTCCCTGTTCCTTTAGACTGAGTAGTCCCTGTTCCTTTAGACTGAGTAGTCCCTGTTCCTTTAGACTGAGTAGTCCCTGTTCCATTAGACTGAGTAGTCCCTGTTCCTTTAGACTGAGTAGTCCCTGTTCCTTTAGACTGAGTAGTCCCTGTTCCATTAGACTGAGTAGTCCCTGTTCCTTTAGACTGAGTAGTCCCTGTTCCTTTAGACTGAGTAGTCCCTGTTCCTTTAGACTGAGTAGTCCCTGTTCCTTTAGACTGAGTAGTCCCTGTTCCTTTAGACTGAGTAGTCCCTGTTCCTTTAGACTGAGTAGTCCCTGTTCCATTAGACTGAGTAGTCCCTGTTCCTTTAGACTGAGTAGTCCCCGTTCCTTTAGACTGAGTAGTCCCTGTTCCTTTAGACTGAGTAGTCCCTGTTCCTTTAGACTGAGTAGTCCCTGTTCCTTTAGACTGAGTAGTCCCTGTTCCATTAGACTGAGTAGTCCCTGTTCCTTTAGACTGAGTAGTCCCTGTTCCTTTAGACTGAGTAGTCCCTGTTCCTTTAGACTGAATAGTCCCTGTTCCTTTAGACTGAGTAGTCCCTGTTCCATTAGACTGAGTAGTCCCTGTTCCTTTAGACTGAGTAGTCCCCGTTCCTTTAGACTGAGTAGTCCCTGTTCCTTTAGACTGAGTAGTCCCCGTTCCTTTAGACGGAGTAGTCCCCGTTCCTTTAGACTGAGTAGTCCCTGTTCCTTTAGACTGAGTAGTCCCTGTTCCTTTAGACTGAGTAGTCCCTGTTCCTTTAGACTGAGTAGTCCCTGTTCCATTAGACTGAGTAGTCCCTGTTCCTTTAGACTGAGTAGTCCCCGTTCCTTTAGACTGAGTAGTCCCCGTTCCTTTAGACTGAGTAGTCCCTGTTCCTTTAGACTGAGTAGTCCCTGTTCCTTTAGACTGAGCAGTCCCTGTTCCTTTAGACTGAGTAGTCCCCGTTCCTTTAGACTGAGTAGTCCCCGTTCCTTTAGACTGAGTAGTCCCCGTTCCTTTAGACTGAGTAGTCCCTGTTCCTTTAGACTGAGTAGTCCCTGTTCCTTTAGACTGAGTAGTCCCTGTTCCATTAGACTGAGTAGTCCCTGTTCCATTAGACTGAGTAGTCCCTGTTCCTTTAGACTGAGTAGTCCCCGTTCCTTTAGACTGAGTAGTCCCTGTTCCATTAGACTGAGTAGTCCTTGTTCCTTTAGACTGAGTAGTCCCTGTTCTTTTAGACTGAGTAGTCCCTGTTCCTTTAGACTGAGTAGTCCCTGTTCCATTAGACTGAGTAGTCCCTGTTCCTTTAGACTGAGTAGTCCCCGTTCCTTTAGACTGAGTAGTCCCTGTTCCATTAGACTGAGTAGTCCCCGTTCCTTTAGACTGAGTAGTCCCTGCTTTGTGTGGGGTCTTATTGAAGGAGTATGACCAGCCCATAGCCCTGATATGTTTAGCTTATAGTTTCTTAGACAGCTACACTCTTAGAAAAAATAGGTTCCAAAAGGGTTATTTGGCTGTCCCCATAGAAGAACCCATCATCAGCGGTGGGCTGGCTTAACCGTGACTTTAGAGTTGACATATCCCCCTCGGTGTTAGTTCACGGTGTTCTCTGCAGAGGTAGGAGGGGACACAGGCAGACAGCAGGAGCCCCCTCAACGCTTCACCTCCCACTAACCACCATGCTCAACGCTGACATGACCAGCACTCGGGTAAGACTCACTGCTGAACTTTACACAGTAACTTAACTCTGTATCTTTATGGTAGATGTAGCTTTATTCTACAGAAATGCTAAGCAAATGTGAGTTTGTTCTTCAACTCAAGAATGGTCTGGCGTGTGACAAAGCTATCTGATTTTCTCGGAACACTCACAATTATCATGAGGTTGTAGGCAGCATTCCCCAGTTCGTGTGAGGGTAAAGGACCACTTGAAATTACTTGACTGAGAATTGAAGAGGTTGTGTTTTGGGCAGAGAGACAGGAGTGGATCAGATGCAACAAGCTATTTCATGGCAAATGTACACTTAATCAACAATTGACCTTAAAAACACAAACTGGGTTAATTTAAAAGACGTCTCTTGAACCAGTTTTAGTCAGATTACCACCCAAGCAATCATTAAACGTGTTTTCCTCTACCCAGAGCTGGAATTAATGCAACAAAATGCTATTTATATGTAAATAGCTTTCCGCACTAATATAATCTAACCGGTCCTGCTGGCTTGGGTTGAAAGAATGAATCATTACAACAACAACAACAAAATACTCATTCTGATGAATAAGAATGTTTAGATTAATTCTCAGTTTGGAAACATAATTTAAAGGTTATAAGCAATTTTCTGTCTCCCGGCTCTTCGACAGTAGATATGAGGACAACAGCAGCACCCTGAGCTGACAAAGAAACACTTCATTGGAAGGAACAAGAGGCTGGTGAGTGTGTTTACAATATATTGATATAAATTGATGCAAAAAAAGTCTAAAGTTATGAGTTTGTATGTCTCTAAAGAAGCTATCCAATATCAGGACGTTCACAATATACACGTCTCTAGGGAAGTTGTACACATACTGTAGAATATCAGGATTTGGACGTACAGTACCAGTCAAAAGTTTGGACACACCATACTCATTCAAGGGTTTTTCTTTATTTTTACTATTTTCTACATTGTAGAATAATAGTGAAGACATCAAAACTATGAAATAACACATATGGAATCATGTAGTAACCAAAAAAGTGTTAAACAAATCAAAATAGATTTTACATTCTTCAAAGTAGCCACCCTTTGCCTTTGAAAATAGTAAAAATAAAGAAACCCTTGAATGAGCAGGTGTGTCAACTTTTGACTGGTACTGAACGTTGACGATAAACACGTCTCTAGGGAAGTTGTACACATACTGTACAATATCAGGATTGGATATAAGTTGATGATGCAGACAGTTTCAAGCTGTGAGAAAAATTGTACAATAGGTTTAAAAAGTTAGCTTCATAGGTACCAACTATATATATATAACCCTGCTTCCTTGTCCATTTATCTTGTGGACAGGCCCTCTGATCAGTAGCACTTCCTTAAGATGCACCTCCCCAGGATCAAGAAGAGAACCCAGTCACCCCACAGAGAGACCGTCTCCCCTGCCCCCTCCTACTACTCAGAGCCAGTCTACCTGCAGCACCGCAAGGTAAAGTACAGGAACGGCAGCCAGCACGTCGTCTTCACACGGTTGATATTCTCTCTTCAAGAACACTCTGGAGTAAGGGTTTGGGGAAAAGCACAGACTTCTTGAAATGATCAATGCACAGCGGTTGATCGTTAGATCCCAAATTGACCCCTGTGTTATATCGTCTATGCCATCCCGTAGATCTGAAAAGATCGGATTGGTGTAAGCAATACGGGCTAGAGGTGGATTTGGGGTTCAGGCAGAGGGTCACGTGAATGTAAAGCCCTGTGTTTTAATTTTGTTCAGGACGTGACCAGAGATCTGCCCCCGCTGCCTGGTGGAATGAGACGACGAGGCCTGGATGACGAAGACGAGGAAGAGACGCTGAGCCTACGGAGCATGCCCGGTATGAGAAGCTCCCTGAGTCACGCCTCGAAGGTCAAAAGGTCATGGGGGTTCCCCAAGAGACACGTCGTCCCCGAGCTCAGACTGCCCCCTGTCACTAAGATTCATCCTGACCCCAGGTACTTCCTCGCTTGTTTTCTACTCCTCCTTTTATTGACGTGTTTCTATCAAGAGCACTCCTCGACACGCATCACTTCCTGTCCCTGAGGAAAAAACGCTTTGGATTGAATTTACATTAGCATATGGAGTCAATATAACACCATGTGTATACACTGAGCTTACCAAACATTAGGAACACCTTCTTAATATTGGGTTGCACGCCCTTTTGTCCTCAGAACAGCCTCAATTCGTCAGGGCGTGGACTCTACAAGGTGTCGAACGCGTTCCACAGGGATGCTGGCCCATGTTGACTCCAATGCTTCCCACACTTGTGTCAAGTTGGCTGGATGTCCTTTGGGTGGTGGCCCATTCTTGATACACACGGGAAACTGTTGAGTGTGAAAAACCCAGCAGCTTTGCAGTTCTTGACACAAACCGATGCGCCTGGCACCTACTACCATACCCCGTTCAAAGGCACTTAAATATTTTATCTTGCCCATTCACCCTCTGAATGGCACACATACACAATCCATGTCTCAATTGTTTCAAGGCTTAAAAATCCTTCTTTAACCACCTGTCTCCTCCCCTTCATCTACACTGATTGAGGTGGATTTAACAAGTGACATCAGTAAGGGATCATAGCTTTCACCTGGATTCACCTGGTCAGTCTACAGTGTGTAATGGTAAGAGCAGGTGTCCTTAATGTTTTGTGTACTCAGTGTATGTGTCTTTATGTTTGTCACAGAGGCAATCTGGAATTGAGGGGTACTGGCTACCTGAGATGTTCCGCATTTCCACCCATCATCAAATCTACCAGAACCCATGAGCCTCTGCGCCAGGAGAGACCCCCAGGTCGAACTGGGTACAGGTTAGATACTTTTCTCAATGTAGATTCTAACTAATGACTCATAAAACCCAATGAGAAGAAGAGCAGCTAGTCACAGAGTAAATCTACAGGGGCGTCAGGACACACCCCTAGGGGACCCTGCCTCAGCAGCGCTAATAATGGAGTCTCATACTTCTCCCTCCCCAGGTATAGTCTACATACAGAAATCATCCCTCCCCAGGTATAGTCTACATACAGAAATCATCCCTCCCCAGGTATAGTCTACATACAGAAATCATCCCTCCCCAGGTATAGTCTACATACAGAAATCATCCCTCCCCTGGTATAGTCTACATACAGAAATCATCCCTCCCCAGGTATAGTCTACATACAGAAATCATCCCTCCCCAGGTATAGTCTACATACAGAAATCATCCCTCCCCAGGTATAGTCTACATACAGAAATCATCCCTCCCCTGGTATAGTCTACATACAGAAATCATCCCTCCCCTGGTATAGTCTACATACAGCAATCATCCCTCCCCAGGTATAGTCTACATACAGAAATCATCCCTCCCCAGGTATAGTCTACATACAGAAATCATCCCTCCCCAGGTATAGTCTACATAGAGCAATCATCCCTTCCCTGGTATAGTCTACATACAGAAATCATCCCTCCCCTGGTATAGTCTACATACAGAAATCATCCCTCCCCAGGTATAGTCTACATACAGAAATCATCCCTCCCCTGGTATAGTCTACATACAGCAATCATCCCTCCCCTGGTATAGTCTACATACAGAAATCATCCCTCCCCAGGTATAGTCTACATACAGCAATCATCCCTCCTCAGGTATAGTCTACATACAGAAATCATCCCTCCCCAGGTATAGTCTACATACAGAAATCATCCCTCCCAAGGTATAGTCTACATACAGAAATCATCCCTCCTCAGGTATAGTCTACATACAGCAATCATCCCTCCCCTGGTATAGTCTACATACAGAAATCATCCCTCCCCAGGTATAGTCTACATACAGAAATCATCCCTCCCCAGGTATAGTCTACATACAGAAATCATCCCTCCCCAGGTATAGTCTACATACAGAAATCATCCCTCCCCAGGTATAGTCTACATACAGCAATCATCCCTCCCCTGGTATAGTCTACGTACAGAAATCATCCCTCCCCAGGTAGAGTTTACATACAGAAATCATCCCTCCCCAGGTATAGTCTACATACAGAAATCATCCCTCCCCAGGTATAGTCTACTTACAGCAATCATCCCTCCTCAGGGATAGTCTACATACAGAAATCATCCCTCCTCAGGTATAGTCTACATACAGCAATCATCCCTCCCCTGGTATAGTCTACATACAGAAATCATCCCTCCCCAGGTATAGTTTACATACAGAAATCATCCCTCCTCAGGTATAGTCTACATACAGAAATCATCCCTCCTCAGGTATAGTCTACATACAGCAATCATCCCTCCTCAGGTATAGTCTACATACAGCAATCATCCCTCCCCAGGTATAGTCTACATACAGAAATCATCCCTTCCCTGGTATAGTCTACATACAGAAATCATCCCTCCCCAGGTATAGTCTACATACAGAAATCATCCCTCCCCTGGTATAGTCTACATACAGCAATCATCCCTCCCCAGGTATAGTCTACATACAGCAATCATCCCTCCCCAGGTATAGTCTACATACAGAAATCATCCCTCCCCAGGTATAGTCTACATACAGAAATCATCCCTCCCCTGGTATAGTCTACATACATAAATCATCCCTCCCCAGGTATAGTCTACATACAGAAATCATCCCTCCTCAGGTATAGTTTACATACAGAAATCATCCCTCCCCAGGTATAGTCTACATACAGAAATCATCCCTCCCCAGGTATAGTCTACATACAGAAATCATCCCTCCCCTGGTATAGTCTACATACAGCAATCATCCCTCCCCAGGTATAGTCTACATACAGAAATCATCACTCCCCAGGTATAGTCTACATACAGAAATCATCCCTCCCCAGGTATAGTCTACATACAGAAATCATCCCTCCCCAGGTATAGTCTACATACAGAAATCATCCCTCCCCAGGTATAGTCTACATACAGAAATCATCCCTCCCCAGGTATAGTCTACATACTGAAATCATCCCTCCCCAGGTATAGTCTACATACAGCAATCATCCCTCCCCAGGTATAGTCTACATACAGAAATCATCCCTCCCCTGGTATAGTCTACATACAGCAATCATCCCTCCCCTGGTATAGTCTACATACAGAAATCATCCCTCCCCAGGTATAGTCTACATACAGCAATCATCCCTCCTCAGGTATAGTCTACATACAGAAATCATCCCTCCCCAGGTATAGTCTACATACAGAAATCATCCCTCCCCAGGTATAGTCTACATACAGAAATCATCCCTCCTCAGGTATAGTCTACATACAGCAATCATCCCTCCCTGGTATAGTCTACATACAGAAATCATCCCTCCCCAGGTATAGTCTACATACAGAAATCATCCCTCCCCAGGTATAGTCTACATACAGAAATCATCCCTCCCCAGGTATAGTCTACATACAGAAATCATCCCTCCCCAGGTATAGTCTACATACAGCAATCATCCCTCCCCTGGTATAGTCTACGTACAGAAATCATCCCTCCCCAGGTAGAGTTTACATACAGAAATCATCCCTCCCCAGGTATAGTCTACATACATAAATCATCCCTCCCCAGGTATAGTCTACATACAGCAATCATCCCTCCTCAGGTATAGTCTACATACAGAAATCATCCCTCCTCAGGTATAGTCTACATACAGCAATCATCCCTCCCCTGGTATAGTCTACATACAGAAATCATCCCTCCCCAGGTATAGTTTACATACAGAAATCATCCCTCCTCAGGTATAGTCTACATACAGAAATCATCCCTCCTCAGGTATAGTCTACATACAGCAATCATCCCTCCTCAGGTATAGTCTACATACAGCAATCATCCCTCCCCAGGTATAGTCTACATACAGAAATCATCCCTTCCCTGGTATAGTCTACATACAGAAATCATCCCTCCCCAGGTATAGTCTACATACAGAAATCATCCCTCCTCAGGTATAGTCTACATACAGCAATCATCCCTCCTCAGGTATAGTCTACATACAGCAATCATCCCTCCCCAGGTATAGTCTACATACAGAAATCATCCCTTCCCTGGTATAGTCTACATACAGAAATCATCCCTCCCCAGGTATAGTCTACATACAGAAATCATCCCTCCCCTGGTATAGTCTACATACAGCAATCATCCCTCCCCAGGTATAGTCTACATACAGCAATCATCCCTCCCCTGGTATAGTCTACATACAGCAATCATCCCTCCCCAGGTATAGTCTACATACAGCAATCATCCCTCCCCAGGTATAGTCTACATACAGCAATCATCCCTCCTCAGGTATAGTCTACATACAGAAATCATCCCTCCCCAGGTATAGTCTACATACAGAAATCATCCCTCCCCAGGTATAGTCTACATACAGAAATCATCCCTCCTCAGGTATAGTCTACATACAGCAATCATCCCTCCCCTGGTATAGTCTACATACAGAAATCATCCCTCCCCAGGTATAGTCTACATACAGAAATCATCCCTCCCCAGGTATAGTCTACATACAGAAATCATCCCTCCCCAGGTATAGTCTACATACAGAAATCATCCCTCCCCAGGTATAGTCTACATACAGCAATCATCCCTCCCCTGGTATAGTCTACGTACAGAAATCATCCCTCCCCAGGTAGAGTTTACATACAGAAATCATCCCTCCCCAGGTATAGTCTACATACATAAATCATCCCTCCCCAGGTATAGTCTACATACAGCAATCATCCCTCCTCAGGTATAGTCTACATACAGAAATCATCCCTCCTCAGGTATAGTCTACATACAGCAATCATCCCTCCCCTGGTATAGTCTACATACAGAAATCATCCCTCCCCAGGTATAGTTTACATACAGAAATCATCCCTCCTCAGGTATAGTCTACATACAGAAATCATCCCTCCTCAGGTATAGTCTACATACAGCAATCATCCCTCCTCAGGTATAGTCTACATACAGCAATCATCCCTCCCCAGGTATAGTCTACATACAGAAATCATCCCTTCCCTGGTATAGTCTACATACAGAAATCATCCCTCCCCAGGTATAGTCTACATACAGCAATCATCCCTCCCCTGGTATAGTCTACATACAGCAATCATCCCTCCCCAGGTATAGTCTACATACAGCAATCATCCCTCCCCAGGTATAGTCTACATACAGAAATCATCCCTCCCCAGGTATAGTCTACATACAGAAATCATCCCTCCCCTGGTATAGTCTACATACATACATCATCCCTCCCCAGGTATAGTCTACATACAGAAATCATCCCTCCTCAGGTATAGTTTACATACAGAAATCATCCCTCCCCAGGTATAGTCTACATACAGAAATCATCCCTCCCCTGGTATAGTCTACATACAGAAATCATCCCTCCCCAGGTATAGTCTACATACAGCAATCATCCCTCCCCAGGTATAGTGTACATACAGAAATCATCCCTCCCCAGGTATAGTCTACATACAGAAATCATCCCTCCCCTGGTATAGTCTACATACAGCAATCATCCCTCCCCAGGTATAGTCTACATACAGAAATCATCCCTCCCCAGGTATAGTCTACATACAGAAATCATCCCTCCCCAGGTATAGTCTACATACAGAAATCATCCCTCCCCAGGTATAGTCTACATACAGAAATCATCCCTCCCCAGGTATAGTCTACATACAGAAATCATCCCTCCCCAGGTATAGTCTACATACAGAAATCATCCCTCCCCAGGTATAGTCTACATACTGAAATCATCCCTCCCCAGGTATAGTCTACATACAGCAATCATCCCTCCCCAGCTATAGTCTACATACAGCAATTGGTTTTTCACAGCTTTAGCTCCTCTAAATATGAGTGTCTTGTTCATTAAATTCATGAAGAAATGAAAAGAGAGGTGAAGAGGAGAAAGAAGTGCCTAGTCAATATCTCCGGCAGCAGACACAGGAGGTCTCATTTCCTGCTTATTAATGATTTAAAGGCTGGTTAGTCTGCTGCCTGAGGCAGGAGGAGAAGGGGGAAGCAGGGTGGAAAGAGGGGAGGCAGGGGGGAGGAGGGGGGAGGAAGGGGGGAAAGAGGGGAGGCAGGGGGAGGAGGGGGAAGCAGGGGGAGGCATGTGGGAGGAGGGGGAGGAAGGGGGGAGGAGGGGGAGGCAGGGGTGGAAAGAGGGGAGGCAGGGGGAGGAGGGGGAAGCAGGGTGGAAAGAGGGGAGGCAGGGGGAGAGGGGGAGGAAGGGGGGAAAGAGGGAGGCAGGGGGAGGAGGGGGGAAGCAGGGGGAGGCATGTGGGAGGAGGGGGAGGAAGGGGGGGAGGAGGGGGAAGCAGGGTGGAAAGAGGGGAGGCAGGGGGGAGAGGGGGAGGAAGGGGGAAAGAGGGGAGGCAGGGGAGGAGGGGGAAGCAGGGGGAGGCATGTGGGAGGAGGGGGGAGGAAGGGGGGAGGAGGGGGAGGCAGGGTGGAAAGAGGGGAGGCAGGGGGGAGGAGGGGGAAGCAGGGTGGAAAGAGGGGAGGCAGGGGGGAGAGGGGGGAGGAAGGGGGGAAAGAGGGGAGGCAGGGGGGAGGAGGGGGAAGCAGGGGGAGGCATGTGGGAGGAGGGGGAGGAAGGGGGGAGGAGGGGGAGGCAGGGTGGAAAGAGGGGAGGCAGGGTGGAAAGAGGGGAGGCAGGGGGGAGGAGGGGGAAGCAGGGGTGGAAAGAGGGGAGGCAGGGGGAGAGGGGGGAGGAAGGGGGGAAAGAGGGGAGGCAGGGGGAGGAGGGGGAAGCAGGGGGAGGCATGTGGGAGGAGGGGGAGGAAGGGGGAGGAGGGGGAGGCATGAGAGGCAGGGGGGAGGAGGGGGAAGCAGGGTGGAAAGAGGAGAGGCAGGGGGGAGAGGGGGGAGGAAGGGGGGAAAGAGGGGAGGCAGGGGGAGGAGGGGGAAGCAGGGGGAGGCATGTGGGAGGAGGGGGGAGGAAGGGGGGAGGAGGGGGAGGCAGGGTGGAAAGAGGGGAGGCAGGGGGAGGAGGGGGGAAGCAGGGGGAGGCATGTGGGAGGAGGGGGAGGAAGGGGGGAGGAGGGGGGAGGCAGGGTGGAAAGAGGGGAGGCAGGGGGAGAGGGGGAGAGGGGGAAGCAGGGTGGAAAGAGGGGAGGCAGGGGGGAGAGGGGGAGAGGGGGAAGCAGGGTGGAAAGAGGGGAGGCAGGGGGAGGAGGGGGAGGCAGGGTGGAAAGAGGGGAGGCAGGGGGAGAGGGGGGAGAGGGGGGAAGCAGGGTGGAAAGAGGGGAGGCAGGGGGGAGGAGGGGGAGGCAGGGTGGAAAGAGGGGAGGCAGGGGGGAGGAGGGGGAGGCAGGGTGGAAAGAGGGGAGGCAGGGGGAGAGGGGGGAGGAGGGGGAGGCAGGTGGAAAGGGGAGGCAGGGGGGAGGAGGGGGAGGCAGGGTGGAAAGAGGGGAGGCAGGGGGGAGGAGGGGGAAGGGGGAAGCAGGGGGAGGCATGTGGGAGGAGGGGGAGGAAGGGGGGAGAGGGGGAGGCAGGGTGGAGGAGGGGGAGGCAGGGGGGAGAGGGGGAGGCAGTTGGGAGGAGGGGGAGGCAGGGGGAGAGGGGGAGGCAGTTGGGAGGAGGGGGAGGCAGGGGGAGAGGGGGAGGCAGTTGGGAGGAGGGGGAGGCAGGGGGGAGAGGGGGAGGTAGTTGGGAGGAGGGGGAGGCAGGGGGAGAGGGGAGGCAGGGGGAGAGGGGGAGGCAGGGGGGAGAGGAGGAGGCAGCTGGGAGGAGGGGGAGGCAGGGGGAGAGGGGGAGGCAGTTGGGAGGCAGGGGGGAGAGGGAGGCAGGAGGGAGGCGGGAGAGGGGAGGCAGGGGGGAAAGAGGGGAGGCAGGAGGGAGGCAGGGGGAGAGGGAGGCAGGGGGAGAGTGGGAGGCAGGGGGAGAGGAGCTGTTGTCTCTGCATCTCTCTGCTTTGCATAATGGTAAGACTGAATTCTCAGTCTCCATTCACATTTTGTCTATCACCTGTTGCTGTAGGCCTGAGAAGCAGGGAGATGTTCCCCCTGGACCTCCAGAGAAGGAGGCTGTTGGTCTGAAGAAGCAGGGAGATGTTCCCCCTGGACCTCCAGAGAAGGAGGCTGTTGGTCTGAAGAAGAGTTTTAATAATAAGGAGGACCTCCTCAAAGTACCTGTTGTGACCACGTCCAAGATCATCTCTGATCCACCTCCGCCCAAGACCCAACGCATCACGTTCCACAGCCCCGTCGTGCAGGCCGTGTACCCCATCACCCCTGACAACGACACACAAACCAGGAAGCCAGAGGAAGATAGAAAACCACCGTATCCCAGAGTCCTCTCTTCTACATCCACCTGCGCTATATCTAACACCATCGGTCCTCAGAAAGTATACATATTCGAGCCACACCTTCTGAGAGATAACCCCCCTCCATACTCCTCTGAGTGGACCGATCCAAAGGCTTTAACCCAAGGAAGGACTGAGTGGACTGAACCAAGGGCTCCAACCCAGGGGAGGAGAGAGGTGCTGTTGATCAGACTGGGCATCACTTGGTCCAAGGCTGAGAGCAGCAGCAACCTGAGACAGCCACAGTCCCAGTCCCAGCTCCAGCGTTGCCCCATCCGTCCCCTGAAACCAGCTCTGAGAAGACTACCCATCCCCAACACAAGGAGGCTGAGGGACTGGGGGAGACAGGGGACGACGTTGGGGTGTCTGTGGGAGGAGGAGGGGTGTCTCCCACCCCCGGTCCCAGTCCACCCCGTGTTACTGGAGCCCTTCACGGGGTGCGAAGAGCACCTCTGTCGCCAGCTCCTCCACTCCCCTACCCCCCTGGCTCAGCTTCTGGAGAAGGCCTCAGAGGGAGACCGTATAGACAGACAGGTAGACAGACAGGTAGACAGACAGGCAGACAGACAGGTAGACAGACAGGCAGACAGACAGGTAGACAGACAGGCAGACAGACAGGTAGACAGACAGGCAGACAGACAGGCAGACAGACAGGTAGACAGAGAGTATAGAGAGATAGGCAGACAGACAGGCAGACAGACAGGCAGACAGACAGGTAGATAGACAGGTAGACAGACAGGTAGACAGACAGGTAGACAGAGAGGTAGACAGACAGGCAGACAGACAGGCAGACAGACAGGTAGACAGACAGGTAGACAGACAGGTAGACAGACAGGCAGACAGACAGGTAGACAGACAGGTAGACAGACAGGTAGACAGACAGGCAGACAGACAGGCAGACAGACAGGTAGACAGATAGGTAGATAGACAGGTAGACAGACAGGTAGACAGACAGGCAGACAGACAGGCAGACAGACAGGCAGACAGAGAGTATAGACAGACAGGTAGACAGACAGGTAGACAGACAGGTAGACAGACAGGTAGATAGACAGGTAATATAATAATAATAATAATAAATAATAATATGCCATTTAGCAGACGCTTTTATCCAAAGCGACTTACAGTCATGCGTGCATACATTTTTTTGTGTATGGGTGGTCCCGGGGATCGAACCCACTACCTTGGCGTTACAAGCGCCGTGCTCTACCAGCTGAGCTACAGAGGACAGGTAGACAGACAGGTAGACAGACAGGTAGACAGACAGGCAGACAGAAAGGCAGACAGACAGGCAGACAGACAGGCAGACAGAGAGTATAGACAGACAGGTAGACAGACAGGTAGACAGACAGGCAGACAGACAGGCAGACAGACAGGCAGACAGACAGGTAGACAGACAGGTAGACAGACAGGTAGACAGACAGGTAGACAGACAGGCAGACAGACAGGCAGACAGACAGGTAGACAGACAGGTAGACAGACAGGTAGACAGACAGGCAGACAGACAGGCAGACAGACAGGTAGACAGACAGGTAGACAGAGAGTATAGACAGACAGGTAGACAGACAGGTAGACAGACAGGTAGACAGACAGGTAGACAGACAGGTAGACAGATAGGCAGACAGAAAGGCAGACAGACAGGCAGACAGACAGGCAGACAGAGAGTATAGACAGACAGGTAGACAGACAGGTAGACAGACAGGTAGACAGACAGGTAGACAGACAGGCAGACAGACAGGTAGACAGACAGGTAGACAGAGAGTATAGACAGACAGGTAGACAGACAGGTAGACAGACAGGTAGACAGACAGGTAGACAGACAGGTAGACAGACAGGCAGACAGACAGGTAGACAGACAGGCAGACAGACAGGTAGACAGACAGGCAGACAGACAGGTAGACAGACAGGTAGACAGAGAGTATAGACAGACAGGTAGACAGACAGGTAGACAGACAGGTAGACAGACAGGTAGACAGACAGGCAGACAGAAAGGCAGACAGACAGGCAGACAGACAGGCAGACAGAGAGTATAGACAGACAGGTAGACAGACAGGTAGACAGACAGGTAGACAGACAGGCAGACAGACAGGTAGACAGACAGGTAGACAGAGAGTATAGACAGACAGGTAGACAGACAGGTAGACAGACAGGTAGACAGACAGGTAGACAGACAGGTAGACAGACAGGCAGACAGACAGGTAGACAGACAGGTAGACAGACAGGTAGATAGACAGGTAAACAGACAGGCAGACAGACAGGTAGACAGACAGGTAGACAGACAGGCAGACAGACAGGCAGACAGACAGCCAGACAGGCAGGCAGACAGACAGGTAGACAGACAGCCAGACAGGCAGGTAGACAGACAGGCAGACAGACAGCCAGACAGGCAGGTAGACAGACAGGTAGACAGACAGGTAGACAGAGAGTATAGACAGACAGCCAGACAGGCAGGTAGACAGACAGGCAGACAGACAGGTAGACAGACAGCCAGACAGACAGGTAGACAGACAGGTAGACAGACAGGCAGACAGACAGGTAGATAGACAGGTGATCTCCCAGGTTCCTCAGGTGCATACCCTCCAGACAGACAGACAGACAGGTGATCTCCCAGGTTCCTCAGGTGCATACCCTCCAGACCCCCTGCAGTACTCTGCTAGCCCGTACCGTGCAGCTGTCTGGATCTCAGGGTCCAGAATCACCATGACCAGACCAACTCCACCACCTTCAGAACAGGCGTAGATAGATAGATAGATAGATAGATAGATAGATAGATAGATAGATAGATAGATAGATAGATAGATAGATAGATAGATAGATAGATAGATAGATAGATAGATAGATAACAACAATACTCTTAACAACAACATCATAGATAGATTCCCCTACTGCTCCTAGTTATGGGAACAGAGGGAACACAAGCTTGTATTTACTGGTAGATAATTGGAAGCAAGCTTCATAGATTCTGTATTATGTGCCACCGTTCTCTTAACATTAACATTCTGTAGTGAACCCTATTCCCTCAATATATGCCCGTTGACCAAAGGACTACACAAGCTGTGAATCTATTCTCACTAGGATAGCTAGTTAGCTAGCTCACACAACTAATCCACTGAACACCAGCCCGTCACAGGCAGCAGGTCTGAAGGATATCCTGAGTCCCAGGGGTCCATGGTCTCTATATACAGGCCTGTTCTAACATGGAACCATCTATATACAGGCCTGTTCTAACATGGAACCATCTATATACAGGCCTGTTCTAACATGGAACCATCTATATACAGGCCTGTTCTAACATGGAACCATCTATTTACAGGCCTGTTCTAACATGGAACCATCTATATACAGGCCTGTTCTAACATGGAACCATCTATATACAGGCCTGTTCTAACATGGAACCATCTATATACAGGCCTGTTCTAACATGGAACCATCTATATACAGGCCTGTTCTAACATGGAACCATCTATATACAGGCCTGTTCTAACATGGAACCATCTATATACAGGCCTGTTCTAACATGGAACCATCTATATACAGGCCTGTTCTAACATGGAACCATCTATATACAGGCCTGTTCTAACATGGAACCATCTATATACAGGCCTGTTCTACACTGAACCGTCAATCTTTAGGGGCGCTGAGACACAGCCCTGGGGGACTCCGCCTTCAGCACTGCTAATAAGGAGGATCATTGTTTTAGCCATACAGGATCGATACAGCCTGGTCTGCTGAGACAAGCACAATCCCAACATCAATGACTATAGATCAGGCCTCGGGTGCGTCCCAAACGGTACCCTATTTCCTATAGCGTGCACTACTTTTGACCAGAGCCCTGTGGGCCCTGTATATGGATAGGGTACCATTTGGGACGCTTGCCTAGTCTCTGGTGGTGTCCGGACTGACGATGCTGTGGGTTGTAGTGGTGTGAGAGAGAGTTGTTTGTTAGCTGTGACGAGACTGTAAAGTCTGTCAAATCTACGTCCTGTGTAGCTAGCTGGAACATTCTGTACTCCGTGACAAGTTGGCTTGTGAAGATCACTCTGTCAATGCATGACGTTTTTGTAGTTGTTGTTATCCTGACAAATCCTCTGTTTTGGAGAGCACCGTTTTATTCTGTATGCTGATTGTTATATTACCAAAGTAATATGTATCCCCCCCTTACATTTACATGTGTTGAATTGAGACAACGGTTTCTTAACCAGCATTCACTTCAAATGTTTCTTTAAATGGTGTTTTTCTCTATTGAAGAAATAAACATTGACTTCAATGGGCTATAATGGACATCATATGTAGCATTATACACCAATGGGACAATAATTCAGGAGGGAGGGAGAGGGGGGAGGGAGAGAGAGAGAGAGAGAGAGAGAGAGAGAGAGAGAGAGGGAGAGGGGGGTGGAGGGAGAGAGAGAGAGAGAGAGAGAGAGAGAGAGAGAGAGAGAGAGAGAGGGGGTGGAGGGAGAGAGAGAGGGAGGGGGGAGGGAGAGAGAGAGGGAAGGAGGGAAGAGGAGAGAGAGAGAGAGAGAGAGAGAGAGAGAGAGAGAGAGAGAGAGAGAGAGAGAGAGAGAGAGAGAGAGAGAGAGAGAGAGAGAGAGAGAGGGGGGGAGGGAGAGAGAGAGGGGGAGGGAGGGAGGGGAGAGAGAGAGGGGAGGGAGGGGGAGGGAAAGAGAGAGAGAGAAGGGAGAGAGAGAGAGAGAGAGAGAGAGAGAGAGGGGTGGAGGGAGAGAGAGAGGGGAGGGAGGGAGGGGGAGAGAGAGAGGGGGAGGGAGGGGGAGGGAAAGAGAGAGAGAGAGAAGGAGAGAGAGAGAGAGAGAGAGAGAGAGAGAGAGAGAGAGAGAGAGAGAGAGAGAGAGAGAGAGAGAGAGAGAGAGAGAGAAACGGATTGGGTCAGTAACATAATGGCTCCCTCCCTGGTTTAACACTCTGGTGGTCTGGTCAGTCATCTGGTTAGTCATTAGCCAG
Organism: Coregonus clupeaformis; assembly: GCF_020615455.1. Taxonomy (NCBI): domain Eukaryota; kingdom Metazoa; phylum Chordata; class Actinopteri; order Salmoniformes; family Salmonidae; genus Coregonus; species Coregonus clupeaformis. The sequence continues at coordinate 20,712,434 of NC_059195.1, forward strand.
CAGACTGGTCTCCCGGGGCCTGGGAGAAAGGGCCCCTACTGTGGACACAACATTCTCCACATTCCTGACTGGAACAGGGACAGGGTGTGGGCCCCTGCAACATGTCCTGGGTGGGAGGTGTAGGGAGCAGGGTGCAGGATGGGCCCCTATAACAGGGCTAGGGTGTGAGGTGTAGGGAGCAGGATGGGCCCCTACAACTGGGCTAGAGTTCGGACCGGCCGATATATAGAATTCATTCGATTAATTCGAATGTGTGTTTTTTGCGCGATATTCCAAATGCCTGTATCGCAAGAATCAAGGTTTTGTTATTTGTGGTTTTTATGAGCGTTTGTCTGCTTGTTCTCCTATTGTCTTTTTGGTCTCTTTCCCTCCTCTGCGCTGCGTGCACCGCCCCATTTACACCAGAGATCTGTATATAATGACGAGATGCGCGTCTCCGCCCTAACAATGGGAGTCGTTGTGCCAAAGGCGGAAAGGCAGGCGACAAGCTTAGGTCCAAAAATAAGCCCATAGAAATGCATTGGCCTTATTTTTGACCGATTTTAGCGAGAGTAAAACCTCTTGCTTCGCCTCTTCCTCTATGGTTAACACACACACCAATCCTCTCCCCTGCCTCTCACGCCAACAAAGTTGACAGATCACATCTTCATCTCTGAATAGCGGTTTCAACTCGCTATTTGCATTTGAGGTTTGGTCCAACATAATAGGTCATATGGACACCAAAACACATTGAACCATTATTTGACTGTAATTCGGAGAAGGTAACTTTTCTAACGATACCCTTTTTAATGTCTCAACTAGTCAAATTGCGCGCAGAACAGACACTACTAAAACGAGAGTATCAATGAATATTCTTTCTCGACAATGAACTCAGTTTGTCGCGCTCGGCATTGGAGTGCCACGTACCACTAGCATCATTTTAGCCAAAGACTTATACTAGCTGTTTTATAAATGTTTTATAAATGTGCCATATGCATAAAACACAATTATATAAGGAATTGGCAACTCATTCTGAGAAATAAGGTAGGCCACTCGATTTCAACATCTGAACAAAGTGGACAGGCTAACACGCTTTTCAAACAGTTGGAGACGGACAGAAGGGTGTGTTCATAACAATTCAACTGTTCAACCTTGTTAGCTACCAAATAGATCCAAGTTGGCTAAACTTGAAATAATAAAGATTAGCTCGCTAATCACTAGCACGTGGGCTTGAGAGATTGTTGATGAGATCTGTGTTAATTTCCTATAGCCTAATGCCTGTTACAAGAAGTTAGTCATTATTAGTGAATGTGCATTATGCATGGTTCTGGTTAAATTATAACAAAAAAGTGCATTTTCATAGACAGACTTGAAAGCCAGATCAGTGATTATTGAAAGCAAATACAGTGGGGGAAAAAAGTATTTAGTCAGCCACCAATTGTGCAAGTTCTCCCACTTAAAAAGATGAGAGAGGCCTGTCATTTTCATCATAGGTACACGTCAACTATGACAGACAAAATGAGAAAAGAAATTCCAGAAAATCACATTGTAGGATTTTTAATGAATTTATTTGCAAATTATGGTGGAAAATAAGTATTTGGTCAATAACAAAAGTTTCTCAATACTTTCTTATATACCCTTTGTTGGCAATGACACAGGTCAAACGTTTTCTGTAAGTCTTCACAAGGTTTTCACACACTGTTGCTGGTATTTTGGCCCATTCCTCCATGCAGATCTCCTCTAGAGCAGTGATGTTTTGGGGCTGTCGCTGGGCAACACAGACTTTCAACTCCCTCCAAAGATGTTCTATGGGGTTGAGATCTTGAGACTGGCTAGGCCACTCCAGGACCTTGAAATGCTTCTTACGAAGCCACTCCTTCGTTGCCCGGGCGGTGTGTTTGGGATTATTGTCATGCTGAAAGACCCAGCCACGTTTCATCTTCAATGCCCTTGCTGATGGAAGGAGGTTTTCACTCAAAATCTCACGATACATGGCCCCATTCATTCTTTCCTTTACACAGATCAGTCGTCCTGGTCCCTTTGCAGAAAAACAGCCCCAAAGCATGATGTTTCCACCCCCATGCTTCACAGTAGGTATGGTGTTCCCACGGGGGGCCAGTATAAAAAATATATATATATATGTATTCACTAACTGTAAGTCGCTCTGGATAAGAGCGTCTGCTAAATGACTAAAATGTAAAATGTAAATGTGTTCTTTGGATGCAACTCAGCATTCTTTGTCCTCCAAACACGACGAGTTTAGTTTTTACCAAAAAGTTCTATTTTGGTTTCATCTGACCATATGACATTCTCCCAATCCTCTTCTGGATCATCCAAATGCACTCTAGCAAACTTCAGACGGGCCTGGACACGTACTGGCTTAAGCAGGGGGACACGTCTGGCACTGCAGGATTTGAGTCCCTGGCGGCGTAGTGTGTTACTGATGGTAGGCTTTGTTACTTTGGTCCCAGCTCTCTGCAGGTCATTCACTAGGATTTTTTTTCCTCAATTTGTCTGTCATAGTTGACGTCTACCTATGATGAAAATTACAGGCCTCTCTCATCTTTTTAAGTGGGAGAACTTGCACAATTGGTGGCTGACTAAATACTTTTTTCCCCCACTGTATGCAAGTTAATATGGTTTTATTTTGATAAAATAATTAAATTATGAGTGGGTCTTATGGTTGTGGAAGGTATATATTTAGCCGAGGTATAACTTCACATGCCCTGAATTCATTAGATTATTGATGACTGTTTGAAATGCAGTGTATTTGACCTTTAACTGTACAACAAAGCTTATTTAGAGAAAACATAAAAGAAATTGAGATATAGATTGTGAATCGCCCATAAGTTTGAAAAAATTGAGATATTACTTTTAGGCCATATTGCCCAGCCCTAGCTAGGGTGGGAGGTGTAGGGTGGACCCCTATAACAGGGCTAGGGTGGGAGGTGTAGGGTGGACCCCTATAACAGGGCTAGGGTGGGAGGTGTAGGGTGGACCCCTATAACAGGGCTAGGGTGGGAGGTGCAGGGTGGACCCCTATAACAGGGCTAGGGTGGGAGGTGTAGGGTGTAGGGTGGACCCCTATAACAGGGCTAGGGTGGGAGGTGTAGGGTGCAGGGTGGACCCCTATAACAGGGCTAGGGTGGGAGGTGTAGGGTGGAGGGTGGACCCCTATAACAGGGCTAGGGGTGGGAGGTGTAGGGTGCAGGGTGGACCCCATAACAGGGCTAGGGTGGGAGGTGTAGGGTGGACCCCTATAACAGGGCTAGGGTGGGAGGTGTAGGGTGGACCCCTATAACAGGGCTAGGGTGGGAGGTGTAGGGTGGACCCCTATAACAGGGCTAGGGTGGGAGGTGTAGGGTGGACCCCTATAACAGGGCTAGGGTGGGAGGTGTAGGGTGGACCCCTATAACAGGGCTAGGGTGGGAGGTGTAGGGTGGACCCCTATAACAGGGCTAGGGTGGGAGGTGTAGGGGTGGACCCCTATAACAGGGCTAGGGTGGGAGGTGTAGGGTGGGTGGACCCCTATAACAGGGCTAGGGTGGGAGGTGTAGGGTGTAGGGTGGACCCCTATAACAGGGCTAGGGGTGGGAGGTGTAGGGTGGACCCCTATAACAGGGCTAGGGGTGGGAGGTGTAGGGTGGACCCCTATAACAGGGCTAGGGTGGGAGGTGTAGGGTGGGGGACCCCTATAACAGGGCTAGGGTGGGAGGTGTAGGGTGGACCCCTATAACAGGGCTAGGGTGGGAGGTGTAGGGTGGACCCCTATAACAGGGCTAGGGTGGGAGGTGTAGGGTGCAGGGTGGACCCCTATAACAGGGCTAGGGTGGGAGGTGTAGGGTGTGACCCCTATAACAGGGCTAGGGTGGGAGGTGTAGGGTGGACCCCTATAACAGGGCTAGGGTGGGAGGTGTAGGGTGTAGGGTGGACCCCTATAACAGGGCTAGGGTGGGAGGTGTAGGGTGGACCCCTATAACAGGGCTAGGGTGGGAGGTGTAGGGTGTAGGGTGGACCCCTATAACAGGGCTAGGGTGGGAGGTGTAGGGTGGTGGACCCCTATAACAGGGCTAGGGGTGGGAGGTGTAGGGTGGACCCCTATAACAGGGCTAGGGTGGGAGGTGTAGGGTGGACCCCTATAACAGGGCTAGGGTGGGAGGTGTAGGGTGGACCCCTATAACAGGGCTAGGGTGGGAGGTGTAGGGTGGACCCCTATAACAGGGCTAGGGTGGGAGGTGTAGGGTGCAGGGTGGACCCCTATAACAGGGCTAGGGTGGGAGGTGTAGGGTGGACCCCTATAACAGGGCTAGGGTGGGAGGTGTAGGGTGGACCCCTATAACAGGGCTAGGGTGGGAGGTGTAGGGTGGACCCCTATAACAGGGCTAGGGTGGGAGGTGTAGGGTGTGACCCCTATAACAGGGCTAGGGGTGGGAGGTGTAGGGTGGACCCCTATAACAGGGCTAGGGTGGGAGGTGTAGGGTGCAGGGTGGACCCCTATAACAGGGCTAGGGGTGGGAGGTGTAGGGTGGACCCCTATAACAGGGCTAGGGTGGGAGGTGTAGGGTGGACCCCTATAACAGGGCTAGGGTGGGAGGTGTAGGGTGGACCCCTATAACAGGGCTAGGGTGGGAGGTGTAGGGTGGACCCCTATAACAGGGCTAGGGTGGGAGGTGTAGGGTGCAGGGTGGACCCCTATAACAGGGCTAGGGTGGGAGGTGTAGGGTGGACCCCTATAACAGGGCTAGGGTGGGAGGTGTAGGGTGGACCCCTATAACAGGGCTAGGGTGGGAGGTGTAGGGTGGACCCCTATAACAGGGCTAGGGTGGGAGGTGTAGGGTGGGACCCCTATAACAGGGCTAGGGTGGGAGGTGTAGGGTGGACCCCTATAACAGGGCTAGGGTGGGAGGTGTAGGGTGGACCCCTATAACAGGGCTAGGGTGGGAGGTGTAGGGTGTGGACCCCTATAACAGGGCTAGGGTGGGAGGTGCAGGGTGGACCCCTATAACAGGGCTAGGGTGGGAGGTGTAGGGTGGACCCCTATAACAGGGCTAGGGTGGGAGGTGTAGGGTGGACCCCTATAACAGGGCTAGGGTGGGAGGTGTAGGGTGGACCCTATAACAGGGCTAGGGTGGGAGGTGCAGGGTGGACCCCTATAACAGGGCTAGGGTGGGAGGTGTAGGGTGGACCCCTATAACAGGGCTAGGGTGGGAGGTGTAGGGTGGACCCCCTATAACAGGGCTAGGGTGGGAGGTGTAGGGTGGACCCCTATAACAGGGCTAGGGGGGGGGGGTGTAGGGTGCAGGTGGACCCCTATAACAGGGCTAGGGTGGGAGGTGTAGGGTGCAGGGTGGACCCCTATAACAGGGCTAGGGTGGGAGGTGTAGGGTGGACCCCTATAACAGGGCTAGGGGTGGGAGGTGTAGGTGAGGTGGACCCCTATAACAGGGCTAGGGTGGGAGGTGCAGGGTGGACCCCTATAACAGGGCTAGGGTGGGAGGTGTAGGGTGTGACCCCTATAACAGGGCTAGGGTGGGAGGTGTAGGGTGGACCCCTATAACAGGGCTAGGGTGGGAGGTGTAGGGTGTGACCCCTATAACAGGGCTAGGGTGGGAGGTGTAGGGTGCAGGGTGGACCCCTATAACAGGGCTAGGGTGGGAGGTGTAGGGTGGACCCCTATAACAGGGCTAGGGTGGGAGGTGCAGGGTGGACCCCTATAACAGGGCTAGGGTGGGAGGTGTAGGGTGGACCCCTATAACAGGGCTAGGGGTGGGAGGTGTAGGGTGGACCCCTATAACAGGGCTAGGGTGGGAGGTGGTGGACCCCTACAGGGCTAGGGTGGGAGTGCAGGGTGGACCCCTATAACAGGGCTAGGGTGGGAGGTGTAGGGTGCAGTGACCCCTATAACAGGGCTAGGGGTGGGAGGTGCAGGGTGGACCCCTATAACAGGGCTAGGGTGGGAGGTGCAGGGTGGACCCCTATAACAGGGCTAGGGGTGGGAGGTTGTAGGGTGGACCCCTATAACAGGGCTAGGGTGGGAGGTGTAGGGTGGGTGACCCCTATAACAGGGCTAGGGGTGGGAGGTGTCAGGGTGGACCCCTATAACAGGGCTAGGGTGGGAGGTGTAGGGTGCGGGTGGACCCCTATAACAGGGCTAGGGTGGGAGGTGTAGGGTGGACCCCTATAACAGGGCTAGGGTGGGAGGTGTAGGGTGGACCCCTATAACAGGGCTAGGGTGGGAGGTGTAGGGTGGACCCCTATAACAGGGCTAGGGTGGGAGGTGTAGGGTGGACCCCATAACAGGGCTAGGGTGGGAGGTGTAGGGTGGACCCCTATAACAGGGCTAGGGTGGGAGGTGTAGGGTGGACCCCTATAACAGGGCTAGGGTGGGAGGTGTAGGGTGGACCCCTATAACAGGGCTAGGGTGGGAGGTGTAGGGTGGACCCCTATAACAGGGCTAGGGTGGGAGGTGTAGGGTGCAGGGTGGACCCCTATAACAGGGCTAGGGGTGGGAGGTGTAGGGTGGACCCCTATAACAGGGCTAGGGTGGGAGGTGTAGGGTGGACCCCTATAACAGGGCTAGGGTGGGAGGTGTAGGGTGGACCCCTATAACAGGGCTAGGGTGGGAGGTGTAGGGTGGACCCCCATAACAGGGCTAGGGTGGGAGGTGTAGGGTGGACCCCTATAACAGGGCTAGGGGTGGGAGGTGGTAGGGTGGACCCCTATAACAGGGCTAGGGTGGGAGGTGTAGGGTGGACCCCTATAACAGGGCTAGGGGTGGGAGGTGTAGGGTGATGACCCCTATAACAGGGCTAGGGTGGGAGGTGTAGGGTGGACCCCTATAACAGGGCTAGGGTGGGAGGTGTAGGGTGGACCCCTATAACAGGGCTAGGGTGGGAGGTGTAGGGTGGACCCCTATAACAGGGCTAGGGTGGGAGGTGTAGGGTGGACCCCATAACAGGGCTAGGGTGGGAGGTGTAGGGTGGACCCCTATAACAGGGCTAGGGTGGGAGGTGTAGGGTGGACCCCTATAACAGGGCTAGGGTGGGAGGTGTAGGGTGGACCCCTATAACAGGGCTAGGGTGGGAGGTGTAGGGTGGACCCTATAACAGGGCTAGGGTGGGAGGTGTAGGGTGGACCCCTATAACAGGGCTAGGGTGGGAGGTGTAGGGTGGACCCCTATAACAGGGCTAGGGGTGGGAGGTGTAGGGTGGACCCCATAACAGGGCTAGGGTGGGAGGTGTAGGGTGGACCCCTATAACAGGGCTAGGGTGGGAGGTGTAGGGTGGACCCCTATAACAGGGGCTAGGGTGGGAGGTGTAGGGTGGACCCCTATAACAGGGCTAGGGTGGGAGGTGTAGGGTGGACCCCATAACAGGGCTAGGGGTGGGAGGTGTAGGGTGGACCCCTATAACAGGGCTAGGGTGGGAGGTGTAGGTGGACCCCTATAACAGGGCTAGGGTGGGAGGTGTGGGTGCAGGGTGGACCCCTATAACAGGGCTAGGGTGGGAGGTGTAGGGTGGACCCCTATAACAGGGCTAGGGTGGGAGGTGTAGGGTGGACCCCTATAACAGGGCTAGGGTGGGAGGTGTAGGGTGGACCCTATAACAGGGCTAGGGTGGGAGGTGTAGGGTGGACCCCTATAACAGGGCTAGGGTGGGAGGTGTGGGTGGACCCCTATAACAGGGCTAGGGTGGGAGGTGTAGGGTGGACCCCTATAACAGGGCTAGGGTGGGAGGTGTAGGGTGGACCCCTATAACAGGGCTAGGGGTGGGAGGTGTAGGGTGTGGACCCCTATAACAGGGCTAGGGTGGGAGGTGTAGGGTGGACCCCTATAACAGGGCTAGGGTGGGAGGTGTAGGGTGGACCCCTATAACAGGGCTAGGGTGGGAGGTGTAGGGTGGACCCCTATAACAGGGCTAGGGTGGGAGGTGGAGGGTGGACCCCTATAACAGGGCTAGGGTGGGAGGTGTAGGGTGGACCCCTATAACAGGGCTAGGGTGGGAGGTGTAGGGTGGACCCCTATAACAGGGCTAGGGTGGGAGGTGTAGGGTGAGGGTGACCCCTATAACAGGGCTAGGGGTGGGAGGTGTAGGGTGGACCCCTATAACAGGGCTAGGGTGGGAGGTGTAGGGTGGACCCCTATAACAGGGCTAGGGTGGGAGGTGTAGGGTGGACCCCTATAACAGGGCTAGGGTGGGAGGTGTAGGGTGGTGGACCCCTATAACAGGGCTAGGGGTGGGAGGTGTAGGGTGCGGGTGACCCCTATAACAGGGCTAGGGTGGGAGGTGTAGGGTGGACCCCTATAACAGGGCTAGGGTGGGAGGTGTAGGGTGGACCCCTATAACAGGGCTAGGGTGGGAGGTGTAGGGTGGACCCCTATAACAGGGCTAGGGTGGGAGGTGTAGGGTGGACCCCTATAACAGGGCTAGGGTGGGAGGTGTAGGGTGGACCCCTATAACAGGGCTAGGGGTGGGAGGTGTAGGGTGGACCCCTATAACAGGGCTAGGGTGGGAGGTGTAGGGTGGACCCCTATAACAGGGCTAGGGTGGGAGGTGCAGGGTGGACCCCTATAACAGGGCTAGGGTGGGAGGTGTAGGGTGATGACCCTATAACAGGGCTAGGGTGGGAGGTGTAGGGTGGACCCCTATAACAGGGCTAGGGTGGGAGGTGTAGGGTGGACCCCTATAACAGGGCTAGGGTGGGAGGTGTAGGGTGGACCCCTATAACAGGGCTAGGAGTGGGAGGTGTAGGGTGGACCCCTATAACAGGGCTAGGGTGGGAGGTGTAGGGGTGGACCCCTATAACAGGGCTAGGGTGGGAGGTGTAGGGTGGACCCCTATAACAGGGCTAGGGTGGGAGGTGTAGGGTGGACCCCTATAACAGGGCTAGGGTGGGAGGTGTAGGGTGGACCCCTATAACAGGGCTAGGGTGGGAGGTGTAGGGTGGACCCCTATAACAGGGCTAGGGTGGGAGGTGTAGGGTGGACCCCTATAACAGGGCTAGGGTGGGAGGTGTAGGGTGGACCCCTATAACAGGGCTAGGGTGGGAGGTGTAGGGTGGGCCAGGGTGGACCCCTATAACAGGGCTAGGGTGGGAGGTGTAGGGTGGACCCCTATAACAGGGCTAGGGTGGGAGGTGTAGGGGTGGACCCCTATAACAGGGCTAGGGTGGGAGGTGTAGGGTGGACCCCTATAACAGGGCTAGGGTGGGAGGTGTAGGGTGGAGGGTGGACCCCTATAACAGGGCTAGGGTGGGAGGTGTAGGGTGGACCCCTATAACAGGCTAGGGTGGGAGGTAGGTGGACCCCTATAACAGGGCTAGGGTGGGAGGTGCAGGGTGGACCCTATAACAGGGCTAGGGTGGGAGGTGTAGGGTGGACCCCTATAACAGGGCTAGGGGTGGGAGGTGTAGGGTGGACCCCTATAACAGGGCTAGGGTGGGAGGTGTAGGGTGGACCCCTATAACAGGGCTAGGGTGGGAGGTGTAGGGTGAGGGGACCCCTATAACAGGGCTAGGGTGGGAGGTGTAGGGTGGACCCCTATAACAGGGCTAGGGTGGGAGGTGTAGGGTGTGACCCCTATAACAGGGCTAGGGTGGGAGGTGTAGGGTGGACCCCTATAACAGGGCTAGGGTGGGAGGTGTAGGGGGGTGGACCCCTATAACAGGGCTAGGGTGGGAGGTGTAGGGTGGACCCCTATAACAGGGCTAGGGTGGGAGGTGGGTGCAGGGTGGACCCCTATAACAGGGCTAGGGTGGGAGGTGTAGGGTGGACCCCTATAACAGGGCTAGGGGTGGGAGGTGTAGGGTGGACCCCTATAACAGGGCTAGGGTGGGAGGTGTAGGGTGGACCCCTATAACAGGGCTAGGGTGGGAGGTAGGGTGCAGGGTGGACCCTATAACAGGGCTAGGGTGGGAGGTTAGTGCAGGGTGGACCCCTATAACAGGGCTAGGGTGGGAGGTGTAGGGTGGACCCCTATAACAGGGCTAGGGGTGGGAGGTGTAGGGTGAGTGGACCCCTATAACAGGGCTAGGTGGGAGGTGTAGGGTGCGACCCCTATAACAGGGCTAGGGTGGGAGGTGGGTGTAGGGTGGACCCCTATAACAGGGCTAGGGTGGGAGGTGTAGGGTGCGGAGTGACCCCTATAACAGGGCTAGGGTGGGAGGTGTAGGGTGGACCCCTATAACAGGGCTAGGGTGGGAGGTGTAGGGTGGACCCCTATAACAGGGCTAGGTGGGAGGTGTAGGGTGGACCCCTATAACAGGGCTAGGGTGGGAGGTGTAGGGTGGACCCCTATAACAGGGCTAGGGTGGGAGGTGTAGGGTGCAGGGTGGACCCCTATAACAGGGCTAGGGTGGGAGGTGTAGGGTGCGTGACCCCTATAACAGGGCTAGGGTGGGAGGTGTAGGGTGAGGTGACCCCTATAACAGGGCTAGGGTGGGAGGTGTAGGGTGGACCCCTATAACAGGGCTAGGGTGGGAGGTGTAGGGTGGACCCCTATAACAGGGCTAGGGTGGGAGGTGTAGGGTGGACCCCTATAACAGGGCTAGGGTGAGGAGGTGTAGGGTGGACCCCTATAACAGGGCTAGGGTGGGAGGTGTAGGGTGGACCCCTATAACAGGGCTAGGGTGGGAGGTGTAGGGTGGTCCCCTATAACAGGGCTAGGGTGGGAGGTGTAGGGTGGACCCCTATAACAGGGCTAGGGTGGGAGGTAGGGTGTGGACCCCTATAACAGGGCTAGGGTGGGAGGTGTAGGGTGGACCCCTATAACAGGGCTAGGGTGGGAGGTGTAGGGTGGGTGGACCCTATAACAGGGCTAGGGTGGGAGGTGTAGGGTGGACCCCTATAACAGGGCTAGGGGTGGGAGGTGTAGGGTGGACCCCTATAACAGGGCTAGGGTGGGAGGTGTAGGGTGAGGACCCTATAACAGGGCTAGGGTGGGAGGTGTGGGTGGTGACCCCTATAACAGGGCTAGGGTGGGAGGTGTAGGGTGGGGACCCCTATAACAGGGCTAGGGTGGGAGGTGTAGGGTGGACCCCTATAACAGGGCTAGGGTGGGAGGTGTAGGGTGGACCCCTATAACAGGGCTAGGGTGGGAGGGTGTAGGGTGGACCCCTATAACAGGGCTAGGGTGGGAGGTGTAGGGTGCAGGTGACCCTATAACAGGGCTAGGGTGGGAGGTGTAGGGTGAGGTGGACCCCTATAACAGGGCTAGGGTGGGAGGTGTAGGGTGGACCCCTATAACAGGGCTAGGGTGGGAGGTTAGGGTGGACCCCTATAACAGGGCTAGGGTGGGAGGTGTAGGGTGGACCCCTATAACAGGGCTAGGGTGGGAGGTGTAGGGTGGACGTCCCTATAACAGGGCTAGGGGTGGGAGGTGTAGGGTGGACCCCTATAACAGGGCTAGGGTGGGAGGTGTAGGGTGGACCCCTATAACAGGGCTAGGGTGGGAGGTGTAGGGTGGACCCCTATAACAGGGCTAGGGTGGGAGGTGTAGGGTGGACCCCTATAACAGGGCTAGGGTGGGAGGTGTAGGGTGGACCCTATAACAGGGCTAGGGTGGGAGGTGTAGGGTGCAGGGTGGACCCCTATAACAGGGCTAGGGTGGGAGGTGTAGGGTGGACCCCTATAACAGGGCTAGGGTGGGAGGTGTAGGGTGGACCCTATAACAGGGCTAGGGTGGGAGGTGTAGGGTGGACCCCTATAACAGGGCTAGGGTGGGAGGTGTAGGGTGTGACCCCTATAACAGGGCTAGGGTGGGAGGTGTAGGGTGGACCCCTATAACAGGGCTAGGGTGGGAGGTGTAGGGTGGACCCCTGTAACAGGGCTAGGGGTGGGAGGTGTAGGGTGGGTGACCCCTATAACAGGGCTAGGGTGGGAGGTGTAGGGTGTGACCCCATAACAGGCTAGGTGGGAGGTGTAGGGTGGACCCTATAACAGGGCTAGGGTGGGAGGTGTAGGGTGGACCCCTATAACAGGGCTAGGGTGGGAGGTGTAGGGTGAGGTGGACCCCTATAACAGGGCTAGGGTGGGAGGTGTAGGGTGGACCCCTATAACAGGGCTAGGGTGGGAGGTGTAGGGTGGACCCCTATAACAGGGCTAGGGTGGGAGGTGTAGGGTGACCCCTATAACAGGGCTAGGGTGGGAGGTGTAGGGTGCAGGGTGGACCCCTATAACAGGGCTAGGTGGGAGGTGTAGGGTGGACCCCTATAACAGGGCTAGGGTGGGAGGTGTAGGGTGGACCCTATAACAGGGCTAGGGGTGGGAGGTGTAGGGTGCAGGGTGACCCCTATAACAGGGCTAGGGTGGGAGGTGTAGGGTGGACCCCTATAACAGGGCTAGGGTGGGAGGTGTAGGGTGGACCCCTATAACAGGGCTAGGGTGGGAGGTGGTAGGGTGGACCCCTATAACAGGGCTAGGGTGGGAGGTGTAGGGTGCGGGTGGACCCCTATAACAGGGCTAGGGTGGGAGGTGTAGGGTGGACCCCTATAACAGGGCTAGGGTGGGAGGTGTAGGGTGGGGTGGACCCCTATAACAGGGCTAGGTGGGAGGTGTAGGGTGGACCCCTATAACAGGGCTAGGGTGGGAGGTGTAGGGTGGACCCCTATAACAGGGCTAGGGTGGGAGGTGTAGGGTGGACCCCTATAACAGGGCTAGGTGGGAGGTGTAGGGTGGAGTGGACCCCTATAACAGGGCTAGGGTGGGAGGTGTAGGGTGGACCCCTATAACAGGGGCTAGGGGGGGGGGTGTAGGGTGGACCCCTATAACAGGGCTAGGGTGGGAGGTGTAGGGTGGAGGGTGGACCCCTATAACAGGGCTAGGGTGGGAGGTGTAGGGTGGACCCCTATAACAGGGCTAGGGTGGGAGGTGTAGGGTGGACCCTATAACAGGGCTAGGGGTGGGAGGTGTAGGGTGGACCCCTATAACAGGGCTAGGGTGGGAGGTGTAGGGTGGACCCCTATAACAGGGCTAGGGTGGGAGGTGTAGGGTGGACCCCTATAACAGGGCTAGGGTGGGAGGTGTAGGGTGGACGTCCTATAACAGGGCTAGGGTGGGAGGTGTAGGGTGGACCCCTATAACAGGGCTAGGGTGGGAGGTGTAGGGTGGACCCCTATAACAGGGCTAGGGTGGGAGGTGTAGGGTGCAGGAGGACCCCTATAACAGGGCTAGGGTGGGAGGTGGGTGCAGGGTGGACCCCTATAACAGGGCTAGGGTGGGAGGTGTAGGGTGGACCCCTATAACAGGGCTAGGGTGGGAGGTGTGGGTGGACCCCTATAACAGGGCTAGGGTGGGAGGTGTAGGGTGGACCCCTATAACAGGGCTAGGGGTGGGAGGTGTAGGGTGGACCCCTATAACAGGGCTAGGGGTGGGAGGTGTAGGGTGGACCCCTATAACAGGGCTAGGGTGGGAGGTGTAGGGTGGACCCCTATAACAGGGCTAGGGTGGGAGGTGTAGGTGCAGTGGACCCCTATAACAGGGCTAGGGTGGGAGGTGTAGGGTGGACCCCTATAACAGGGCTAGGGTGGGAGGTGTAGGGTGGACCCCTATAACAGGGCTAGGGTGGGAGGTGTAGGGTGCAGGGTGGACCCCTATAACAGGGCTAGGGTGGGAGGTGTGGAGGTGGACCCCTATAACAGGGCTAGGGTGGGAGGTGTAGGGTGGACCCCTATAACAGGGCTAGGGTGGGAGGTGTAGGGTGGACCCCTATAACAGGGCTAGGGTGGGAGGTGTGGGTGGACCCCTATAACAGGGCTAGGGTGGGAGGTGTAGGGTGGACCCCTATAACAGGGCTAGGGTGGGAGGTGTAGGGGTGGACCCCTATAACAGGGCTAGGGGTGGGAGGTGTAGGGTGCAGGGTGGACCCCTATAACAGGGCTAGGGGTGGGAGGTGTAGGGTGGACCCCTATAACAGGGCTAGGGTGGGAGGTGTAGGGTGGACCCCTATAACAGGGCTAGGGTGGGAGGTGTAGGTCAGGGTGGACCCCTATAACAGGGCTAGGGTGGGAGGTGTAGGGTGAGGGTGGACCCCTATAACAGGGCTAGGGTGGGAGGTGTAGGGTGGAGCCCCTATAACAGGGCTAGGAGTGGGAGGTGTAGGTGGGGTGGACCCCTATAACAGGGCTAGGGTGGGAGGTGTAGGGTGGACCCATAACAGGCTAGGGTGGGAGGTGTGGGTGGACCCCTATAACAGGGCTAGGGTGGGAGGTGTAGGGTGGACCCCTATAACAGGGCTAGGGGTGGGAGGTGTAGGGTGGACCCCTATAACAGGGCTAGGGTGGGAGGTGCAGGGTGGACCCCTATAACAGGGCTAGGGTGGGAGGTGTAGGGTGGACCCCTATAACAGGGCTAGGGGTGGGAGGTGTAGGGTGGACCCCTATAACAGGGCTAGGGTGGGAGGTGTAGGGTGGACCCCTATAACAGGGCTAGGGGTGGGAGGTGTAGGGTGGACCCCTATAACAGGGCTAGGGTGGGAGGTGTAGGGTGGACCCCTATAACAGGGCTAGGGTGGGAGGTGTAGGGTGCAGGGTGGACCCCTATAACAGGGCTAGGGGTGGGAGGTGTAGGGTGGACCCCTATAACAGGGCTAGGGTGGGAGGTGTAGGGTGGACCCCTATAACAGGGCTAGGGTGGGAGGTGTAGGGTGGACCCCTATAACAGGGCTAGGGTGGGAGGTGTAGGGTGCAGGGTGGACCCCTATAACAGGGACTAGGGTGGGAGGTGTAGGAGGTGGACCCCTATAACAGGGCTAGGGTGGGAGGTGTAGGGTGGACCCCTATAACAGGGCTAGGGTGGGAGGTGTGGTGGGTGGACCCCTATAACAGGGCTAGGGTGGGAGGTGTAGGGTGGACCCCTATAACAGGCTAGGTGGGAGGTGTAGGTGCAGGGTGGACCCCTATAACAGGGCTAGGGGTGGGAGGTGTGAGGGTGGACCCCTATAACAGGGCTAGGGTGGGAGGTGTAGGGTGCAGGGTGGACCCCTATAACAGGGCTAGGATGGGAGGTGTAGGGTGGTGGACCCCTATAACAGGGCTAGGGTGGGGGTGTAGGGTGGGTGACCCCTATAACAGGGCTAGGGGTGGGAGGTGTAGGAGGGTGGACCCCTGTAACAGGGCTAGGGTGGGAGGTGTGGGTGGACCCCTATAACAGGGCTAGGGTGGGGGTGTGGGGTGGACCCCTATAACAGGGCTAGGGTGGGAGGTGTAGGGTGGACCCCTATAACAGGCTAGGGGTGGGAGGTGTAGGGTGGACCCCTATAACAGGGCTAGGGGTGGGAGGTGTAGGGTGGACCCTATAACAGGGCTAGGGTGGGAGGTGTAGGGTGCAGGGTGGACCCCTATAACAGGGCTAGGGTGGGAGGTGTAGGGTGGGTAGACCCTAACAGGGCTAGGGGTGGGAGGTGTAGGGTGGGTGGACCCCTATAACAGGGCTAGGTGGGAGGTGTAGGTGGACCCCTATAACAGGGCTAGGGTGGGAGGTGTAGGGTGGACCCCTATAACAGGGCTGGGGTGGGGGTGTAGGGTGGACCCCTATAACAGGGCTAGGGTGGGAGGTGTAGGGTGGACCCCTATAACAGGGCTAGGAGTGGGAGGTGTAGGTGGACCCCTATAACAGGGCTAGGGTGGGAGGTGTAGGGATGGACCCCTACAACAGGGCTAGGGGTGGGAGGTGTAGGGTGGACTATAACAGGGCTAGGGGTGGAGGTGTAGGGTGGACCCTATAACAGGGCTAGGTGGAGGTGTAGGGTGGACCCCTATAACAGGGCTAGGGTGGGAGGTGTAGGGTGGACCCCTATAACGGGCTAGGGTGGGAGTGTGAGGGTGCCCCTATAACAGGGCTAGGGTGGGAGGTGTAGGGTGGACCCCTATAACAGGGCTAGGGGTGGGAGGTGTAGGGTGGGGGTGGCCCCTATAACAGGGCTAGGGTGGGAGGTGTAGGGTGGACCCCTATAACAGGGCTAGGGGTGGGAGGTGTAGGGTGGACCCCTATAACAGGAGCTAGGTGGGAGGTGGTAGGGTGGTCCCCTATAACAGGACTAGGGTGGGAGGTGTAGGGTGGACCCCTATAACAGGGCTAGGGTGGGAGGTGTAGGTGGACCCCTATAACAGGGCTAGGGGTGGGAGGTGTAGGGTGGACCCCTATAACAGGCTAGGGTGGGAGGTGTAGGGTGGGTGGACCCTATAACAGGGCTAGGGTGGGAGGTGTAGGGTGGACCCCTATAACAGGGCTAGGGGTGGGAGGGTGTAGGGTGGACCCCTATAACAGGGCTAGGGTGGGAGGTGTGGAGTGCAGGGTGGACCCCTATAACAGGGCTAGGGTGGGAGGTGTAGGGTGGACCCCTATGACAGGGCTAGGGGTGGGAGGGTGTAGGGTGGACCCTATAACAGGGCTAGGGGTGGGAGGTGTAGGGGTGGACCCCTATAACAGGGCTAGGGGTGGGAGGTGTAGGTGGACCCCTATAACAGGGCTAGGTGGGAGGTGTGGGGTGGACCCCTATAACAGGGCTAGGGTGGAGTGCAGCAGGTGGACCCCTATAACAGGGCTAGGGTGGGAGGTGTAGGGTGCGGGTGGACCCCTATAACAGGGCTAGGGTGGGAGGTGTAGGGTGAACCCTATAACAGGGCTAGGGTGGGAGGTGTAGGTGGACCCCTATAACAGGCTAGGGTGGGAGGTGTAGGGTGGGTGACCCCTATAACAGGGCTAGGGTGGGAGGTGTAGGGTGGGGTGGACCCCTATAACAGGGCTAGGGTGGGAGGTGTAGGGTGGGGTGACCCCTATAACAGGGCTAGGGTGGGAGGTGTAGGGTGGCCCCTATAACAGGGCTAGGGTGGGAGGTGTAGGGGTGGACCCCTATAACAGGGCTAGGTGGGAGGTGTGGGTGGACCCCTATAACAGGGCTAGGGGTGGGAGGTGTAGGGTGGACCCCTATAACAGGGCTAGGGGTGGGAGGTGTAGGGTGGACCCCTATAACAGGCTAGGGTGGGAGGTGTAGGGTGTGAGGGGACCCCTATAACAGGGCTAGGGTGGGAGGTGTAGGGTGGACCCCCTATAACAGGGCTAGGGTGGGAGGTGTAGGGTAGGGTGGACCCTATAACAGGGCTAGGGTGGGAGGTGTAGGGTGGGTGGACCCTATAACAGGGCTAGGGTGGGAGGTGTAGGTGGACCCCTATAACAGGGCTAGGGTGGGAGGTGTAGGGTGGACCCCTATAACAGGGCTAGGGGTGGGAGGTGTAGGTGGTGGACCCCTATAACAGGCTAGGGTGGGAGGTGTAGGTGGACCCCTATAACAGGGCTAGGGTGGGAGGTGTAGGGTGGACCCCTATAACAGGGCTAGGGTGGGAGGTGTAGGGTGGACCCTTAACAGGGCTAGGGTGGGAGGTGTAGGGGTGCGGGTGGACCCCTTAGCAGGGCTGGGTGGGAGGTGTAGGGTGGACCCCTATAACAGGGCTAGGAGTGGGAGGTGTAGGGTGCAGGAGTGGACCCCTATAACAGGGCTAGGGTGGGAGGTGTAGGGTGGACCCCTATAACAGGGCTAGGGTGGGGGTGTAGGGTGGGGTTGACCCCTATAACAGGGCTAGGGTGGAGGTGTAGGTGGTGCCCTATAACAGGGCTAGGGTGGGAGGTGTAGGGTGAGGACCCCTATAACGGGCTGGTGGGGTGTTGACCCCTTAACGCTGGTGGTGTAGGGTGGGGTGGACCCCTATAACAGGGCTAGGGTGGGAGGTGTGGGTGTGTGACCCCTATAACAGGGCTAGGGTGGGAGGTGTGGAGGTGGACCCCTATAACAGGGCTAGGGTGGGAGGTGTAGGGTGGACCCCTATAACAGGGCTAGGGGTGGGAGGTGTAGGTGGACCCCTATAACAGGGCTAGGGGTGGGAGGTGTGGGTGGACCCCCTACTAACGCTAGGGGTGGGAGGTGTAGGGTGTGGTGGACCCCTATAACAGGGCTAGGGGTGGGAGGTGTAGGGTGGACCCCTATAACAGGCTAGGGTGGGAGGTGTAGGTGGACCCCTATAACAGGGCTAGGGTGGGAGGTGTAGGGTGGACCCCTATAACAGGGCTGGGGTGGGAGGTGTAGGGTGGGGGTGGACCCTATAACAGGGCTAGGGTGGGAGGTGTAGGGTGGTGTGGTGGACCCCTATAACAGGGCTAGGGTGGGAGGTGTAGGGTGATGGACCCCTATAACAGGGCTAGGGGGTGGGAGGTGTGGGGTGGACCCCTATAACGGGGGCTAGGGGTGGGAGGTGTAGGGTGGTGGACCCCTATAACAGGGCTAGGGTGGGGGTGTAGGGTGGGGTGGACCCCTATAACAGGGCTAGGGTGGGAGGTGTAGGGTGCAGGGTGGACCCCTATAACAGGGCTAGGGTGGGAGGTGTAGGGTGCCCCTATAACAGGGCTAGGTGGGAGGTGTGGGTGCGGGTGGACCCTATAACAGGGCTAGGGTGGGGGTGTGGGTGGACCTATAACGGGCTAGGTGGGGGTGTGGGTGGACCCTATAACAGGGCTAGGGTGGGAGGTGTAGGGTGGACCCCTATAACAGGCTAGGGTGGGAGGTGCAGGGTGCTGGACCCCTATAACAGGGCTAGAGTGGGGGTGTAGGGTGCGGACCCCTATAACAGGGCTAGGGTGGGAGGTGTGGGTGGACCCCTATAACAGGGCTAGGGTGGGGGTGTAGGGTGCAGGTGAACCCTATAACAGGGCTGGTGGGGGTGTGGGTGGACCCCTATAACAGGCTGGGGTGGGAGGTGTGGTGGACCCCTATAACAGGGCTAGGGTGGGAGGTGCAGGGTGGACCCCTATAACAGGGCTAGGGTGGGAGGTGCAGGTGGACCCCTATAACAGGGCTAGGTTGGGAGTGTAGGGTGGACCCTATAACAGGGCTAGGTGGGGGTGGGGGTGGACCCCTATAACAGGGCTAGGGTGGGAGGTGTAGGGTGGACCCCTATAACAGGCTAGTGGGAGGTGTAGGTGCAGGGTGAACCCCTATAACAGGGCTAGGGTGGGGTGTAGGGTGGACCCTATAACAGGGCTAGGGGTGGGAGGGTACAGGAGTGGACCCCTATAACAGGGCTAGAGTGGGGTGTAGGGTGGACCCCTATACAGGGCTAGGGGTGGGGATGAGGTGCAGGGTGGACCCCTATAACAGGAGCTAGGGGTGGGAGGTGTAGGGTGGACCCCTATAACAGGCTAGGGTGGGAGGTGTAGGGTGCAGGGTGGACCCCTATAACAGGGCTAGGGTGGGAGGTGTAGGGTGGACCCCTATAACAGGGCTAGGAGTGGGAGGTGTAGGGTGGACCCCTATAACAGGGCTGGGGTGGGGGTGTAGGTGGACCCTATAACAGGGCTGGGTGGGGGTGCGGGTGCGGGTGGACCCCTATAACAGGGCTAGGGTGGGAGGTGTGGGTGGACCCCTATAACAGGGCTAGGGTGGGAGGTGTAGGGTGGGGTGGACCCCTATAACAGGAGCTAGGGTGGGAGGTGTAGGGTGCAGGTGGACCCCTATAACAGGGCTAGGGTGGGAGGTGTAGGGTGGACCCCTATAACAGGGCTAGGGGTGGGAGGTGTAGGGTGGACCCCTATAACAGGGCTAGGGGTGGGGGTGTAGGGTGGACCCCTATAACAGGGCTAGGGGTGGGAGGTGCAGGGTGTGGACCCCTATAACAGGGCTAGGGTGGGAGGTGTAGGGTGCGGTGGACCCCTATAACGGGCTGGTTGGTTAGGTGGGGTGGACCCCTATAACGGGCTAGGAGTGGGGGTGTAGGGTGGACCCCTATAACAGGGCTAGGTGGTGGGAGGTGTAGGGTGGACCCCTATAACAGGGCTAGGGTGGGAGGTGTAGGGTGGACCCCTATAACAGGGGCTAGGGTGGGAGGTGTGGCAGGGTGGACCCCTATAACAGGCTGTGGGGGCTGGTGTTACCCCTATAACAGGGCTAGGGTGGGGGTGAGGGGTAGACCCCTATAACAGGGCTAGGGTGGGAGGTGTAGGGTGGACCCCTATAACAGGGCTAGGGTGGGAGGTGTAGGGTGGACCCCTATAACGGGGAGCTAGAGGTGGGGTGAGGTGAGGTGGACCCCTATAACAGGGCTAGGGTGGGAGGTGTAGGGTGGACCCCTATAACAGGGCTAGGGTGGGAGGTGTAGGGTGGACCCCTATAACAGGGGCTAGGGGTGGGAGGTGTGGGTGGACCCCTATAACAGGGCTAGGGTGGGAGGTGTAGGGTGCAGGGTGAACCCCTATAACAGCTAGGGTGGGAGGTGTAGGGTGGACCCTATAACAGGGCTAGGGTGGGGAGGTGTGTGGACCCCTATAACAGGGGCTAGGGTGGGAGGTGTAGGGTGGACCCCTATAACAGGGCTAGGGTGGGAGGTGTAGGGTGGACCCCTATAACAGGGCTAGGGTGGGAGGTGTAGGGTGGACCCCTATAACAGGGCTAGGGTGGGAGGTGTAGGGTGGGGTGGACCCCTATAACAGGGCTAGGGTGGGAGGTGTAGGGTGGACCCCTATAACAGGGCTAGGGTGGGAGGTGTGGGGTGGACCCCTATAACAGGGCTAGGGGTGGGAGGTGTAGGGTGGACCCCTATAACAGGCTGGGTGGGAGGTGTAGGGTGGACCCCTATAACAGGGCTAGGAGTGGGAGGTGTAGGGTGGACCCCTATAACAGGGCTAGGGTGGGAGGTGTGGGTGGACCCCTATAACAGGGCTAGAGTGGGAGGTGTAGGGTGGACCCCTTAACAGGGCTAGGGTGGGAGGTGTGGGTGGACCCCTATAACAGGGCTAGGGTGGGAGGTGTAGGGTGGACCCCTATAACAGGGCTAGGGTGGGAGGTGCAGGGTGGACCCCTATAACAGGGCTAGGGGTGGGAGGTGTAGGGTGGACCCCTATAACAGGGCTAGGGGTGGGAGGTGTGGGGTGGTGGACCCCTATAACAGGGCTAGGGGTGGGAGGTGTAGGGTGGGGTGGACCCCTATAACAGGGCTAGGGTGGGAGGTGTAGGGTGGGAGGGCCCCTATAACAGGGGCTAGGGGTGGGAGGTGTAGGGTGGACCCCTATAACAGGGCTAGGGTGGGGGTGTAGGTGCAGGGTGGACCCCTATAACAGGGCTAGGTGGGGGTGTAGGTTGGACCCCTATAACAGGGCTAGGGTGGGGGTGTGGGTGCGGGACCCCTATGGCGGCTAGGGTGGGAGGTGTAGGGTGGACCCCTATAACAGGGCTAGGGTGGGAGGTGTAGGGTGGAGGGTGGACCCCTATAACAGGGCTAGGGGTGGGAGGTGTAGGGTGGACCCTATAACAGGGCTAGGGTGGGAGGTGTAGGGTGGACCCCTATAACAGGGCTAGGGTGGGAGGTGTAGTGTACCCCTATAACAGGGCTAGGGTGGGAGGTGTGGGTGGACCCCTATAACAGGGCTAGGGTGGGAGGTGTAGGGGTGGACCCCTATAACAGGGCTAGGAGTGGGAGGTGTAGGGTGGACCCCTATAACAGGGCTAGGGTGGAGGTGTGGGTGGACCCCTATAACAGGGCTGGGTGGGGGTGTAGGGTGGACCCCTATAACAGGGGCTAGGGTGGGAGGTGTAGGGTGGACCCCTATAACGGCTAGGAGTGGTGTAGGGTGGACCCCTAAACAGGCTAGGTGGGGGTGTGGTGGCCCCTATAACAGGGCTAGGTGGGAGGTGTAGGGTGGACCCTATAACAGGGCTGGGTGGGGTGTAGGGTGGACCCCTATAACAGGGCTAGGGTGGGAGGTGTGGGTGGACCCCTATAACAGGGCTAGGGTGGGAGGTGTAGGTGGACCCCTAACAGGGCTAGGTGGGAGGTGTAGGGTGGACCCCTATAACGGACTAGGGGTGGGAGGTGTAGGGTGGGAACCCCTATAACAGGCTAGGGTGGGAGGTGTAGGTGACCCCTATAACAGGGCTGGGAGTGGGAGGTGTAGGGGCAGGTGGACCCCTATAACAGGAGCTAGGGGTGGGAGGTGTAGGTGGACCCCTATAACAGGGCTAGGGTGGGAGGTGTAGGGTGGACCCCTATAACAGGGCTAGGAGTGGGAGGTGTAGGTGGTGGACCCCTATAACAGGGCTAGGTGGGAGGTGTGGGGTGGGACCCCTATAACAGGGCTAGGGGTGGGAGGTGTAGGGTGGGGTGGACCCTTATAACAGGGCTAGGGGTGGGAGGTGTTGTAGGGTGGACCCCTATAACAGGGCTAGGGTGGGAGGTGTAGGGTGGACCCCTATAACAGGGCTAGGGTGGGAGGTGTAGGGTGCAGGGTGGACCCCTATAACGGGCTAGGGGTGGGAGGTGTAGGTGGGGGGGACCCCTATAACAGGGCTAGGTGGGGTGGTGAGGGTGGACCCCTATAACAGGGCTAGGGTGGGAGGTGTAGGTGACCCCTAACAGGCCCGGTGGTGAGAGGCGGGTGAACCCCTATACAGGGCTAGGGTGGGAGGTGTAGGTGGAGCCCCTATAACAGGGCTAGGGTGGGAGGTGTAGGGTGGACCCCTATAACAGGGGCTAGGTGGGAGGTGTGGGTGGACCCCTATAACAGCTAGGGTGGGAGGTGTAGGGTGGACCCTATAACAGGGCTAGGTTGGAGGTGTAGGGTGTGGTGGACCCCTATAACAGGCTAGGGTGGGAGGTGTAGGTGACCCCTTAACAGGAGCTAGGAGTGGGGGGTGTAGGGTGGACCCCTATAGCAGGAGTAGGGTGGGAGGTGTATGGACCCCTATAACAGGGCTAGGAGTGGGAGGTGTAGGTGGACCCCTATAGCAGAGCTAGGTGGGAGGTGTAGGGTGGACCCCTATAACAGGGCTAGGGGTGGGAGGTGTAGGGTGCCAGGTGGACCCCTATAACAGGAGCTAGGGTGGGAGGTGTAGGGGTGGACCCCTATAACAGGAAGCTAGGGTGGGAGGTGCAGGGTGGACCCCTATAACAGGGGCTAGGGGTGGGAGGTGTAGGGTGGACCCCTATAACAGGGCTAGGGTGGGAGGTGTAGGGTGGACCCCTATAACAGGGCTAGGGTGGGAGGTGTAGGGTGGACCCTATAACAGGGCTAGGGTGGGAGGTGTAGGTGGACCCTATAACAGGGCTAGGGTGGGAGGTGCAGGGTGGACCCCTATAACAGGGCTAGGTGGGAGGTGTAGGGTGGGCCCTATAACAGGGCTAGGGTGGGAGGTGTAGGGTGCAGGGTGGACCCCTATAACAGGGGCTAGGGGTGGGGGTGTAGGGTGGACCCCTATAACAGGGCTAGGGTGGGAGGTGTAGGGTGGACCCCTATAACAGGGCTAGGGGTGGGAGGTGTAGGGTGGACCCCTATAACAGGGCTAGGGTGGGAGGTGTGGGGTGGACCCCTATAACAGGGCTAGGGTGGGAGGTGTAGGGTGGACCCCTATAACAGGGCTAGGTGGGGGTGTAAGGTGGACCCCTATAACAGGGCTAGGTGGGAGGTGTAGGGTGGGTGACCCCTATAACAGGCTAGGGTGGGAGGTGTAGGGTGTGACCCCTATAACAGGGCTAGGGGTGGGGGTGTAGGGTGGACCCCTATAACAGGGCTAGGGTGGGAGGTGTAGGGTGCAGGGACCCCTATAACAGGGCTAGGGGTGGGAGGTGCAGGGTGGTGACCCCTATAACAGGGCTAGGGTGGGAGGTGTAGGGTGGACCCCTATAACAGGGCTAGGGTGGGAGGTGTAGGGTGCAGGGTGGACCCCTATAACAGGGCTAGGGTGGGAGGTGTAGGGTGGGTGGACCCTATAACAGGGCTAGGGGTGGGAGGTGTAGGGTGGACCCCTATAACAGGGCTAGGGGTGGGAGGTGTAGGGTGGACCCCTATAACAGGGCTAGGGGTGGGAGGTGTAGGTGCGGGTGGACCCCTATAACAGGGCTAGGGTGGGAGGTGTAGGGTGGTGACCCCTATAACAGGGCTAGGAGTGGGGGTGTAGGGTGAGACCCCTATAACAGGGCTAGGGTGGGAGGTGTAGGGGGGTGGACCCCTATAACGGGCTAGGGTGGGAGGTGTAGGGTGGACCCCTATAACAGGGCTAGGGTGGGAGGTGTGGGACCCCTATAACAGGGCTAGGGTGGGAGGTGTGTGGGTGGACCCCTATAACAGGGCTAGGGTGGGAGGTGGGTGCAGGTGGACCCCTATAACAGGGCTGGGTGGGAGGTGTAGGGTGGACCCCTATAACAGGCTAGGGTGGGAGGTGTAGGGGTGAGGGTGGACCCCTATAACAGGGCTAGGGGTGGGAGGTGTAGGTGGGGGACCCCTATAACAGGAGCTAGGGGTGGGAGGTGTGGGTGGACCCCTATAACAGGGCTAGGTGGGAGGTGTGGGTGTGGACCCCTATAACAGGGCTAGGGTGGGAGGTGTAGGGTGGACCCCTATAACAGGGCTAGGGGTGGGAGGGTGTAGGTGGACCCCTATAACAGGGCTAGGGTGGGAGGTGTAGGGTGCAGGGTGGACCCCTATAACAGGGCTAGGGTGGGAGGTGTAGGGTGCAGGGTGGACCCCTATAACAGGGCTAGGGTGGGAGGTGTAGGGTGGACCCCTATAACAGGGGCTAGGGTGGGAGGTGTAGGGTGGACCCTATAACAGGGCTAGGGTGGGAGGTGTAGGGTGGACCCCTATAACAGGGCTAGGGGTGGGAGGTGTAGGGGGTGGACCCCTATAACAGGGCTAGGGTGGGAGGTGTAGGGTGGTGGACCCCTATAACAGGAGCTAGGGTGGGAGGTGTAGGGTGGACCCCTATAACAGGGCTAGGGGTGGGAGGTGTAGGGTGTAGGGTGGACCCCTATAACAGGGCTAGGGTGGGAGGTGTAGGGTGGACCCCTATAACAGGGGCTAGGGGTGGGAGGTGTAGGGTGTAGGGGTGGACCCTATAACAGGGCTAGGGTGGGAGGTGTAGGGTGGACCCCTATAACAGGGCTAGGGGTGGGAGGTGTAGGGTGGACCCCTATAACAGGGCTAGGGTGGGAGGTGTAGGGTGGACCCTATAACAGGGCTAGGGTGGGAGGTGTAGGGTGGCCCTATAACAGGGCTAGGGTGGGAGGTGTAGGGTGGACCCCTATAACAGGGCTAGGGTGGGAGGTGTAGGGTGCAGGGTGGACCCCTATAACAGGGCTAGGGTGGGAGGTGTAGGGTGGACCCCTATAACAGGGCTAGGGTGGGAGGTGTAGGGTGCAGGGTGGACCCCTATAACAGGGCTAGGGTGGGAGGTGTAGGGTGGACCCCTATAACAGGGCTAGGGGTGGGAGGTGGGGTGGTGGCCCCTATAACAGGGCTAGGGGTGGGAGGTGTAGGGTGGACCCCTATAACAGGAGCTAGGGGTGGGAGGTGTAGGGTGAGGGTGGACCCCTATAACAGGGCTAGGGTGGGAGGTGTAGGGTGTGGACCCCTATAACAGGGCTAGGGGTGGGAGGTGTGTAGGGTGGACCCTATAACAGGGCTAGAGGTGGGAGGTGTAGGGTGGACCCCTATAACAGGGCTAGGGTGGGAGGTGTAGGGTGGACCCCTATAACAGGGCTAGGGTGGGAGGTGTAGGGTGGACCCCTATAACAGGGCTAGGTGGGAGGTGTAGGGTGGACCCCTATAACAGGGCTAGGGGTGGGAGGTGTAGGGTGGACCCCTATAACAGGGCTAGGGTGGGAGGTGTAGGTGGACCCCTATAACAGGGCTAGGGTGGGAGGTGTAGGGTGGACCCCTATAACAGGGCTAGGGTGGGAGGTGTAGGTGGACCCCTATAACAGGGCTAGGGTGGGAGGTGTAGGGTGGACCCCTATAACAGGGCTAGGGTGGGAGGTGTAGGGTGGACCCCTATAACAGGGCTAGGGTGGGAGGTGTAGGGTGGACCCCTATAACAGGGCTAGGGGTGGGAGGTGTAGGGTGGGACCCCTATAACAGGGCTAGGGTGGGAGGTGTAGGTGGACCCCTATAACAGGGCTAGGGTGGGAGGTGTAGGGTGGACCCCTATAACAGGGCTAGGGTGGGAGGTGTAGGGTGGACCCCTATAACAGGGCTAGGGTGGGAGGTGTAGGGGTGGACCCCTATAACAGGGCTAGGGGTGGGAGGTGTAGGGTGGACCCCTATAACAGGGCTAGGGTGGGAGGTGTAGGGTGTGGACCCCCTATAACAGGGCTAGGGTGGGAGGTGTAGGGTGGACCCCTATAACAGGGCTAGGGTGGGAGGTGCAGGGTGGACCCCTATAACAGGGCTAGGGGTGGGAGGTGTAGGGTGGACCCCTATAACAGGGCTAGGGTGGGAGGTGTAGGGTGGACCCCTATAACAGGGCTAGGGTGGGAGGTGTAGGGTGGACCCTATAACAGGGCTAGGGTGGGAGGTGTAGGGTGGACCCCTATAACAGGGCTAGGGTGGGAGGTGTGTGCAGGGTGGACCCCTATAACAGGGCTAGGGGTGGGAGGTGTAGGGTGGACCCCTATAACAGGGCTAGGGTGGGAGGTGTAGGGTGGACCCCTATAACAGGGGCTAGGGGTGGGAGGTGTAGGGTGGGTGGACCCCTATAACAGGGCTAGGGGTGGGAGGTGTAGGGTGGACCCCTATAACAGGGCTAGGGTGGGAGGTGTAGGGTGGACCCCTATAACAGGGCTAGGGTGGGAGGTGTAGGGTGGACCCCTATAACAGGGCTAGGGTGGGAGGTGTAGGGTGGACCCCTATAACAGGGCTAGGGGTGGGAGGTGTAGGGTGGACCCCTATAACAGGGCTAGGTGGGAGGTGTAGGGTGGACCCCTATAACAGGGCTAGGGTGGGAGGTGTAGGGTGTGGACCCCTATAACAGGGCTAGGGTGGGAGGTGTAGGGGTGGACCCCTATAACAGGGCTAGGGTGGGAGGTGTAGGGTGGACCCCTATAACAGGGCTAGGGTGGGAGGTGTAGGGTGAGGGGACCCCTATAACAGGGCTAGGGTGGGAGGTGTAGGGTGGACCCCTATAACAGGGCTAGGGGTGGGAGGTGTAGGGTGGGGTGGACCCCTATAACAGGGCTAGGGTGGGAGGTGTAGGGTGGACCCCTATAACAGGGCTAGGGTGGGAGGTGCAGGGTGGACCCCTATAACAGGGCTAGGGTGGGAGGTGTAGGGTGGACCCCTATAACAGGGCTAGGGTGGGAGGTGTAGGGTGGACCCCTATAACAGGGCTAGGGTGGGAGGTGTAGGGTGGACCCCTATAACAGGGCTAGGGTGGGAGGTGTAGGGTGGACCCCTATAACAGGGCTAGGTGGGAGGTGTAGGGTGGACCCCTATAACAGGGCTAGGGTGGGAGGTGTAGGGTGGACCCCTATAACAGGGCTAGGGTGGGAGGTGTAGGGTGGACCCCTATAACAGGGCTAGGGTGGGAGGTGTAGGGTGGACCCCTATAACAGGCTAGGGTGGGAGGTGTAGGGGTGGACCCCTATAACAGGGCTAGGGTGGGAGGTGTGGGTGGACCCCTATAACAGGGCTAGGGTGGGAGGTGTAGGGTGGACCCCTATAACAGGGCTAGGGGTGGGAGGTGTAGGGTGGA
This sequence comes from Coregonus clupeaformis, assembly GCF_020615455.1. Lineage (NCBI taxonomy): Eukaryota > Metazoa > Chordata > Actinopteri > Salmoniformes > Salmonidae > Coregonus > Coregonus clupeaformis. The sequence continues at coordinate 20,739,913 of NC_059195.1, forward strand.
CCCCTATAACAGGGCTAGGGTGGGAGGTGTAGGGTGCAGGGTGGACCCTATAACAGGGCTAGGGTGGGAGGTGTAGGGTGGGACCCCTATAACAGGGCTAGGGTGGGAGGTGTAGGGTGAGGGTGGACCCTATAACAGGGCTAGGGTGGGAGGTGTAGGGTGCGGGTGGACCCTATAACAGGGCTAGGGTGGGAGGTGTAGGGTGTAGGGTGGACCCCTATAACAGGGCTAGGGTGGGAGGTGTAGGGTGTAGGGTGGACCCCTATAACAGGGCTAGGGTGGGAGGTGTAGGGTGCAGGGTGGACCCCTATAACAGGGCTAGGGGTGGGAGGTGTAGGGTGCAGGGTGGACCCCTATAACAGGGCTAGGGTGGGAGGTGTAGGGTGGACCCCTATAACAGGGCTAGGGTGGGAGGTGTAGGGTGGACCCCTATAACAGGGCTAGGGTGGGAGGTGTGGGTGGGTGGACCCCTATAACAGGGCTAGGGTGGGAGGTGTAGGGTGAGACCCCTATAACAGGGCTAGGGTGGGAGGTGTAGGGTGGACCCCTATAACAGGGCTAGGGTGGGAGGTGTAGGGTGGACCCCTATAACAGGGCTAGGGTGGGAGTAGGGTGCAGGGTGGACCCCTATAACAGGGCTAGGGTGGGAGGTGCAGGGTGGACCCCTATAACAGGGCTAGGGTGGGAGGTGCAGGGTGGACCCCTATAACAGGGCTAGGGGTGGGAGGTGTAGGGTGGACCCCTATAACAGGGCTAGGGTGGGAGGTGCAGGGTGGACCCCTATAACAGGGCTAGGGTGGGAGGTGTAGGGTGGACCCCTATAACAGGGCTAGGGTGGGAGGTGCAGGGTGGACCCTATAACAGGGCTAGGGTGGGAGGTGTAGGGTTGGACCCCTATAACAGGGCTAGGGTGGGAGGTGTAGGGTGGACCCCTATAACAGGGCTAGGGGTGGGAGGTGTGGGTGGACCCCTATAACAGGGCTAGGGTGGGAGGTGTAGGGTGGACCCCTATAACAGGGCTAGGGTGGGAGGTAGGGTGCAGGGTGACCCCTATAACAGGGCTAGGGGTGGGAGGTGTAGGGTGGACCCCTATAACAGGGCTAGGGTGGGAGGTGTAGGGTGGACCTATAACAGGGCTAGGGTGGGAGGTGTAGGGTTAGGGACCCCTATAACAGGGCTAGGGGTGGGAGGTGTAGGGTGGACCCCTATAACAGGGCTAGGGTGGGAGGTGTAGGGTGGACCCCTATAACAGGGCTAGGGGTGGGAGGTGTAGGAGGGTGGACCCCTATAACAGGGCTAGGGTGGGAGGTGTAGGGTGGACCCCTATAACAGGGCTAGGGTGGGAGGTGTAGGGTGGACCCCTATAACAGGGCTAGGGTGGGAGGTGTAGGGTGGACCCCTATAACAGGGCTAGGGTGGGAGGTGTAGGGTGTAGGGTGGACCCCTATAACAGGGCTAGGGTGGGAGGTGTAGGGTGGACCCCTATAACAGGGCTAGGGTGGGAGGTGTAGGGTGGACCCCTATAACAGGGCTAGGGTGGGAGGTGTAGGGTGAGTGACCCCCTATAACAGGGCTAGGGTGGGAGGTGTAGGGTGCAGGGTGGACCCTATAACAGGGCTAGGGTGGGAGGTGTAGGGGTGGACCCCTATAACAGGGCTAGGGTGGGAGGTGTAGGGTGAGGGTGGACCCTATAACAGGGCTAGGGTGGGAGGTGTAGGGTGGACCCCTATAACAGGGCTAGGGTGGGAGGTGTAGGGTGGACCCCTATAACAGGGCTAGGGTGGGAGGTGTAGGTGTGGACCCCTATAACAGGGCTAGGGTGGGAGGTGTAGGGTGGAGGTGACCCCTATAACAGGGCTAGGGTGGGAGGTGTAGGGTGGGACCCCTATAACAGGGCTAGGGTGGGAGGTGTAGGGTGGACCCCTATAACAGGGCTAGGGTGGGAGGTGTAGGGTGGAGTGACCCCCTATAACAGGGCTAGGGTGGGAGGTGTAGGGTGGACCCCTATAACAGGGCTAGGTGGGAGGTGTAGGGTGGACCCCTATAACAGGGCTAGGGGTGGGAGGTGTAGGGTGGACCCCTATAACAGGACTAGGGTGGGAGGTGTAGGGTGGACCCTATAACAGGGCTAGGGTGGGAGGTGTAGGGTGGACCCTATAACAGGGCTAGGGTGGGAGGTGTAGGGTGGGTGGACCCCTATAACAGGGCTAGGGTGGGAGGTGTAGGTGGACCCCTATAACAGGAGCTAGGAGTGGGAGGTGTAGGGTGTGACCCCTATAACAGGGCTAGGGTGGGAGGTGTAGGGTGGACCCCTATAACAGGGCTAGGGGTGGGAGGTGTAGGGTGGACCCCTATAACAGGGCTAGGGTGGGAGGTGTAGGGTGGACCCCTATAACAGGGCTAGGGTGGGAGGTGTAGGGTGTAGGGTGGACCCCTATAACAGGGCTAGGGTGGGAGGTGTAGGGTGTAGGGTGGACCCCTATAACAGGGCTAGGGTGGGAGGTGTAGGGTGGACCCCTATAACAGGGCTAGGGTGGGAGGTGTAGGGTGGACCCCTATAACAGGGCTAGGGGTGGGAGGTGTAGGGTGAGGGTGGACCCCTATAACAGGGCTAGGGTGGGAGGTGAGGGTGCAGGGGTGGACCCCTATAACAGGGCTAGGGTGGGAGGTGTAGGGTGCTGGACCCCTATAACAGGGCTAGGGTGGGAGGTGTAGGGGGTGGTGGACCCCTATAACAGGGCTAGGGTGGGAGGTGTGAGGGTGGACCCCTATAACAGGGCTAGGGTGGGAGGTGTAGGGTGGACCCCTATAACAGGGCTAGGGTGGGAGGTGTAGGGTGGAGGGTGGACCCCTATAACAGGGCTAGGGTGGGAGGTGTAGGGTGGACCCCTATAACAGGGCTAGGGTGGGAGGTGTAGGGTGCAGGGTGGACCCCTATAACAGGGCTAGGGTGGGAGGTGTAGGGTGCAGGGTGGACCCCTATAACAGGGCTAGGGTGGGAGGTGTAGGGTGGACCCTATAACAGGGCTAGGGTGGGAGGTGTAGGGTGGACCCCTATAACAGGGCTAGGGTGGGAGGTGTAGGTGGACCCCTATAACAGGGCTAGGGTGGGAGGTGTAGGGTGTAGGGTGGACCCCTATAACAGGGCTAGAGGTGGGAGGTGTAGGGTGCAGGGTGGACCCTATAACAGGGCTAGGGTGGGAGGTGTAGGGTGCAGGTGGACCCCTATAACAGGGCTAGGGTGGGAGGTGTAGGGTGGTGACCCCTATAACAGGGCTAGGGTGGGAGGTGTAGGGTGGACCTATAACAGGGCTAGGGGTGGGAGGTGTAGGGTGGACCCCTATAACAGGGCTAGGGTGGGAGGTGTAGGGTGGGTGGACCCCTATAACAGGGCTAGGGTGGGAGGTGTAGGTGGACCCCATAACAGGGCTAGGGTGGGAGGTGTGGTGGACCCTATAACAGGGCTAGGGGTGGGAGGTGTAGGGTGGACCCTATAACAGGGGCTAGGGTGGGAGGTGTAGGGTGGACCCTATAACAGGGCTAGGGTGGGAGGTGTAGGGTGGGGACCCCTATAACAGGAGGCTAGGGTGGGAGGTGTAGGGTGCAGGGTGGACCCCTATAACAGGGCTAGGGTGGGAGGTGTAGGGGTGGACCCCTATAACAGGGCTAGGGTGGGAGGTGTAGGGTGCAGGGTGGACCCCTATAACAGGGCTAGGGTGGGAGGTGTAGGGTGGACCCCTATAACAGGGCTAGGGTGGGAGGTGTAGGGTGGACCCCTATAACAGGGCTAGGGTGGGAGGTGGAGGTAGGGTGGACCCCTATAACAGGGCTAGGGTGGGAGGTGTAGGGTGGACCCCTATAACAGGGCTAGGGTGGGAGGTGTAGGGTGGACCCCTATAACAGGGCTAGGGTGGGAGGTGTAGGGTGGACCCCTATAACAGGGCTAGGGTGGGAGGTGTAGGGTGAGCCATATGAGCCCTGGTCAAAGTGGTGCACTATATAGGGAATAGGGTGGGAGGTGTAGGGAGCAGGTAAATTAGTGCACTATATAGGGAATAGGGTTCCTTTTGATACGTAGCCATGGTCTAATAGTGGTTAACTGGGATGAATCCATTTCAAAGGTCCCTAACTATAACTATGGCTACAGTGGTGGGTGGAAACACCAGCGGCACATCATGAGATTCAACTGAACACCACTAGAGGGCGCTACCGGACTACTGTGAACTGGGATATCTGCTAGACCATGCTCTTATCTGTAAACCAGGCCCAACACACCTCTAATGTACCTGAACCAACCGCTGTGTGTGTGTGTGTGCGCGCGCACGTGTGTGTGATTGCATCTGTGCTTGCATCTGTGTATGTGACTGTGCATCCTTGAGCGAGAGAGAGGGACAGAGAGAGAGAGAGAGAGAGAGAGGGCAAGGGCGAGGGAGAGAGAGAGAGGGACAGAGACATAGAGAGAGAGAGGGCGAGAGAGAGAGACAAAGAGAGGGAGGGAGGGAGAGAGAGACAAGAAGAGACAGAGAGAGAGAGAGAGAGAGAGAGAGAGAGAGAGAGAGAGAGAGAGAGAGAGAGAGAGAGCGAGAGAGAGAGAGCAGAGAGACGAGAGAGAGGGAGAGAGAGAGAGGGACAGAGACAGAGACAGAGAGAGAGAGAGAGAGAGAGAGAGAGAGAGAGAGAGAGAGAGAGACTGTGTGTGTATGTTCCCAGTACTGAAAGCTTAGTTCCCCAGGCTAAACAATAGGAGATGATATTGAAGGCCCCGCAGGAGACACAGTGGGGTTGGTCTATGAGGCAGGAAATGAAGGGGGAAATATGGACAGGTGAGAAGATGGGGGAGGATTGAGGGGTAGAGGGATCAACGATTGCCTCAGCTTCAGAATGAGAATTTGGTGTGGGGCTCTCTGTCTGTTGAAGGCAGCACATGCAGTAAATAATTGACAACCACCAGTGTACCAGTGTAACGCTATTCATAGCCCTGGAATTATGTTCATTACCATCAATCTATTCCTGCTCTAAATGGTTTCACACTGATATCAGTGGGCTTGTGTGTGTGTGTGTGTGTGTGTGTGTGTGTGTGTGTGTGTGTGTGTGTGTGTGTGTGTGTCAGCAGCACATCACTCCACGACAGGCAGCCGTCGCACTATCTGACGTAAGACAATGACGTGCTTCAGGCACGTCTTGAAGTAGTTTTCTTCCTATGAATTATGGCTGTAGATTTGACCGACCTATGACCCCGTCCCTGAAAGCTCATACTCTCAGGAACATGTACCCCTAACAGAACACAAAAAACGTGTGGAAGTCATTTCAACCAAATAATTCTATGTGATGACGTTGAATCATCAACATTGGAAAACTGATTGGGTTGGAAAAAAAAGTCATGAACTTAAGGGATGTATTTTTTTCAACCCAACTTGACATGGGGACATTCTTTGTTGATTTCACATTTCATTCACGTTAATTGACAACTTTAAGCTTTATGTTGTGGACTTACAACATCCTGTTTCATTGTTTTTTCTATTCAAACAGTGTGATTTTGAGAGTGATTATTGATTATTGGCATCAAACCATTGGGCATTTGTTTTGCAAACTCTGTACATACGTGGGATATACAATGGGGAGAACAAGTATTTGATACACTGCCGATTTTGCAGGTTTTCCTACTTACAAAGCATGTAGAGGTCTGTCATTTTTATCATAGGTACACTTCAACTGTGAGATACGGAATCTAAAACAAAAATCCAGAAAATCACATTTTATGATTTTTAAGTAATTAATTTGCATTTTATTGCATGACATAAGTATTTGATACATCAGAAAAGCAGAACTTGATATTTGGTACAGAAACCTTTGTTTGCAATTACAGAGATCATACGTTTCCTGTAGGTCTTGACCAGGTTTGCACACACTGCAGCAGGGATTTTGGCCCACTCCTCTATACAGACCTTCTCCAGATCCTTCAGGTTTCGGGGCTGTCGCTGGGCAATACGGACTTTCAGCTCCCTCCAAAGATTTTCTATTGGGTTCAGGTCTGGAGACTGGCTAGGCCACTCCAGGACCTTGAGATGCTTCTTACGGAGCCACTCCTTAGTTGCCCAGGCTTTGTGTTTCGGGTCGTTGTCATGCTGGAAGACCCAGCCACGACCCATCTTCAATGCTCTTACTGAGGGAAGGAGGTTGTTGGCCAAGATCTCGTGATACATGGCCCCATCCATCCTCCCCTCAATACGGTGCAGTCGTCCTGTCCCCTTTGCAGAAAAGCATCCCCAAAGAATGATGTTTCCACCTCCATGCTTCACGGTGTTCTTGGGGTTGTACTCATCCTTCTTCTTCCTCCAAACACGGCGAGTGGAGTTTAGACCAAAAAGCTCTATTTTTGTCTGATCAGACCACATGACCTTCTCCCATTCCTCCTCTGGATCATCCAGATGGTCATTGGCAAACTTCAGACGGGCCTGGACATGCGCTGGCTTGAGCAGGGGGACCGTGCGTGCGCTGCATGATTTTAATCCATGACGGCGTAGTGTGTTACTAATGGTTTTCTTTGAGACTGTGGTCCCAGCTCTCTTCAGGTCATTGACCAGGTCCTGCCGTGTAGTTCTGGGCTGATCCCTCACCTTCCTCATGATCATTGATGCCCCACGAGGTGAGATTTTGCATAGAGCCCCAGACCAAGGTGATTTTTACCCCATATGTAACTCTGTGTTGTTTTTATTGCACTACTTTGCTTTATCTTGGCCAGGTCGCAGTTGTAAATGAGAACCTGTTCTCAACCTACCTGGTTAAATAAAGGTGAAATCAAAAAATTAAAAAAAATTGACCGTCATCTTGAACTTCTTCCATTTTCTAATAATTGCGCCAACAGTTGTTGCCTTCTCACCAAGCTGCTTGCCTATTGTCCTGTAGCCCATCCCAGCCTTGTGCAGGTCTACAATTTAATCCCTGATGTCCTTACACAGCTCTCTGGTCTTGGCCATTGTGGAGAGGTTGGAGTCTATTTGATTGAGTGTGTGGACAGGTGTCTTTTATACAGGTAACGAGTTCAAACAGGTGCAGTTAATATAGGGAATGAGTGGAGAACAGGAGGGCTTCTTAAAGAAACACTAACAGGTCTGTGAGAGCCGGAATTCTTACTGGCTGGTAGGTGATCAAATACTTATGTCATGCAATAAAATGCAAATTAATTACTTAAAAATCATACAATGTGATATTCTGGATTTTTGTTTTAGATTCCGTCTCTCACAGTTGAAGTGTACCTATGATAAAAATTACAGACCTCTACATGCTTTGTATGTAGGAAAACCTGCAAAATCAGCAGTGTATAAAATACTTGTTCTCCTCACTGTATAAACATAGCTAACCAAACAACAGTCTATTGCTATAGGTGCATGGTGCGCACTTGAATTAAAAGGTAACTTCACAAAATAATTACATTCTTAGATTTTTTCCCAGATCTCAAAAGTGGTCTCCTGATGTGGTTTAAGCATTGTTGTGGACTTAGAACATCCGATTTTGTTGTTTTTCTATTACAAAAGTGTGATTTGAGATCGAAATCCCCCAGAGGTCAAGGAGTCTGAGACAGAGGTCAAGGAGTCTGAGACAGAGGTCAAGGAGTCTGAGACAGAGGTCAAGCCAACCTCTGACAGAGAGGTAGATGCCGATCCCAACGGGGAGACAATGAGCTCAGAGAGGAAGCCACAGTGAATGGCAGACGTCCATTGTTCAGCAGGCCGTTCAAAGACTGGTTCAACAGGCCAAAGCAAGACGCCAAGTCAAAGAGAAGTGATGATGAGAGCAATAGTGACAAACAGAAATCTGATAGGAAAGAAAGGAAGGTGAATAAATTAGTCGGATAGCAACGAACAGACTAACAGAACACAAAGACAGACTAACAGAACACAAAGAACAGACTAACAGAACACAAAGAACAGACTAACAGAACACAAAGAACAGACTAACAGAACACAAAGAACAGACTAACAGAACACAAAGAACAGACTAACAGAACACAAAGAACAGACTAACAGAACACAAAGAACAGACAAACAGAAGACAACAAATGGAATATAAGTGCCTGAGTGAATCCAAAACCAAGCCAAGCCCAGACCTATAGCCTACAAACAACATGATAATGACAGTGACAAGACAACCATAAAAACAACACGATAATGACAGTGACAAGACAACCATAAAAACAACACGATAATGACAGTGACAAAACAACCATAAAAACAACACGATAATGACAGTGACAAGATAACCATAAAAACAACATGATAATGACAGTGACAAGACAACCATAAAACAACATGATAATGACAGTGACAAGACAACCATAAAAACAACATGATAATGACAGTGACAAGACAACCATAAAAACAACACGATAATGACAATAACAAGACAACCATAAAAACAACACGATAATGACAGTGACAAGACAACCATAAAAACAACACGATAATGACAGTGACAAGACAACCATAAAAACAACACGATAATGACAGTGACAAGACAACCATAAAAACAACACGATAATGACAGTGACAAGACAACCATAAAAACTACACGATAATGACAGTCACAAGACAACCATAAAAACAACATGATAATGATAATGACAGTGACAAGACAACCATAAAAACAGAGGATGATTGACATGACAATTCTCAACCAGACAGACACACAACAACATTTGGACAAGACAGTTATCAGTAATCCCATGGCGTAGCCTAATGCAATAAAACATCAGGTCAAATATTGTTTACTTACATTCCATGGCATATGGAGCATTTTGCCCTTATAGTAACATATATTCATTTGAATTCATATTGTTCAATCAAATGTCGATATTTGGTTGTGTTGATAACCAAAAACAATTCAATATCACTTTTGAAATAGAGTAAATAGTGTATTAACCTGTCTCCAGCTCAACCAGAAGTTAAAGACTGGGATTAAGCCAGTGGCTCAGATGGAATTCCCCCTCAGGAGACTGAAAAGATTTGGCATGGGTCCTCAGATCCTCAAAAAGTTATACAGCTGCACCATCGAGAGCATCCTGACTGGTTGCATCACCGCCTGGTATGGCAACTGCTCGGCCTCCGACCGCAAGGCACTACAGAGGGTAGTGCGTACGGCCCAGTACATCACTGGGGCCAAGCTTCCTGCCATCCAGGACCTCTATACCAGGCGGTGTCAGAGGAAGGCCCTACAAATTGTCAAAGACTCCAGCCACCCTAGTCATAGACTGTTCTCTCTGCTACCGCACGGCAAGCGGTACCGGAGCGCCAAGTCTAGGTCCAAAAGGCTTCTCAACAGCTTCTACCCCCAAGCCATAAGACTCCTGAACAGCTATTCATGGCTACCCAGACTATTTGCATTTCACTGTAAGGTTAGAGCTATCTTACAAACTAATGTAACGTTCAACCTTTAAAATAAGTAACTCATCCATGGCATCATTTGGAGGTTATTGTAACTACCTGTATACATTTCTTCTTCTGTCATCTTATAAAGTGCGCATGTTCCAGAGAGGTCACAGGTCGTCGCAGGTCTTTGGTCTCAACTGCTGTAATAATAATCTGTCAGAATCTCGAATGGCATTGATCACTTGCACCGTGTACTTTTAACGTCATCTCAACTGCAATCCCTGTCGTTTGGTTGCGCTATTAGATGAAGCACAGTGATAACACATTAAGTTGTTGGTATAAATAAAACGAAATATCTGACATTGTCTTCCCATTTGAACTTTGCTGCACTTTTAGATGGTTGAAAGCATAGTGATAACACATTGGAAATTCAACTAACTTTTGGCTGTCTTTTTGATTGGGTGGATATAGGATGTAATCTCATTTATCAACTTCTAAATCAAATATTATCCACGCTGAAATGACGTGGTGTGGCCCAGTGGGTATTTAATTTGGTTGTTTAATAGAAGACTCTTTCATTGATCCTTAAAGCTCTAAACCGTGCTTTTATTTGACAATGTGTGAAAGTGTGAAAGACCTTGAGGGAGGCTGCATCCAGGGGTGGAGGGGAAGATCTTGAGGGAGGCTGCATCCAGGGGTGGAGGGGAAGATCTTGAGGGAGGCTGCATCCAGGGGTGGAGGGGAAGATCTTGAGGGAGGCTGCATCCAGGGTTGGAGGGGAAGACCTTGAGGGAGGCTGCATCCAGGGGTGGAGGGGAAGCTCTTGAGGGAGGCTGCATCCAGGGTTGGAGGGGAAGATCTTGAGGGAGGCTGCATCCATGGGTGGAGGGGAAGATCTTGAGGGAGGCTGCATCCAGGGGTGGAGGGGAAGATCTTGAGGGAGGCTGCATCCAGGAGTGGAGGGGAAGACCTTGAGGGAGCTTGCAGAAACAAACTTTCAAACGAAAGGAAACCTCTTGGCAGGGAAAAAACACATTTGGATAAATAATATGATTTAGAGTTAAATCCTTTGTTGTTGTTGTAATTAATTCTTTACAGTCATGTTTTTTAAAATCATATTCTTAATAAATTGTAGAAACTACACTTTATGACACTATCATGAAGCATTATGACCATCATAATCATACACAGTGTGAGCCAGATAGGCCTATCCCGTAAATCAGTCCCCAAGAGGGTGCGTTGTCCTGCTCCTGCGTTCATCCCAGTCATCAGCATCAGGAGCATATGGGGTCGGGGCGTGACTGACATCAATGTGTGCGCAATTACAATGATAATTCAATAAGGTCAATTTCAGAAAATGTTATATAACATAAACAATACTGTTGACACGTAGGCTATGGTGTTATGGAATGTTTTGCCTTGTGTGGTAGGGGTTTGTGGGGTTTTGTGGGTTTTGACACTCTTATGTAGGCGTCATAACCAGCCATAAAATAACACAATATATGTCACAACAGGTCTAAATATATGTGCCATGATAGTAGTATGACCATATTACGACAGGTTATGACAAGTTATGTCAGCTGTTATGACGTCCTGGTTCGAATCCAGGCTCTGTCGCAGCCGGCCGCGACCGGGAGACTCATGGGCGGCGCACAATTGGCCCAGCGTCGTCCAGGGTAGGGGAGGGAATGGCCGGCAGGGATGTAGCTCAGTTGATAGAGCATGGCGTTTGCAACGCCAGGGTTGTGGGTTCGATTCCCACGGGGGGGCCAGTATAAAAAAAATATGTATTCACTAACTGTAAGTCGCTCTGGATAAGAGCGTCTGCTAAATGACTAAAATGTAAATGTAAATGTTATGACATGGTTATGACCATGTCATAACGTGTTATGATGCTAGGTGTCCTCTGTAGCTCAATTGGTAGAGCACGGCGCTTGTAACGCCAGGGTAGTGGGTTCGATCCCCGGGACCACCCATACGTAAAAATGTATGCACACATGACTGTAAGTCGCTTTGGATAAAAGCATCTGCTAAATGGCATATTATTATTATTATTATTATTATTATTATTATTATTATATAAATAAAGTGTTACCAATAACTTGTATGTGTGTAAAGAAACGTGCCAAAGCGGGTCCCTCGGATTACTTTGCATTTTCCACCTTCTACTTTCAGCTTCACTTAGCACATTTTTCTTTCCATCTCCTAAATGATGTTCAGTGAAGGATTTGAGCCCTTCTAATGCTAGAACGAAGTGGACTAAAGGCCTCCAATGGATAACATCCTCTACTACAACTACCAAGAGTGAGGGAGTTGAAACCAACACAAGAGTGAGGGAGTTGAAACCAACACAAGAGTGAGGGAGTTGAAACCAACACAAGAGTGAGGGAGTTGAAACCAACACAAGACTGAGGGAGTTAAAACCAACACAAGAGTGAGGGAGTTGAAACCAACACAAGAGTGAGGGAATTGAAACCAACACAAGAGTGAGGGAGTTGAAACCAACACATGAGTGAGGGAGTTGAAACCAAGACAAGAGTGAGGGAGTTGAAACCAACACAAGAGTGAGGGAGTTGAAACCAACACAAGAGTGAGGGAGTAGAAACCAACACAAGAGTGAGGGAATTGAAACCAACACAAGAGTGAGGGAGTTGAAACCAACACAAGAGTGAGGTAATTGTAACCAACACAAGAGTGAGGGAGTTGAAACCAACACAAGAGTGAGGGAGTTGAAACCAACACAAGAGTGAGGGAGTTGAAACCAACACAAGAGTGAGGGAGTTGAAACCAACACAAGAGTGAGGGAGTTGAAACCAAGACAAGAGTGAGGGAGTTGAAACCAACACAAGAGTGAGGGAGTTGAAACCAACACAAGAGTGAGGGAGTTGAAACCAACAGATGGCGTTTTTCTGCCTGTTGTTCACTAGGGTTTTATTTGTAACGTGTCCTACTTTGACAAAATAAGAGATACATCAAATGATCAAATCCCTTTTAATTTCCAGTAGCTTTCGTATCCCCTCGTGATTAAATGTGAATGTTTGTAGTTATGTTTATTGTTCCATTCCAGACAAGTTATCCATCTGGAAACACGGTAGCCCTTACATGGAAACAATGCATGAAAACAAACCACATTGATGGGTCTCACGTTACTCTAGAGGTCATGTGATCAGTCAGATGAGGAAAATGAAAAGAGACTATTTATAACTCTTGGTGCGGGTTTCGGTTTTCTCTCCATTTCAAGACTGGTTTCGAGATTACTTTTGGACGCATAGGTGTTGTGATCAGGTGTGGCACACACCGATTGAAAGGTCCTTGTGATTGCAGTCATGTGGTCGTGAGATACCCGTGAGAGTGGTTTGACCTTATTGTGTGTCTAAAGTTTGATCTAAAGCCCAACCTTCTTGTCAACTTATTGAACATTATACAACGGGTGGGTCTAATCCTGAATGCTGATTGTTTAAACCCCTTTGTTATATCATCACATGGCAGTTTTTAAATCGTTTTCCCCAGGGGCCTGAATCGCGTGGTGTAACAAAACATCGGGTGGAGCTTTGTTACATTGATGGAGTCCTTGGAAACGTTTCTGAGAGCTTTATTTCCTTACTTTCGATAAAATAAAATAAAAAGGTAAGAACGAGACTCGGTCACGTCACTCCCAAGGGGCGAGGTCACCAGGAGTATATCTACTGTGCAATTCATCTTCTCGTCACAATCGAGGAAAGACCAGCAAGACAGAGGCAACATGAAGATGCAGATGTTGGTGTTGTTGGCCGTAGCAGCCAGTCTGTCCGAGGGACGGATATTCTCCAAATGTGAGCTGAAGAGCTTATTGGAGGAGGCGGCCCTCAAATTCAACCTGACTGCGAAAGCCAAAGTGAAGAACCTGACAAGCAAGGATTTTGTGGCTAAAAGTAAGTTACATTACATAACCCAATGCTTTAAAAAAAATCTGAAGGAATGCTTAAATGCTGTGGACTGGTTTCCCGGAACACAGATGAAGCCTAGTCCCGGACTAAGAAACTCTTTAAATCGAGATTCTCAATTGAAATGGCTTTTTATTATGACCAGGCTAAATCTGTGTCTGGGAAATCGGCCCTAGGAGTCTGATTGTAAAGTAACGCTACATGTTTGTTGCCTCTTCCAGTCGTCTGCCACGTGGAGAAGGCCACAGGGTTCAACAGCAGTTTTGTGACTGCTTGGAGGGATGACGACGGCCCTGATGTCCTCCCAACCCGCCCTGCTAAAGTGAATGACCGCCATCGCCCCGAGCCCCCTCATAGGAGGGGGAAGAGACACGCCGGGGATGATGTCCACCCTAACCACCCTAACCACACTGCTAACAATGACAACCATCCTACCCATCCTACCCACCCTAACCACCCTAACCATCCTACCCACCCTAACCACCCTACCCCTCCTACCCATCCTACCCTTCCTAGACGCCCTGAGCAGCCTCCTAAGAGGGGTAAGAGACACGCTGGGAATCACTTCACCTCAGGAGAAGACTCCAGCGAAGAAGAGACCATGGGATCCCTCTACGGCTTGTTCCAGCTGAGCGATCGTGTGATTTGTTCCTCGGGCTCCACTCCATCTCTGAACCTTTGCCAGATGAACTGCAGTGGTGAGTTCAATGTGTCAATGTGCTCAAAATGCTGAAGCCTATGACAAAACCTATGTATCTAAGTGGTCAAGATGCTCGAGCCTACGACAAAATCTATGTATCTAAGTGGTCAAGATGCTCAAGTCTGTGAGAAAATACACAACAGGTTTATTAATAGGGTAGTTGGATGTTAGATTCAAATGGCTTGTATGACAGTGTTCAGTTAAGGATCTCTGTTGGGCTTTTTGTTTCTCTCAAGCTTTGATTGACGACAACATAAGTGATGACTTAACCTGTGTGGAGACGATCAAACGGACAATGTAAGTGTTTGGTTTTGAGGTGGATGTGTTCTCTCCGGTTTCTTCATGTGTTAATATACTTGTTTGTAAGTGCAGGAATTCTTATTCACTTTTAGATTGTCTTTTTTTTTCTTCATTCAAACAGGGAAATTGGCCCCGGTCAACAAACAAAGGCTCTAAAGAGAATGTAAGTATGCAAATGTAAAAAAATTGTGTATTTTACATTTTGTAAATACATTTTAATTTCCATCATATCAAAGCGAGTTAATTGGTTGGCATTCAATGTTTAAATGTGTGAAAAGTTCTATGAGAACGTCACTTTAGGACGTCCTTTTAGTGAATTTAAGCGAGCACCTCTAGGGGTTGTAACTGAATATGGACATTTTTACGCTTTCCTGATGGAATTATTCATATTGGTTTTAATTATCTTGTAGGATCAAGCTGCTCTTCCAGAAGGAGTGTGACATGACGGTCGCCTCTAGCTACTTTTCCAAGTGTTGAGAAGCCATGTTAGACGACAATCCCCCAATTACAAAAGATCCGAATTGGGCTGCCCCCCCCGTGTAAACGCAGCCGTGGTGTGTAACATGTATATCTCACCAGCTTCATGTTCACAAAGTACAGCGGAATAGAATGTAGCGTGTAGAAAGAATAAACATGGACATTACATTGATTTGGTTTGTTTCATTATCTGTTGTTGTTGTTGTTGTTGTTGTTGAATTGCAAATAGCAGTTAAAGCAAGGCAAACCTTGGATTAACCACTGGGATAAACACACATGCACCCTTCAAACAGCACATGGTCATGGCAAAAAAATATACCGATTTTGTAAAATGTAAATCAAAAGGTTATTTTTTTATTTTTTATTTTTTACATTTTAGCTAACCCTAACCCTTTTCCTGACCTAGACCTAATGATTCTAACCTGACACGTTAATTCTCCTAACCTGCTGCCTAAGTTCTCCTAACATGCTACGAAATGTCAAATCGGACAAAAGCTATATCCTTTTTAGTCAAAACCTCAGCACACGGCACACAGGACCCCAGTCAAGGCAGTCTTCCTACCTGCATGTTTGGATTGCTCTTTTATGGGGTAACAGCATAGAGATGGAAAGAGGTAATATCTGGGAAATAACCTGTTTTTGCATGGGCAGAGCCATTGAGGGCTTCCACCATTTTAAAGTAGTCAACTGGGTGGTACTTCCAACTTCATTGGCTGATCCCTCCTGGTGACCCCTGTTGGAGTCATGTCCAACCTGGTCATCAGGAGGGATCAGCCAATCGTGAAGATGAAAATGGACTACTTCAAAATGGAGATGCGCTCACAGGGGCCATAATTGGATGGATGTAAGGTTGCGACATCTTTCCGTCTCCATGGGTTACAGACAGATTAATGACTGGCGCTTAGTGGTGGAGCTCTACCTGTTAAATAGAGAAGCTGTCATAAGGTCATAGGTCAAATGATTGGCTGAACTAACACATAAGGAGGTACTGCGGGCAGAGCAAAATGTTATTGGACGCAGAGACGAGGAAGAGGAAGCCAGACATCCCACTCCCTCCTTTTTTGGGGGGGTTCAATGGAAGTCAGTGAACTAAGCAGACCAGACCCAGCTGCTATCACATTGGTGTCTATGGGAGAGCCCTTCCTGTTAAGCAGACCGGAACTTACTATTTTTTTCAACGGGAAACGGCCTGAGTGAATTATCTTAATATATCCACCATCTTTGTTAGAAATACATGAACCACTGGTCTTCTGTATCGCGCATAGAGAATTATAGAGGACTCTAGATGGATAAAACCCATTTCTGCATGGACATTGCCATTGAAGTAGTCAACTGGTCGGACTTCCTATGGGTTAAGGAAGCATCACATGATTCCATTAAGAATCATTATTTATTAACTAATTAATTTTATTAAATTGCCAACCTTGGCTTTATACCTGTTCAAACAACACACTCCAGGTGGCAGTATGCACCCTTTCAGTTTGTTTACCAACTCATAGAAGTAGTAGAAGAAGAAAATGGACTACTTCAAAATGGAGATGACCCCATGGCGCTACCCAAGTACTCCCAGACACCCGAATGGGATAGATACACAGAGGAGTCCTCTAACCTCTATGGTGGCACGTCAGTGGCACTTTTTCACTGAGAGTTCTTTTTGACATCAAATGTTTTATGACGCCATCTAGTGGCTGCTTGTAGAAGTGCATGAGCCAAACGAGACCACGTCACTGACGTTCAATGAGGAACAGCATTGGGAAAGCTTGGCCCAGACAGAGACAGACAAGGCAGGTCATAAAATATTGCTGTGGTAAAAAATTGCACAAAGAACAAGCCTTAATTATTGTGAGGTAAACTGCATCTGTCCTAAAGGGTGACATACTGTATGAGTCCAGATGTACAACAACAATCACATCACAGCACCAAAACAGCACCATCAGTTATAATGAGCTTCCATATGGAGGTCTGCGCAGAAATGATTTCTTCGTCCCGCTCCCGCAGCTTTTAATACCGCACAACGCCCGCTGGCTTTCTGTCCGATTCCCATCTGCTACGTCAAGAACTGGTCCCAAACCCAACATGTTATTTTAGGCGCATGTGACGCAGCTCACGTGCCAGCCATGGTCTCAGCAATTTTGCACCCTACAGGCTATATGGAATTCGGGGAAATTACATCAGAAAATAGGTTAAATCACCAGAGATTCTCACGTGGCCACATTACGCTATCTGTATTAATGGGTAAGGTCAGCCAGTATGCTAGATGTATAGTATTTTGAAGAGAGCAGAGTTGGAGAGACTTGCACTTTCTCTTGAGCTAGTTTTATAGCCTACGATTAGCGATTAGATGTATGTTTTTATTACTTCTAAACAAATTAACTTTTTTTGGGGGGGGGGTTCTCATAGGCTTACAATTATGTTTTGATTCTTGCTTGAACAGTCGCTAAGATTATATTTGGTTGTGATCTTTGCAAAATAACTATTTTGGATGCAGCAGTTGTTAGCTAGAATGCTAACGCTCATTGACAAACTGTAGGCTGTAGCAAAAGCTAGCCAAAGAGCCATTTTACTAGATGAAGTTGACATTAAAAAAAAAAGTATAATGCAGTTGATTTGCGAGGGTGACACACACATTATATTAAGCAGGACATTCATACGAGCCTTAAAATCCTATTATAATCCAAAAGTAGTGTGAAATGCACTTATAAGCAACACGTAAATAGAGGCGTTTTTTTGCTGGTGTTCTGCCACCGTTCTATTAGAACTCCCTGGTGTTCTGCCACCGTTCTATAAGAATCCCTGGTGTTCTGCCACCGTTCTATTAGAACTTTGTTCTGCACCGTTCTTGTAGAACTCCCTGGTGTTCTGCCACCGTTCTATAAGAACTCCCTGGTGTTCTGCCACCGTTCTATAAGAACTCCCTGGTGTTCTGCCACCGTTCTATAAGAACTCCCTGGTGTTCTGCCACCGTTCTATAAGAACTCCCTGGTGTTCTGCCACCGTTCTATAAGAACTCTGTGTCTGCACCTCATAAGAACTCCCTGGTGTTCTGCCACCGTTCTATAAGAACTCCCTGGTGTTCTGCCACCGTTCTATGAACTCCCTGGTGTTCTGCCACCGTTCTATAAGAACTCCTGGTGTTCTGCCACCGTTCTATAAGAACTCCTGGTGTTCTGCCACCGTTCTATAAGAACTCCCTGGTGTTCTGCCACCGTTCTAATCCTGGTGTTCTGCCACCGTTCTATAAGAACTCCCTGGTGTTCTGCCACTAATTTATGCCCATCTTCCTCGTGCGACAATGTTTGCAAACACAGAAAGGGGTCAATAGTACGGTGGCCTGTTGCTTTGCACTTCCCGGCCACCGTACAATAGGCTATCGCCTGCTCTATTTAATTGAGACCACACTCGCACCTGATCTCGCAGGTACGGCTACTGAACTGGAAGCAGCTGGAATAATGACGTTTTGCATATAGGGTATAGACTACCTTTTAGGAGGACGATTTGCAGGCAGAGACAAATGACTGGGTAATCAGTTCTTATTGAAAATGAAAAGGCACAAAGCTAGTTAACCATAGTAGCCAAACATATGTGCCTTTTCAATTATGGTATATATTTTTCGATCGCACCTCGACTGAGCGCCCTCTGCTTCTTTCCATTATCAATATTGATTTACAGACACTGTAGTAAACTACAGTCTAATCATATTTAATTTAACTTCATATTGAAGTTAACTGCCACGTGATTCTCCGCCCATGTTGCCAGCCTACTCTATTTCAATGAGACCCCACGCCCAACTAGGAGAGGAGAGGAGAGGCTACTGAAGTTGAAACAGCGAATTCTGAGTGTGTCAATGTAACCATGTTGCTTCCGTCCCTCTCCTCGCCCCTACCTGGGCTTGAACCAGGGACCCTCTGCACACATCGACAACAGTCACCCTCGAAGCGCCGTTACCCGTCGCTCCACAAAAAGCAGCGGACCTTGCAGAGCAATGGGGAAACATCTACTTCAAGGTCTCAGAGCGAGTGGCGTCACCGATTGAAACGCTACTAGCGCGCACCGCTAACTAGCTAGCCATTTCACACCGGTTACATGAATAATGCGACAAAGATGTGATTTTAATACAACAGGTTCGCTAAGGCATACCAAGCAGAAAGATGACCTTTCCAAATAATCTGCGGGACAACACAACTATTTTCATCCCAAAGTAGTCTGCCTGACTGCCCGCTCCCTCCCGCTGCATGAAAAAGGCCGGCCGTGCCACAATGATCTCTGTCGGGACCGGCAGGTCCAGCGGGCCGTCCCATGGTAATGCAGCCCTCTACTTCCACAGTCCAGTTGAATGGTGTAATGACTTGAATAGTGGGATCTGCCTATATGAGACACATGTGGGTGACAATAGTCACACACACACACCACACACACACAATGAATGAATGAATCTCGTTATTTTGAAACTTTCATGATCTAAACATGGAATATTGTTTGTCTGTTTCCATACAACTATGCATTAAGAGCAATGCAACAGTTACTTATCATTTTGAGCAGTTGTATCAATTGATAGTTGGATAATTGTAATGAAATGAATAGACACTCATCTGAAATGTAATTGCCTTTTGAAATAGTAGTACTTTGATGTTAAGTTGTGTCATATTGAACAGGTGATTTTTGTTAAATGAACAAATGATCTTAGTTTTATGTGTATTGTATCCAAGCAATTGAAAAAAGTGTTAAGAGTTTTGAAAAATGTGCATTTTGATCATTGGTTGTGAGTTGTGTGTCTAGAGTTTTGAAAAATGACGTCAAGGTTCTGAAATGAGTGCCAAAGTGATTGTAAAAAACTGTAGGATGTCTAAGGGGCTCCTGGCGTGTGGCCCGTCTCCGATATCTTACAATGGGCATTTATAACCACCAATTGGACATGCTCTTACAAAGCTTAAATGCCACATTTTCAAGATTATTGAACTCGGGCTGGCCAAGGAATGATAGTGGATCCTCTCCCCTTGCTCATCGGTGTTGATTTTCAGCATGTCCAATTGGTGATAATAAATGCCCACTGAAATGTATTGCAAATGTACTTGTCCGTTTGCAATATGAAATACAGCCAATGCCAGTATAACATCGTGGATCCAAAAATATTTTATTTGTAAAATAGAAGAAAACCACACAATTTTCAAATCCATTTATTGGTACATTCCCCCAGTCAATACATCTCTCCTAAAACTTCCCTCCCTGTCTCTGTAAGTCTATAGGATAGAGAGAGGTTGGTAATATTCCAATGGGGAGCTGTATCCTGACATTGTTCTCCCCTTACATGTTTAATTGATCCAGCCAGAATTGAAGGATCTCAACAGCTGTCTCAGCCGTCCAGTGGACTGGATCACGGGGCTGTGTGCGGAACCGGAGTCTATTCATGTCAGTTAAGTAATTGCATCTCTCCAAAATGGTTTGGTTCAGTCTATTTATGAGAGACTGCTGATCTCTTTCCAGCCTATCTGGAAAATGTATGAGTGGGACATAGAGTATTGCACTAGGAAACATGTTCTCACACACTTTCAGCAACTGCTGCAGCTGTTTCCAGGTGGTGCTAGATGTCTGTCTCAAGAGGCAGTTGTTTAAGCCTGCAGACAGAATCACCTTCTCTATGGCAGGGTTTGGTTCTAGCTTCTCCAAAACGCCTTTCAGATGATAGCAGGTGGCCCCTGGAAAGCTATCCACCTGCATCACAAAAGGCAGGGATGCTTGACAGATTTGAATCTCCTATCACCACAACAGGTTTACCTATGTCAATCACCCAGTCCTTAATCTTTCTCCCTGTGTTAGGATGTCTAAGAGGCTCCCGGCGTGTGGCTAGAACAGGCTCAGATGGCAGGTTTGGGAATCGAACCCACAACCCTGGCATTGCAAACACCATGCTCTACCAACTGAGGTACATTCCTGCCACATTTCAGACTACTGCACATAATACTTCCTATCTAAACCTAACTGCTTGTGAAACCCCCACACAGAGGTGTGAAATTCCTCAACTTGAGGAGCCTCAGACATCAGAACAATGGCCTGACAACACCTGAGACATTCTTTAGCAAGATGGTATCTGCCAAAAGTGTGTTGAATAGACAAGGGTGAAAATAAAAACAATATGCAGGTTTTCTTTTAAATGTGTTGTTTATTTTAAAGTGCAGATACCCAAAACTGAAATTTAAGTTGAACATGCATGGCTAAATATATTACCAAAATTACAGATTTACATTTTAAAAAGGGGTTTAAGGATATTTTCTATGGCAGATGCCATGGCCGGGTTGGGGGAGACCCCAAGGGGGGGCCACCCCCAATCCGTGCACCTGATAATTGGATGGTTTTCACTATGGGAACATGGGGATGATAATAATAATAATAATAATAGTATGCCATTTAGCAGACGCTTTTATCCAAAGCGACTTACAGTCGTGCGTGCATACATTTTTGTGTATGGGTGGTCCCGATGGCTCCTGACTCACACATGGGCGGGCTGGGGGTCCATGGCCGGGTTGGGGGAGACCCCAAGGTTCACTCACACACACACAGACACACACAGACACACCTATTCACTTGGGCCTTCTCCCTCATGCCCTGCTGACATCCATGCAGGCCCACATTGACCTTGTGACCTCTGGAGCTCCATGCATCTTGTTCTATACTCCCTGCCTAGTAAAGGACATCTCCCATGGGCCTGAGAGTACAGCTCACTCCCTGGAGCTCCATGCCTCTATTTAAACACTATCTGCCTATTAAATGTGGTCCTCTGTAGCTCAGCTGGTAGAGCACGGCGCTTGTAACGCCAAGGTAGTGGGTTCGATCCCCGGGACCACCCACACACAAACATTTATGCACGCATGACTGTAAGTCGCTTTGGATAAAAGTGTCTGCTAAATGGCATATTATTATTATTATTATTATAAGAGTTGCACGGTGTTTGCAATGCCAGGGTTGAAATCTGAGCTGCAGAGGTATTGTGAGGCGTGAAGCTGTACGAGTCATCTCATTTGCGTATGCGTAAATCTACCCTGAATGGAATATTTTATTGTGGAATTGGGTTGGGCCAATCTGATTGTATATATACTGACCAAGGCAACAGTATATTCTCCACTTCAGAAAAGAGAATTCAACTGAGAGCAACGACAACACTCTTTCCTTCTGGGAGCTGATATTTTGGATTATTGCTTTTTTCCTTATTCTGCAGAGATTTCTTTGCGATTGTGTTATTACTTCCTTTATTTTTCAGCAAGATGGCATCTGCAAATGCAGCTGGTTCAAGGTAATTTATCTCTTTAATTATTCAATGTATATTACTGTTAGTATGTTGCTGTTATTAATGTTAGTAGTAGGCCCAAAATGAAGCATGACCTAAATTTGAGGTGCTTTTGGGTGAGAGCATTAGAAGCTTTGAGGCCAGAAACACAATTAAACCACAGTAACGTTGCTGTTATTAATGTTAGCAGTAGCTCTGCTAGCACTAGTAATAACAGGTGTGTAAGTGTTGACATACTGCTAGTAACTTCATTACATGGACTTACTGTGCATTTACTGTCTTACAGAAAACAAAGAAGGATCCCTCTTGTCTGCAGATTTTGCTTGAAGAACCAGGACACCCTCTCTCTACACCTCAGCAGAGTGTGCATGAAGTTAAAAACAAAACAAGAGATTGTTCAGGAAGTCACCACTGCCCGAGATTCCATGATAGAGCATCTTGGCAAAGGCAGGATCTTTGACTACAGTTTACTGAGCGGTGTCGTTATACAACAAGACGCACTCCGACTCCTGATCCAGAAGCTTGAAGAAACGGATCATATTGTTAAAAACAAGCCAGAAGTCAAACAAGCACCTCTGTAAGCTATTTCTTACACCGATAAAATAATATATATGCAAGTTACATCATATTTCAACTCATTTTAACTGTTGTCCAATTATATGTTTGATTGTAATATAATATAATTGTTTTTGTTTATCTGTGTGATATTTCAGCCAAGTGGAAGTGGCTCATGTGTTGGCACCAGCTGAAGATGCAGATGCAGATGCTGAATCAGACAACAACACGGAGGATGACCAGTCTGACCAGGATGACCAGTCTGACCAGTCTGACCAGTCTAACCAGTCTAACCAGGATGACCAGTCTGACCAGGATGACCAGTCTAACCAGTCTGACCAGTCTAACCAGGATGACCAGTCTGACCAGGATGACCAGATGACCAGTCTGACCAGTCTGACCAGGATGACCAGTCTGACCAGGATGACCAGGATGACCAGTCTGACCAGTCTGACCAGTCTGACCAGTCTAACCAGTCTGACCAGGATGACCAGTCTGACCAGGATGACCAGGATGACCAGTCTGCCTTGTACCAACCGTAAGTAAATACAAATATAAATAATCTCATAAACAACTACTACACATAAGTATATAAGTGAACATGGATGTATTTTATTGATTCTAATCTGCATACCAAATGTTTTCCAGACCAATGAACCAGTCATGGGACAACAAACTGAGAAAGGCAATGCAAATGAGTGGTTTGTACCAAAAGCACCCTCTGGATTGTGATCTGCTGGCTGGATTTGCCAAATATCTCCGCGACGACCACAACATTCCCAATTTCAAACAGGAGGTTATGTACAGCAATTTTACTTTCATTTAACTGTTGAAATATTTTTAATGAGAATTACTTAATTACAAAGTAGTTATTAACTATGCAACTAACATTATTTTTTATTTTCATGTACAGGTTGCAAATGTGTCTAGGTTCTTGTTTTACATGGACTCCATCAAACCTTCCCTGGATTTTGTCAATCAATTGGAGAAAAGCAGGTCCTTTTTTACCAAGCTTGCAAACATTGGACAGAAGAAGCAAACAATTGCAAACTACATGAAGAATCTGAAGAGGTTTCTTCGCTACATCACGACGTCAACAAACCTCATCCAGACAGACAGGAGCTTGTATGAGCAATGCAAGCATTTCCAAGGCTGCCTGAACGACTTACAGAAGTCCACTGAATATGGACATTTTAACGCTTTCCTGATGGAATTATTCATATTGTTTTAATTATCTTGTAGGATCAAGCTGCTCTTCCAGAAGGAGTGTGACATGACGGTCGCCTCTAGCTACTTTTCCAAGTGTTGAGAAGCCATGTTAGACGACAATCCCCCAATTACAAAAGATCCGAATTGGGCTGCCCCCGTGTAAACGCAGCCGTGGTGTGTAACATGTATATCTCACCAGCTTCATGTTCACAAAGTACACCGGAATAGAATGTAGCGTGTAGAAAGAATAAACACGAACATTACATTGATTTGGTTTGTTTCATTATCTGTTGTTGTTGTTGTTGTTGTTGTTGTTGTTGTTGAATTGCAAATAGCAGTTAAAGCAAGGCAAACCTTGGATTAACCACTGGGATAAACACACATGCACCCTTCAAACAGCACATGGTCATGGCTAAAAAATATACAGATTTTGTAAAATGTAAATCAAAAGGTTGTTTTTTTATTTTTATTTTTTTACATTTTAGCTAACCCTAACCCTTTTCCTGACCTTGACCTAATGATTCTAACCTGACACGTTAATTCTCCTAACCTGCTGCCTAAGTTCTCCTAACATGCTACGAAATGTCAAATCGGACAAAAGCTATATCCTTTTTAGTCAAAACCTCAGCACACGGCACACAGGACCCCAGTCAAGGCAGTCTTCCTACCTGCATGTTTGGATTGCTCTTTTATGGGGTAACAGCATAGAGATGGAAAGAGGTAATATCTGGGAAATAACCTGTTTTTGCATGGGCAGAGCCATTGAGGGCTTCCACCATTTTAAAGTAGTCAACTGGGTGGTACTTCCAACTTCATTGGCTGATCCCTCCTGGTGACCCCTGTTGGAGTCATGTCCAACCTGGTCATCAGGAGGGATCAGCCAATCGTGAAGATGAAAATGGACTACTTCAAAATGGAGATAGCCTCATGCCGTGCCGCGCTCACAGGGGCCATAATTGGATGGATGTAAGGTTGCGACATCTTTCCGTCTCCATGGGTTACAGACAGATTAATGACTGGCGCTTAGTGGTGGAGCTCTACCTGTTAAATAGAGAAGCTGTCATAAGGTCATAGGTCAAATGATTGGCTGAACTAACACATAAGGAGGTACTGCGGGCAGAGCAAAATGTTATTGGACGCAGAGACGAGGAAGAGGAAGCCAGACATCCCACTCCCTCCTTTTTTGGGGGGGTTCAATGGAAGTCAGTGAACTAAGCAGACCAGACCCAGCTGCTATCACATTGGTGTCTATGGGAGAGCCCTTCCTGTTAAGCAGACCGGAACTTACTATTTTTTTCAACGGGAAACGTTCTGAGTGAATTATCTTAATATATCCACCATCTTTGTTAGAAATACATGAACCACTGGTCTTCTGTATCGCGCATAGAGAATTATAGAGGACTCTAGATGGATAAAACCTATTTCTGCATGGACATTGCCATTGAAGTAGTCAACTGGTCGGACTTCCTATGGGTTAAGGAAGCATCACATGATTCCATTAAGAATCATTATTTATTAATTAATTAATTTTATTAAATTGCCAACCTTGGCTTTATACCTGTTCAAACAACACACTCCAGGTGGCAGTATGCACCCTTTCAGTTTGTTTACCAACTCATAGAAGTAGTAGAAGAAGAAAATGGACTACTTCAAAATGGAGATGACCCCATGGCGCTACCCAAGCACTGCCAGACGCCCCAATGGGATAGATACACACAGAGGAGTCCTCTAACCTCTATGGTAGCACGTCAGTGGCACTTTTTCACTGAGAGTTCTTTTTGACATCAAATGTTTTATGACGCCATCTAGTGGCTGCTTGTAGAAGTGCATGAGCCAAATGAGACCACGTCACTGACGTTCAATGAGGAACAGCATTGGGAAAGCTTGGCCCAGACAGAGACAGACAAGGCAGGTCATAAAATATTGCTGTGGTAAAAAATTGCACAAAGAACAAGCCTTAATTATTGTGAGGTAAACTGCATCTGTCCTAAAGGGTGACATACTGTATGAGTCCAGATGTACAACAACAATCACATCACAGCACCAAAACAGCACCATCAGTTATAATGAGCTTCCATATGGAGGTCTGCGCAGAAATGATTTCTTCGTCCCGCTCCCGCTCCCACCCGCAGCCGCACAACGCCCGCTGGCTTTCTGTCCGATTCCCATCTGCTACGTCGAGAACTGGTCCCAAACCCAACATGTTATTTTAGGCGTATGTGACGCAGCTCAGCAATTACAGGCTATATGGAATTCTGGGAAATTACATCAGAAAATAGGTTAAATCACCAGAGATTCTCACGTGGCCACATTACGCTATCTGTATTAATGGGTAAGGTCAGCCAGTATGCTAGATGTATAGTATTTTGAAGAGAGCAGAGTTGGAGAGACTTGCACTTTCTCTTGAGCTAGTTTTATAGCCTACGATTAGCGATTAGATGTATGTTTTTATTACTTCTAAACAAATTAACTTTTTTTGGGGGGGGGTTCTCATAGGCTTACAATTATGTTTTGATTCTTGCTTGAACAGTCGCTAAGATTATATTTGGTTGTGATCTTTGCAAAATAACTATTTTGGATGCAGCAGTTGTTAGCTAGAATGCTAACGCTCATTGACAAACTGTAGGCTGTAGCAAAAGCTAGCCAAAGAGCCATTTTACTAGATGAAGTTGACGTTTAAAAGAAAAAGTATAATGCAGTTGATTTGCGAGGGTGACACACACATTATATTAAGCAGGACATTCATACGAGCCTTAAAATCCTATTATAATCCAAAAGTAGTGTGAAATGCACTTATAAGCAACACGTAAATAGAGGCGTTTTTTTGCTGGTGTTCTATAAGAACTCCCTGGTGTTCTGCCACCGTTCTATTAGAACTCCCTGGTGTTCTGCCACCGTTCTATAAGAACTCCCTGGTGTTCTGCCACCGTTCTATTAGAACTCCCTGGTGTTCTGCCACCGTTCTATAAGAACTCCCTGGTGTTCTGCCACCGTTCTATAAGAACTCCCTGGTGTTCTGCCACCGTTCTATAAGAACTCCCTGGTGTTCTGCCACCGTTCTATAAGAACTCCCTGGTGTTCTGCCACCGTTCTATAAGAACTCCCTGGTGTTCTGCCACCGTTCTATAAGAACTCCCTGGTGTTCTGCCACCGTTCTATAAGAACTCCCTGGTGTTCTGCCACCGTTCTATAAGAACTCCCTGGTGTTCTGCCACCGTTCTATAAGAACTCCCTGGTGTTCTGCCACCGTTCTATAAGAACTCCCTGGTGTTCTGCCACCGTTCTATAAGAACTCCCTGGTGTTCTGCCACCGTTCTATTAGAACTCCCTGGTGTTCTGCCACCGTTCTATAAGAACTCCCTGGTGTTCTGCCACCGTTCTATAAGAACTCCCTGGTGTTCTGCCACCGTTCTATAAGAACTCCCTGGTGTTCTGCCACCGTTCTATAAGAACTCCCTGGTGTTCTGCCACCGTTCTATTAGAACTCCCTGGTGTTCTGCCACCGTTCTATAAGAACTCCCTGGTGTTCTGCCACCGTTCTATAAGAACTCCCTGGTGTTCTGCCACCGTTCTATAAGAACTCCCTGGTGTTCTGCCACCGTTCTATAAGAACTCCCTGGTGTTCTGCCACCGTTCTATAAGAACTCCCTGGTGTTCTGCCACCGTTCTATAAGAACTCCCTGGTGTTCTGCCACCGTTCTATAAGAACTCCCTGGTGTTCTGCCACTAATTTATGCGCATCTTCCTCGTGCGACAATGTTTGCAAACACAGAAAGGGGTCAATAGTACGGTGGCCTGTTGCTTTGCACTTCCCGGCCACCGTACAATAGGCTATCGCCTGCTCTATTTAATTGAGACCACACTCGCACCTGATCTCGCAGGTACGGCTACTGAACTGGAAGCAGCTGGAATAATGACGTTTTGCATATAGGGTATAGACTACCTTTTAGGAGGACGATTTGCAGGCAGAGACAAATGACTGGGTAATCAGTTCTTATTGAAAAGGCACAAAGCTAGTTAACCATAGTAGCCAAACCTATGTGCCTTTTCAATTATGGTATATATTTTCGATCGCACCTCGACTCACGTTGGCTGAGCGCCCTCTGCTTCTTTCCATTATCGATATTGATTTACAGACACTGTAGTAAACTACAGTCTAATCATATTGAAGTTAACTGCCACGTGATTCTCCGCCCATGTTGCCAGCCTACTCTATTTCAATGAGACCCCACGCCCAACTAGGAGAGGAGAGGAGAGGCTACTGAAGTTGAAACAGCGAATTCTGAGTGTGTCAATGTAACCATGTTGCTTCCGTCCCTCTCCTCGCCCCTACCTGGGCTTGAACCAGGGACCCTCTGCACACATCGACAACAGTCACCCTCGAAGCGCCGTTACCCGTCGCTCCACAAAAAGCAGCGGACCTTGCAGAGCAATGGGGAAACATCTACTTCAAGGTCTCAGAGCGAGTGGCGTCACCGATTGAAACGCTACTAGTGCGCACCGCTAACTAGCTAGCCATTTCACACCGGTTACATGAATAATGCGACAAAGATGTGATTTTAATACAACAGGTTCGCTAAGGCATACCAAGCAGAAAGATGACCTTTCCAAATAATCTGCGGGACAACACAACTATTTTCATCCCAAAGTAGTCTGCCTGACTGCCCGCTCCCTCCCGCTGCATGAAAAAGGCCGGCCGTGCCACAATGATCTCTGTCGGGACCGGCAGGTCCAGCGGGCCGTCCCATGGTAATGCAGCCCTCTACTTCCACAGTCCAGTTGAATGGTGTAATGACTTGAATAGTGGGATCTGCCTATATGAGACACATGTGGGTGACAATAGTCACACACACACACCACACACACACAATGAATGAATGAATCTCGTTATTTTGAAACTTTCATGATCTAAACATGGAATATTGTTTGTCTGTTTCCATACAACTATGCATTAAGAGCAATGCAACAGTTACTTATCATTTTGAGCAGTTGTATCAATTGATAGTTGGATAATTGTAATGAAATGAATAGACACTCATCTGAAATGTAATTGCCTTTTGAAATAGTAGTACTTTGATGTTAAGTTGTGTCATATTGAACAGGTGATTTTTGTTAAATGAACAAATGATCTTAGTTTTATGTGTATTGTATCCAAGCAATTGAAAAAAGTGTTAAGAGTTTTGAAAAATGTGCATTTTGATCATTGGTTGTGAGTTGTGTGTCTAGAGTTTTGAAAAATGACGTCAAGGTTCTGAAATGAGTGCCAAAGTGATTGTAAAAAACTGTAGGATGTCTAAGGGGCTCCTGGCGTGTGGCCCGTCTCCGATATCTTACAATGGGCATTTATAACCACCAATTGGACATGCTCTTACAAAGCTTAAATGCCACATTTTCAAGATTATTGAACTCGGGCTGGCCAAGGAATGATAGTGGATCCTCTCCCCTTGCTCATCGGTGTTGATTTTCAGCATGTCCAATTGGTGATAATAAATGCCCACTGAAATGTATTGCAAATGTACTTGTCCGTTTGCAATATGAAATACAGCCAATGCCAGTATAACATCGTGGATCCAAAAATATTTTATTTGTAAAATAGAAGAAAACCACACAATTTTCAAATCCATTTATTGGTACATTCCCCCAGTCAATACATCTCTCCTAAAACTTCCCTCCCTGTCTCTGTAAGTCTATAGGATAGAGAGAGGTTGGTAATATTCCAATGGGGAGCTGTATCCTGACATTGTTCTCCCCTTACATGTTTAATTGATCCAGCCAGAATTGAAGGATCTCAACAGCTGTCTCAGCCGTCCAGTGGACTGGATCACGGGGCTGTGTGCGGAACCGGAGTCTATTCATGTCAGTTAAGTAATTGCATCTCTCCAAAATGGTTTGGTTCAGTCTATTTATGAGAGACTGCTGATCTCTTTCCAGCCTATCTGGAAAATGTATGAGTGGGACATAGAGTATTGCACTAGGAAACATGTTCTCACACACTTTCAGCAACTGCTGCAGCTGTTTCCAGGTGGTGCTAGATGTCTGTCTCAAGAGGCAGTTGTTTAAGCCTGCAGACAGAATCACCTTCTCTATGGCAGGGTTTGGTTCTAGCTTCTCCAAAACGCCTTTCAGATGATAGCAGGTGGCCCCTGGAAAGCTATCCACCTGCATCACAAAAGGCAGGGATGCTTGACAGATTTGAATCTCCTATCACCACAACAGGTTTACCTATGTCAATCACCCAGTCCTTAATCTTTCTCCCTGTGTTAGGATGTCTAAGAGGCTCCCGGCGTGTGGCTAGAACAGGCTCAGATGGCAGGTTTGGGAATCGAACCCACAACCCTGGCACAACCCTGGCATTGCAAACACCATGCTCTACCAACTGAGGTACATTCCTGCCACATTTCAGACTACTGCACATAATACTTCCTATCTAAACCTAACTGCTTGTGAAACCCCCACACAGAGGTGTGAAATTCCTCAACTTGAGGAGCCTCAGACATCAGAACAATGGCCTGACAACACCTGAGACATTCTTTAGCAAGATGGTATCTGCCAAAAGTGTGTTGAATAGACAAGGGTGAAAATAAAAACAATATGCAGGTTTTCTTTTAAATGTGTTGTTTATTTTAAAGTGCAGATACCCAAAACTGAAATTTAAGTTGAACATGCATGGCTAAATATATTACCAAAATTACAGATTTACATTTTAAAAAAGGGGTTTAAGGATATTTTCTATGGCAGATGCCATGGCCGGGTTGGGGGAGACCCCAAGGGGGGCCACCCCCAATCCGTGCACCTGATAATTGGATGGTTTTCACTATGGGAACATGGGGATGATAATAATAATAATAATATATGTATGCCATTTAGCAGACGCTTTTATCCAAAGCGACTTACAGTCGTGCGTGCATACATTTTTGTGTATGGGTGGTCCCGATGGCTCCTGACTCACACATGGGCGGGCTGGGGGTCCATGGCCGGGTTGGGGAGACCCCAAGGTTCACTCACACACACACAGACACACACGACACACCTATTCACTTGGGCCTTCTCCCTCATGCCCTGCTGACATCCATGCAGGCCCACATTGACCTTGTGACCTCTGGAGCTCCATGCATCTTGTTCTATACTCCCTGCCTAGTAAAGGACATCTCCCATGGGCCTGAGAGTACAGCTCACTCCCTGGAGCTCCATGCCTCTATTTAAACACTATCTGCCTATTAAATGTGGTCCTCTGTAGCTCAGCTGGTAGAGCACGGCGCTTGTAACGCCAAGGTAGTGGGTTCGATCCCCGGGACCACCCCCATACACAAAAATGTATGCACGCATGACTGTAAGTCGCTTTGGATAAAAGCGTCTGCTAAATGGCATATTATTATTTATTATTATTATTAAAACACTCTCTCCCATGGGCCTGAGAGTACAGCTCACTCCCTGGTCATCCAGAGGTGCAGCAGGCTAGGAGAAAGGGGGGAGAGAGTGGTCTGCCTCCACAGGGGCTGCATGCTCTGCCCCCATGTAGGACAGGTTCACTCACACACACACAGACACACCTATTCACTTGGGCCTTCTTCCTCATGCCCTGCTGACATCCATGCAGGCCCACATTTACCTTGTGACCTCTGGAGCTCAATGCATCTTGTTCTAAACTCCCTGCCTAGTAAAAGACATCTCCCATGGGCCTGAGTTCAGCTCATTTGAGACCATTTGGGAAAAGATTAGACTTTCTGTCATTGTTAAATGCCCATAAGAAGTTTCACATTATACTGCTGTTTTGAATGTACAGCAAAACAAGGTAGTTTTGAGGTTGAATAGCTACTTGGGTTGGACGGTTCCACTGAAATTACCAACAGGCATTGGTCCAGGGTGATCAGGCCTATAATTTGAGACCATTTGGGTAAAGATTAGAGCTTTCTTTCCATTTTAAATCACACCAGGCGATATGTGATATAAATCTGATTTGGTTGCAATGCTGGGAAGAACTACTCCACAGTAGATCCACGTTGCCTTTCAACTTTTTTTCAAATAGGTTAAATCCTTCCAAAATGTCATTTGTGTGATTAGGCAACCCTCATGAACCGGTACATATTAGAAAACCAGGTTTCTATCCTGGGTTTTTTGAGAGCACAGCTTACTCCCTTGAACTACAGACATCCAGACCTCTAGGCCTGCACTCCCTGCCCGGTCAACAGCCCTCGACCTGGGCCTGAGTGTACAGCTTACTCCCTTGAACTACAGACATCCAGACCTCTAGGCCTGCACTCCCTGCCCGGTCAACAGCCCTCGACCTGGGCCTGAGTGTACAGCTTACTCCCCTTGAACTACAGACATCCAGACCTCTAGGCCTGCACTCCCTGCCCGGTCAACAGCCCTCGACCTGGGCCTGAGTGTACAGCTTACTCCCTTGAACTACAGACATCCAGACCTCTAGGCCTGCACTCCCTGCCCGGTCAACAGCCCTCGACCTGGGCCTGAGTGTACAGCTTACTCCCTTGAACTACAGACATCCAGGCCTCTAGGCCTGCACCCCCTGCCCGGTCACCAAAGCTGCAGGGGTGCCCGAGGGCACCGTTACTCTCATTTGAAAAAGGTTGAAAGGATACGTTGATCTTCTGTGGAGATGTTCTTCCCAGCATTTCAACCTCCCTCCTCCCTGACCCAACAGCCTAATGCAAGGAGAATGGCAAGTTATACAGGAACAGTTCTACTGACATTACACACTGGCTCTGGTCCAGGGTGATCAGGCCTATGATTTGAGACCATTTGGGTAAAGATTACAGCTTTCTTTCCATTTTTAATTGAAAAATGTTGAAATGCTGTGTAAAAAGTCAGTTTTGGGTATCTGCACTTTAAAATAAACAACACATTTAAAAGAAAACCTGCATATTGTTTTTATTTTCACCCTTGTCTATTCAACACACGTTTGGCAGATGCCATCTTGCTAAAAAATGTCTCAGGTGTTGTGAGGCCATTGTTCTGATGTTTGAGGCTCCTCAAGCAGAGGAATTTCACACCTCTGTGTGGGGGTTTCACAAGCAGTTAGGTTTAGATAGGAAGTATTATGTGCAGTAGTCTGAAATGTGGCAGGAATGTAGCTCAGTTTGTAGAGCATGGTGTTTGCAATGCCAGGGTTGTGGGTTCGATTCCCACAACCCCTGTTAGATAGTAAGTTTTATGTCCAGAAGTCTGAAATTAATATATTTCCAGATTATGGTTGTGGGGCACATAAAGAGCAACATATGTGGAGATCAGCAGGCTCTGAAGATTTTTGGGCTAAAATATAGACATCAAGAAAGGTCTCAGGATAAGGCCCAAAAAGTGGGCTGTCGAGGCTAGAAATATACAATTTAGCAGACGCTTTTATCCAAAGTGACTTACAGTCATGCGTGCATACATTTTTGTGTATGGGTGGTCCCAGGGATTGAAGTGGCTTGCTCTACCATCTGAGCTGCAGAGGTATTGCGAGGTGTGAAGCTGTATGAGTCAACTCATTTACGTATGTGTAAATCTACCCTGAATGGAATATCCTTAAACCCCTTTTTAAAATGTAAATCTGTAATTTTGGTAAGACTTTAAAGGTTTAGATAGGAAGTATTATGTGCAGTAGTCTGAAATGTGGCAGGAATGTAGCTCAGTTGGTAGAGCATGGTGTTTGCAATGCCAGGGTTGTGGGTTCGATTCCCACTGGGGGCAGGTATGAAAAAAAAAAATAACACAAAAAAATATATGTATCCACTAACTGTATGTCACTCTGGATAA
This sequence comes from Coregonus clupeaformis, assembly GCF_020615455.1. Lineage (NCBI taxonomy): Eukaryota > Metazoa > Chordata > Actinopteri > Salmoniformes > Salmonidae > Coregonus > Coregonus clupeaformis. The sequence continues at coordinate 20,773,477 of NC_059195.1, forward strand.
GAGTGTGGTCCTCTGTAGCTCAGCTGGTAGAGCACGGCGCTTGTAACGCCAAGGTAGTGGGTTCGATCCCCGGGACCACCCACACACAAACATTTATGCACGCATGACTGTAAGTCGCTTTGGATAAAAGTGTCTGCTAAATGGCATATTATTATTATTATTATTATAAGAGTTGCACGGTGTTTGCAATGCCAGGGTTGAAATCTGAGCTGCAGAGGTATTGTGAGGCGTGAAGCTGTACGAGTCATCTCATTTGCGTATGCGTAAATCTACCCTGAATGGAATATTTTATTGTGGAATTGGGTTGGGCCAATCTGATTGTATATATACTGACCAAGGCAACAGTATATTCTCCACTTCAGAAAAGAGAATTCAACTGAGAGCAACGACAACACTCTTTCCTTCTGGGAGCTGATATTTTGGATTATTGCTTTTTTTCCTTATTCTGCAGAGATTTCTTTGCGATTGTGTTATTACTTCCTTTATTTTTCAGCAAGATGGCATCTGCAAATGCAGCTGGTTCAAGGTAATTTATCTCTTTAATTATTCAATGTATATTACTGTTAGTATGTTGCTGTTATTAATGTTAGTAGTAGGCCCAAAATGAAGCATGACCTAAATTTGAGGTGCTTTTGGGTGAGAGCATTAGAAGCTTTGAGGCCAGAAACACAATTAAACCACAGTAACGTTGCTGTTATTAATGTTAGCAGTAGCTCTGCTAGCACTAGTAATAACAGGTGTGTAAGTGTTGACATACTGCTAGTAACTTCATTACATGGACTTACTGTGCATTTACTGTCTTACAGAAAACAAAGAAGGATCCCTCTTGTCTGCAGATTTTGCTTGAAGAACCAGGACACCCTCTCTCTACACCTCAGCAGAGTGTGCATGAAGTTAAAAACAAAACAAGAGATTGTTCAGGAAGTCACCACTGCCCGAGATTCCATGATAGAGCATCTTGGCAAAGGCAGGATCTTTGACTACAGTTTACTGAGCGGTGTCGTTATACAACAAGACGCACTCCGACTCCTGATCCAGAAGCTTGAAGAAACGGATCATATTGTTAAAAACAAGCCAGAAGTCAAACAAGCACCTCTGTAAGCTATTTCTTACACCGATAAAATAATATATATGCAAGTTACATCATATTTCAACTCATTTTAACTGTTGTCCAATTATATGTTTGATTGTAATATAATATAATTGTTTTTGTTTATCTGTGTGATATTTCAGCCAAGTGGAAGTGGCTCATGTGTTGGCACCAGCTGAAGATGCAGATGCAGATGCTGAATCAGACAACAACACGGAGGATGACCAGTCTGACCAGGATGACCAGGATGACCAGTCTGACCAGTCTGACCAGTCTAACCAGTCTGACCAGTCTGACCAGGATGACCAGTCTGACCAGGATGACCAGGATGACCAGTCTGACCAGGATGACCAGTCTGACCAGTCTGACCAGGATGACCAGTCTGACCAGTCTGACCAGTCTAACCAGTCTAACCAGTCTGACCAGGATGACCAGGATGACCAGGATGACCAGTCTGCCTTGTACCAACCGTAAGTAAATACAAATATAAATAATCTCATAAACAACTACTACACATAAGTATATAAGTGAACATGGATGTATTTTATTGATTCTAATCTGCATACCAAATGTTTTCCAGACCAATGAACCAGTCATGGGACAACAAACTGAGAAAGGCAATGCAAATGAGTGGTTTGTACCAAAAGCACCCTCTGGATTGTGATCTGCTGGCTGGATTTGCCAAATATCTCCGCTGACGACCACAACATTCCCAATTTCAAACAGGAGGTTATGTACAGCAATTTTACTTTCATTTAACTGTTGAAATATTTTTAATGAGAATTACTTAATTACAAAGTAGTTATTAACTATGCAACTAACATTATTTTTTATTTTCATGTACAGGTTGCAAATGTGTCTAGGTTCTTGTTTTACATGGACTCCATCAAACCTTCCCTGGATTTTGTCAATCAATTGGAGAAAAGCAGGTCCTTTTTTACCAAGCTTGCAAACATTGGACAGAAGAAGCAAACAATTGCAAACTACATGAAGAATCTGAAGAGGTTTCTTCGCTACATCACGACGTCAACAAACCTCATCCAGACAGACAGGAGCTTGTATGAGCAATGCAAGCATTTCCAAGGCTGCCTGAACGACTTACAGAAGTCCACGAGCAAGCAGGTGTCTCAGGAAATTACCGGGAAAAGGTATATATATATTTTAAAATTGGATCCTCACGGAAACGTAGGTAACATTTTTAAGTGTGCGTTATTGTCGTTCTTCAAAATCATGAATGTATTATTGTTTTTCTGCAGGTACACACAGATGGTGACGGTTGCAAAGACACCAAAAGAATGTGTGGCAGTCTTGGAGGTGGCCAAGAAAGACTTTCTGGGTGTCATTGGGAAGGCCACGAGTGAAGAATCGTTGGATGAACCTGAACAACTGCTCATGCTGTCCTACCTGGAGTCTCTGCTCATGCTGAAACATCTCCAAAGGGCTGGAGTTGTAAAAAATATGACCGTAAGTTAACTAATGTCATCTAATTGCTATAATGTTGAATCGTATTTTGCTTTTTTTTGGCATATGTTTTATTGATATGTCACATTTCCTATTGTAGCTGAACGAATGGCTCTCAAGGAAGGAGTGCATCTTGCCAAATGGTGAGAAATGGACTGTCATCTGTGTTAAGCAACACAAGACAGGGACACAGCAGGTGGCAACCGTTTCGTTAGACGAGGAGGAAGATGCAGTAAGTATATTTACCACAATCTGGTTATTGTGAATGAGATTGATTTAATACAAACCTGGTAAATATGTTGTTTTTTTTGTCTACATTTTCAGTGGTTGGATACGTACTACCGACACGTTCGACCAGCTTTTCTTCAAAACTGTGATGACGTGGAAGAAGATGAGAGATTCTTCATTTCCACAGTTGGAAGAGCCATCTACAACCCGTCCAATGACCTACAAAGGTTTCATGCCAAGTAAGTCGAACACTGTTAAGAACAACGCTGTTTTTATCATTACACAATACTTTTATGACAGTACAGTTTTCTAAAACCAAAACTGTTTTTTCTTGTTCTTTCATCAGATACAAACTCCCCAACATCACCAGCCAGGTAGCAAGGCACATTTTTGAGACACACACCAAAGCCAACTTCACGGATGCAGAGAAGGCACTTGTTGCTGACTACTTGGACCATACAACTGCCACAGCTGACAGGCACTACCGCATGAAGACACCACTCAATGCCTGCATGGGAATGAAGCTGATCTCCAAAGTTACCATGTCCAGTGAATCTGAGTGAGTAGTTATACTCATTATATAAATGACCCTTTACAATGTCTTGTAAAGTTGTTACATATGGCTAACACGTTTTTTTTTGTTATTTTCCCCTTTTTCAAGTAATGAGACTGCAGGCCCCTCCTCCGCAAGCACAAGTTGTGGAACAGGAGCATTGTCCAGCAGCCAAACGTTGGATGAGGCACAGGCCTTGAACCTCTTCTATCAAAGCTTCCCTGTCACAGTTGATGGACAATCAATCAAGAAGAAGGACAGACTACTGATTGCAGGAAGGCATGAGAGACACTGTTATGACAAGTGGAGAAACCAGCAAGAGAAAATGAGACGGGATTATGTGATCGGTAAAGATGCAGTTTAAAATACAATAGACTGAATACAATTTTTTAACATATTAGGTATTACGAGAATGTACTTGATTTAGTCACATAGCTACGACTGTAAGTAGTCCTGGATAAGGGCTTCTGCTATTGAGTAAATGACATAAATAATAACACATGTATTTTTGTCTTTGCATTGTTACAGCTCACTTCCCCAGAAGAGAACCCACTGCCAGAAAAGCAGAGATATACATTAAACGGCAGAACTGGGAGAAGAACAAAGTGATGGTGGAGGATGTCCTTCGTTACTGGCAACCTTCAAGCGACATTGACACAAAAAATGAAAACACTGCAATTATAAAACTGGTGAAGTCCCAGAAGTGGAAAGGACTGTGCATTTCCAGTGACCCTGTCAAAGGAAGAAAGGTCACGACAACACGGAAATTTGCCAAAGGGGAAGTCGTCTGTGACTACCACGGTCTCCCACTCTCGGGGAAGCAGGGGAAAGAACTTTTGGCAGCAACAGATGACGACGAGGTGGGGTACCTATATTTCTACAAGGATGTATCAGGGAAAACGTGCTGCATAGATGCCAAGACTGTGCCCTGCCCTTGCCACCCAGAGAAGGACACGATTGGACGGAGGATCAACCACTCCAGAAAGAGAAGCAACATAAAAGGTCAGCTTCAGCAACTTGAAGAGGACGGCAAAGTGTGGAACGTCATCCTTTTCATTGCCCAACGAGACATTCCGGTTCAGGAAGAACTGTTGTTTGACTATGGGGTGTCAAGAAAATATTTGGGTGGAGAAGGAGAAGATTTGGAACGGATTAACAGCTAGTCAGTCAGCACGAAATCACCAATAGCTGATGGGACTCAAAAATATCCTTAAACCCCTTTTTTTTTTAATGTAAATCTGTAATTTTGGTAATATATTTAGCCATGCATGTTCAACTTAAATTTCAGCATTTGGATATCTGCACTTTAAAATAAACAACACATTTAAAAGAAAACCTGCATATTGTTTTTATTTTCACCCTTGTCTATTCAACACACTTTTGGCAGATGCCATCTTGCTAAAAAATGTCTCAGTTGTTGTCAGGCCATTGTTCTGATGTCTGAGGCTCCTCAAGTTGAGGAATTTCACACCTCTGTGTGGGGGTTTCACAAGCCGTTAGGGTTAGATAGGAATTACAGTTTTTTACAATCACTTTGGCACTCATTTCAGAACCTTGACGTCACCTTGACGTCACAAAACTCACAACCAATGATCAAAATGCACATTTTTCAAAACTCTAACACTTTTTTCAATTGCTTGGATACAATACACATAAAACTAAGATCATTTGTTCATTTAACAAAAATCACCTGTTCAATATGACACAACTTAACATCAAAGTACTACTATTTCAAAAGGCAATTCACACATTACATTTCAGATGTCTATTCATTTCATTACAATTATCCAACTATCAATTGATACAACTGCTCAAAATGATAAGTAACTGTTGCATTACTCTTAATGCATAGTTGTATGGAAACAGACAAATAACATTCCATGTTTAGATCATAAAAGTTTCAAGATAACAAGATTCATTGTCACCAATTAGCGTGGAGCATGAACCAATTAGACTACATTATCTATGGATGTAATATTTCATCATCATTCTTTATCAGACACCGTTTCTATGGTCCCATGTACCACCTTTTCAGACTATTTACAGTATTGACAGTACTGCACTGTATGGATGCAGGCCCTTGTAATTGCTTGTCCAATTCTGCCAACTCGTTACTGATGATTGAGTTCACATTGTGGAACGAGTATATAAAGAATTGATTGGGATCCACTTACAACAACACAGCGATACGTACTGTAACATGGAGCCGACAGGTGATCCAGGTCACAATAGAGGTCAAGCAGTGGTGGGAGGAAGACGAGGAAGACGTGTTGGTCAAAGGAATGGCAGGTGACAAGCACCCCTTCTGAGAGGTGGTCGTGGGCCTCGTTTGAAAGGTGTGGGGGGAACGTGGTAGAGGACAAGGCCACGGACCAAGACAGCGGCAGCAACAGCAAAGAGTGTCCAATGAAATCCGAGCAATACTTGTAGACCATGTCATAAATCATGGCACGACAATGACTGAGGCGGCTACAATGATACAACCAAACCTCAGAAGGTCAACCGTGGCCTCAATAATCACAACTTTCTGCAATGAGAACCGGTAAGTCGTCAGCATGCACTAAACATTATGCTACTCTCAATTGTCAAATGACTGCATACCATTGTGTATCACAGAGTAGGTGATGTGACCAAGTTTCTTCTTACTGTAATGTTCCCTGTAGAATTGAGACTAGGCCAAATAGGGGAGGCAGAGGCAAAATTCTGACTGACCAACAAGAGCAGGCTGTGGTCAATTTGGTTCGGGCCAGAAATGATATTCGCCTTACAGAAATTCGCCAGCATGTCTTGGACAATGAAGACATGTTTAATAAGTTTGCCGACTATTGCACGCGTGCTGAAAAGGCACCAGGTGTCTTTAAAACAACTATACCGTGTGCTTTTAAAAGAAATGCAGACAGAGTGAAGCAAATGAGGACTGAGTATGTTCAGGTATGTTCAGTTTCAAGATGGCTGTTGTAATAAAATTCCCTAATAATTCTACATTGTACAGTAATCAGTAAATCTCTTTCCAAAATGTATTTTTAGAGGGTGATGGAGCTGGATGCTGATGACAACCATCACAAATTCATATATTTGGATGAGGCAGGCTTTAACCTGGCCAAGACAAGGAGGAGAGGTCGGAATTTCATTGGCCAGCGGGCAACCATCCAAGTACCTGGACAACGTGGGGCCAACATTACCATGTGTGCGGCTATATCAGAAGATGGTGTGGTGGGACGCAGACCTCGTATTGGATCATACAATGCAGCTCTCCTTGTAACCTTCCTTGATGAGCTCGATCAGGTCTGTAGAGCCGATGGCGTGACCTATGTCATTGTGTGGGATAATGTCAGGTTCCACCATGCTCATATGGTGCAAGCATGGTTTCAGGCCCATGCACAATTTACCACCCTGTATTTACCCCCATACTCTCCTTTCCTTAACCCGATTTGAGGAATTTTTCTCCACATGGAGATGGAAGGTTTATGATAGGCGGCCTCATGAACAAGTCACTCTTCTCCAGGCCATGGATGACGCATGCAATGACATCACGGCAGACCAGTGTCAGGCCTGGATTCGCCATGGCCAAAGGTTTTTTCCAAGATGTTTGGCTAATGAAAATATCCATTGTGATGTAGATGAGAACCTGTGGCCAAAACCACAAGACAGAGTTGATGAAAATGTAGAAGTACAGTAATCACTCCTATGTTTTGCTTTTTACAGTACAAGCAAGCAAGTTGATGTTTTACAGTACTGTATTGTTTTTCATCAATATATTTCAGATTTTGTTCAATGATTCCACTGTGTCTGTAGTATTCTCTCTACTACTGCAGTACTTTTACAGGGATGTATTTACATGTAGTACCATAATGAAACATGTATCACCTATTTTGTACTACAATATTTAATGATTGTACGAACAATGACACAGTGAAACTATCGGTTGCTTGTGTGTGGGTGATCTAAATTAAAGTTTCATTGGTATTTCACAATACATTTGTATTTTGAATCAATGATTGTGCAAGTGTAAGATTTCTTTAAAGATATGAATGCACAATGCAATGTTTTGAACATTGGACAGCCTGTGTTACAAGTGATGACCGTTTTGAGTTTTGTGTCTAGAGTTTTGAAAAATGACGTCAAGGTTCTGAAATTAGTGCCAAAGTGATTGTAAAAAACTGTAGTCAACGTAGGGTGCCAGTGACGGACCATCCATCACCGGATTAGGAGTCTACCTGAGGCAAAGAGAGAGCGAGAGAGAGGGGGAGTAGAGAGAAAGATACAGAAACAGAGTTTCTCTCCCACGCTCTCAGTCTGAATCATCACAGGAAAGGGAGAAATAATCACGTCTGGAGAGCAGGAATCCAATCTTCCTGACAAAAAAACAAACCACTGGCAGAGGAGAGGAAATGCTTCTGATTCAACTGACGCTATTCTAAAGCTGATTTTCAGGAAAATGGGTCAGCTCCATGCTTCTTCAGTACATCACGTATATGCAAAGCTGTGTTTGAGGGGAGTAATTCTATGGAATCTATTTCAGTTCTATGGAATGTATTTCAGTTCTATGGAATGTATTTCAGTTCTATGGAATGTATTTCAGTTCTATGCCAGTAGCATACCCACTGTTGGCTTGCCTCTGAAGCTAAGCAGTGATGTCACTGGATGGGAGACCAGATGCTGCAGGAAGTGGTGTTGGAGGGCCAGTAGGAGGCACTCTTTCCTGTGGCCTAAAAAATAAAATAATGCCCCAGGGCAGTCATTGGGGACGTTGCCCTGTGCAGGGTGCCATCTTTCGGATGGGACGTTAAACGGGTGTCATGACTGTAGTCACTAAAGACCCCGGTGTCCTGGCTAAATTCCCAATCTGGCCCTCATACCATCATGGCTACCTAATCATCCCCAGCTTCCAACTGGAGAATTTCTCGCCTGTAACTATTCCCCAGGGCGTTGCTGTAAATGAGAATATGTTCGCAGTCAATTTACCTGGAAAAATAAGGGATAAATCAATTCAAATTCTGTGGAATCTTTTTCAATTCTATGTCATCTATTTCTAGGAGGGTGGCAGTCTGTTTAGGTACCGATACAGTCTCTGTTACTGTCTTCTAAACACCTTGACCTTGTCACAGTGTTGCAATAAGGAGTTTGAGGTAGCTAGCTGGCCTATTACAAATAGTTTCCGAATCTTCCTGGTAGAATGTGTTATTATACTGTATAATGGTTGACAGATATGTCCTTGGGGAGAATTTTTCACATTCATTTCTATAGAGATCACATGGGCAATGGTGACAGTTGTAGAGATATGTGACACTGATATAGTGTTGTCTGTCACAACTCCTGAGAGAGAGAGAGAGAGAGAGAGAGAGAGAGAGAGAGAGAGAGAGAGAGAGAGAGAGAGAGAGAGAGAGAGAGAGAGAGAGAGAGAGAGGGGGAGAGAGAGAGAGAGAGACTTGAGAAAAGAGAGAAAGAGCAATGGCCCTCCTTGTTGTGAGGCCAAATGTTCCTCTTCTCTCCTCCTCTCCTCCTCTCACCTGTCCATCTCAGTTGGCTTCTGTTATCTTGGATTCTTACATAAGCACTATTGTTTACACCCACATGTAAACAAACCGGGAGACACTGTAGATGTGGTGTAACCAGAGTCCTCCTGACCCCCTCTCCACACCCCTAGCTCCCCCTAACACACAGCCCAGGACCCTGGGGCAGACAGGGGAAGAGCATGGGAAGAATGCAGTAATATACAGTCACATTCCCTCTGGTCCCTACACACACACACACACACACACACACACACACACACACACACACACACACACACAGAGAGAGAAATGAATGTGCAATCCAGAGAGTTGTAACAATATAATCAAGTCTTAGAATGCCCATATTAATGATGAGATACAGAGAGTATAGAAGGATGTGTTTCTCCGTTTCATGAAGCAGGCCCAGCAGTTTGATTTGGTTCTGTAAAAAGAGAAAGATGTCCACATTAACCACACTGAGGGGGGCCTAAACATGCAGTAATCTGAGACTCACTCCCAGTGGATGGTAACTCAACAGGACAGGACAGGACAGACTCACTCCCAGTGGATGGCAACTCAACAGGACAGGACAGACTCCCTCCCAGTGGATGGTAACTCAACAGGACAGGACAGACTCACTCCCAGTGGATGGCAACTCAACAGGACAGGACAGGACAGGACAGGACAGGACAGGACAGGACAGACTCACTCCCAGTGGATGGCAACTCAACAGGACAGGACAGACTCCCTCCCAGTGGATGGTAACTCAACAGGACAGGACAGACTCACTCCCAGTGGATGGCAACTCAACAGGACAGGACAGGACAGGACAGGACAGACTCACTCCCAGTGGATGGTAACTCAACAGGACAGGACAGACTCACTCCCAGTGGATGGTAACTCAACAGGACAGGACAGGACAGGACAGGACAGACTCACTCCCAGTGGATGGCAACTCAACAGGACAGGACAGACTCAGATAGGACAGGACAGGACAGACTCACTCCCAGTGGATGGTAACTCAACAGGACAGGACAGACTCACTCCCAGTGGATGGTAACTCAACAGGACAGGACAGACTCAACAGGACAGGACAGACTCAGATAGGACAGGACAGGACAGACTCACTCCCAGTGGATGGCAACTCAACAGGACAGGACAGACTCAACAGGACAGGACAGACTCAGATAGGACAGGACAGGACAGACTCACTCCCAGTGGATGGCAACTCAACAGGACAGGACAGACTCAACAGGACAGGACAGACTCAACAGGACAGGACAGACTCAGATAGGACAGGACAGGACAGGACAGACTCACTCCCAGTGGATGGCAACTCAACAGGACAGGACAGACTCAGATAGGACAGGACAGGACAGGACAGACTCACTCCCAGTGGATGGTAACTCAACAGGACAGGACAGACTCCCTCCTAGTGGATGGTAACTCAACAGGACAGGACAGACTCACTCCCAGTGGATGGTAACTCAACAGGACAGGACAGACTCACTCCCAGTGGATGGTAACTCAACAGGACAGGACAGACTCCCTCCTAGTGGATGGTAACTCAACAGGACAGGACAGACTCCCTCCTAGTGGATGGTAACTCAACAGGACAGGACAGACTCACTCCCAGTGGATGGTAACTCAACAGGACAGGACAGACTCACTCCCAGTGGATGGTAACTCAACAGGACAGGACAGGACAGACTCACTCCCAGTGGATGGTAACTCAACAGGACAGGACAGACTCACTCCCAGTGGATGGTAACTCAACAGGACAGGACAGGACAGACTCACTCCCAGTGGATGGCAACTCAACAGGACAGGACAGACTCACTCCCAGTGGATGGTAACTCAACAGGACAGGACAGGACAGACTCACTCCCAGTGGATGGTAACTCAACAGGACAGGACAGGACAGACTCACTCCCAGTGGATGGTAACTCAACAGGACAGGACAGACTCACTCCCAGTGGATGGTAACTCAACAGGACAGGACAGACTCACTCCCAGTGGATGGTAACTCAACAGGACAGGACAGACTCACTCCCAGTGGATGGTAACTCAACAGGACAGGACAGACTCACTCCCAGTGGATGGTAATTCAACAGGACAGGACAGGACAGACTCACTCCCAGTGGATGGGAACTCAACAGGACAGGACAGACTCACTCCCAGTGGATGGTAATTCAACAGGACAGGATAGACTCACTCCCAGTGGATGGTAACTCAACAGGACAGGACAGACTCACTCCCCAGTGGATGGTAACTCAACAGGACAGGACAGACTCACTCCCAGTGGATGGTAACTCAACAGGACAGGACAGGACAGACTCACTCCCAGTGGATGGTAACTCAACAGGACAGGACAGACTCACTCTCAGTGGATGGTAACTCAACAGGACAGGACAGACTCACTCCCAGTGGATGGTAACTCAACAGGACAGGACAGACTCACTCCCAGTGGATGGTAACTCAACAGGACAGGACAGGACAGGACAGACTCACTCCCAGTGGATGGTAACTCAACAGGACAGGACAGACTCACTCCCAGTGGATGGTAACTCAACAGGACAGGACAGGACAGGACAGACTCACTCCCAGTGGATGGTAACTCAACAGGACAGGACAGACTCACTCCCAGTGGATGGTAACTCAACAGGACAGGACAGACTCACTCCCAGTGGATGGTAACTCAACAGGACAGGACAGACTCACTCCCAGTGGATGGCAACTCAACAGGACAGGACAGACTCACTCCCAGTGGATGGTAACTCAACAGGACAGGACAGGACAGACTCACTCCCAGTGGATGGTAACTCAACAGGACAGGACAGACTCCCTCCCAGTGGATGGTAACTCAACAGGACAGGACAGACTCACTCCCAGTGGATGGTAACTCAACAGGACAGGACAGGACAGACTCACTCCCAGTGGATGGTAACTCAACAGGACAGGACAGACTCACTCCCAGTGGATGGCAACTCAACAGGACAGGACAGACTCACTCCCAGTGGATGGTAACTCAACAGGACAGGACAGGACAGACTCACTCCCAGTGGATGGTATTTCAACAGGACAGGACAGACTCACTCCCAGTGGATGGTAACTCAACAGGACAGGACAGACTCACTCCCAGTGGATGGCAACTCAACAGGACAGGACAGACTCACTCCCAGTGGATGGTAACTCAACAGGACAGGACAGACTCACTCCCAGTGGATGGTAACTCAACAGGACAGGACAGACTCACTCCCAGTGGATGGTAACTCAACAGGACAGGACAGGACAGACTCACTCCCAGTGGATGGTAACTCAACAGGACAGGACAGACTCACTCCCAGTGGATGGTAACTCAACAGGACAGGACAGGACAGACTCACTCCCAGTGGATGGTAACTCAACAGGACAGGACAGGACAGACTCACTCCCAGTGGATGGTAACTCAACAGGACAGGACAGACTCACTCCCAGTGGATGGCAACTCAACAGGACAGGACAGACTCACTCCCAGTGGATGGTAACTCAACAGGACAGGACAGACTCACTCCCAGTGGATGGTAACTCAACAGGACAGGACAGACTCACTCCCAGTGGATGGCAACTCAACAGGACAGGACAGACTCACTCCCAGTGGATGGTAACTCAACAGGACAGGACAGGACAGGACAGGACAGACTCACTCCCAGTGGATGGTATTTCAACAGGACAGGACAGACTCACTCCCAGTGGATGGTAACTCAACAGGACAGGACAGACTCACTCCCAGTGGATGGCAACTCAACAGGACAGGACAGACTCACTCCCAGTGGATGGTAACTCAACAGGACAGGACAGGACAGACTCACTCCCAGTGGATGGCAACTCAACAGGACAGGACAGACTCACTCCCAGTGGATGGTAACTCAACAGGACAGGACAGACTCACTCCCAGTGGATGGCAACTCAACAGGACAGGACAGACTCACTCCCAGTGGATGGTAACTCAACAGGACAGGACAGACTCACTCCCAGTGGATGGTAACTCAACAGGACAGGACAGACTCACTCCCAGTGGATGGTAACTCAACAGGACAGGACAGACTCCCTCCCAGTGGATGGTAACTCAACAGGACAGGACAGACTCAGAGACGCATATGCATGAGAAACCTTATGAACCCTCGCCACCTCACACAGCTACACCATACATCACCTCGAAAAACGTGCCTCTGGGTGGAATCCCATCCAAAACATCAGGGTCTGCGTTCCAAATTGCACCCTATTCCTTACATAGTGCACTACTTTGGGCTAAAGCCTGGTCATAAATAGTGCACCATATGTTGGGAATAGTGTTGCCATTTGGGACGCAAACCAGCTCTGCTGTTCCTATTGTTGTTGGGAGTTCCCCCCCCATGGGCCCCTCCCACCAGGCAGGTTGGCGTGACAACAGGCATAACAGCAGAACACACACACACATCCCTCCCACCCACTCCGCTTGTGAGTTACACTGAGAGACAACCCATGTGATTTACATCTAACATCACCACCATTACAACCTAACCCCTCGCCCCCCCATCTCTCTCTCTCTCTCTCTCTCTCTCTCTCTCTCTCTCTCTCTCTCTCTCTCTCTCTCTCTCTCTCTCTCTCTCTCTCTCTCTCTCTCTCTCTCTCTCTCTCTCTCTCTCTCTCTCTCTCTCTCTCTCTCTCTCTCTCTCTCTCTCTCTCTCTCTCTCTCTCTCTCTCTCTCTCTCTCTCTCTCTCTCTCTCTCTCTCTCTCTCAGCTTGTTCCTAGAGGCATAATTCTGTGACACAACAAAGGCAGAAATCCGAAACCCACAATTCTACCCCTGGTATAGTTAGAATCCCCCAGGTCTGGAGGATTAGGAACTGTTGAGGCCTGGTCTGGGTAGTGACGGGTCCACCACTCCTTGGTCCTTCGGGGGGACGGCTATAGCCACCCTGCCCTGTCCATTCTGGTGGGCTGTTAGAGTGTTAATGACAAACTAATGAGAAACCATTGAAAGAGAGATCGTTATGTCTTTTTTAAATATTGATTACGAACACGGCCGTGAACAGGGGAGATGAGAGAGGTCTTTTGATGTGAATGTAGATGTAGGTGACATGGTAGGACCATGATAGGTGACTGTAGTAGAGAAGGCCTCCACTGGTCCATATACCAACACTCGCTCAACGGTTTAGGGATGGAGGATGGGGAGGCCATCCCGCTGTAATGCTGACCCTGGGGACTCTCTGAAGGTCACGGTTTAGGGATGGAGGATGGGAGGAGGCCATCCCGCTGTAATGCTGACCCTGGGGACTCTGTGAAGGTCACGGTTTAGGGATGGAGGATGGGGGGAGGCCATCCCGCTGTAATGCTGACCCTGGGGACTCTGTGAAGGTCACGGTTTAGGGATGGAGGATGGGGGAGGCCATCCTGCTGTAATGCTGACCCTGGGGACTCTCTGAAGGTCACGGTTTAGGGATGGAGGATGGGGGGAGGCCATCCTGCTGTAATGCTGACCCTGGGGACTCTCTGAAGGTCACGGTTTAGGGATGGAGGATGGGGGAGGCCATCCCGCTGTAATGCTGACCCTGGGGACTCTCTGAAGGTCACGGTTTAGGGATGGAGGATGGGGGGAGGCCATCCCGCTGTAATGCTGACCCTGGGGACTCTCTGAAGGTCACGGTTTAGGGATGGAGGATGGGGGAGGCCATCCCGCTGTAATGCTGACCCTGGGGACTCTGTGAAGGTCACGGTTTAGGGATGGAGGATGGGGGAGGCCATCCCGCTGTAATGCTGACCCTGGGGACTCTGTGAAGGTCACGGTTTAGGGATGGAGGATGGGGGAGGCCATCCCGCTGTAATGCTGACCCTGGGGACTCTGTGAAGGTCACGGTTTAGGGATGGAGGATGGGGGAGGCCATCCCGCTGTAATGCTGACCCTGGGGACTCTCTGAAGGTCACGGTTTAGGGATGGAGGATGGGGGAGGCCATCCCGCTGTAATGCTGACCCTGGGGACTCTGTGAAGGTCACGGTTTAGGGATGGAGGATTGGGGGAGGCCATCCCGCTGTAATGCTGACCCTGGGGACTCTCTGAAGGTCACGGTTTAGGGATGGAGGATGGGGGAGGCCATCCCGCTGTAATGCTGACCCTGGGGACTCTGTGAAGGTCACGGTTTAGGGATGGAGGATGGGGGGAGGCCATCCCGCTGTAATGCTGACCCTGGGGACTCTGTGAAGGTCACGGTTTAGGGATGGAGGATGGGGGGAGGCCATCCCGCTGTAATGCTGACCCTGGGGACTCTGTGAAGGTCACGGTTTAGGGATGGAGGATGGGGGGAGGCCATCCCGCTGTAATGCTGACCCTGGGGACTCTGTGAAGGTCACTGCTGCATGTTAAATAGCCCAGCTAGGGCCTACCTCATCTCATCTCCATGCTGTTAGATCTACAGTCCACAATCACCATGAATAATGTTTGCGGTGAGTTTTTTCTGGGTCAGTGGGTTTTTTGCGTGCGTTGGGACGTTAAGTCGACTGACCCCAGAGGTTAACCTATGACGTGGAGATGTTTCGTTTGATTCACAGGGACAGGTTCAACTAGAGAGGAGAACCAGAGCAGTTATCTGGACTGTTACCTGCTGTGGTATTAACCTGGTTAGTTCCATCTCACTGTTACCTGCTGTGGTATTTACCTGGTTAGTTCCATCTCACTGTTACCTGCTGTGGTATTTACCTGGTTAGTTCCATCTCACTGTTACCTGCTGTGGTATTAACCTGGTTAGTTCCATCTCACTGTTACCTGCTGTGGTATTAACCTGGTTAGTTCCATCTCACTGTTACCTGCTGTGGTATTAACCTGGTTAGTTCCATCTCACTGTTACCTGCTGTGGTATTAACCTGGTTAGTTCCATCTCACTGTTACCTGCTGGGGTATTAACCTGGTTAGTTCCATCTCACTGTCACCTGCTGTGGTATTAACCTGGTTAGTTCCATCTCACTGTTACCTGCTGCGGTATTAACCTGGTTAGTTCCATCTCACTGTTACCTGCTGTGGTATTAACCTGGTTAGTTCCATCTCACTGTTACCTGCTGGGGTATTAACCTGGTTAGTTCCATCTCACTGTTACCTGCTGTGGTATTAACCTGGTTAGTTCCATCTCACTGTTACCTGCTGGGGTATTAACCTGGTTAGTTCCATCTCACTGTTACCTGCTGGGGTATTAACCTGGTTAGTTCCATCTCACTGTTACCTGCTGTGGTATTAACCTGGTTAGTTCCATCTCACTGTTACCTGCTGGGGTATTAACCTGGTTAGTTCCATCTCACTGTTACCTGCTGGGGTATTAACCTGGTTAGTTCCATCTCACTGTTACCTGCTGGGGTATTAACCTGGTTAGTTCCATCTCACTGTTACCTGCTGGGGTATTAACCTGGTTAGTTCCATCTCACTGTTACCTGCTGGGGTATTAACCTGGTTAGTTCCATCTCACCTCATGGCCTATTTCAGATCTACTGTACTCGTAATGACAACCCACATTGACATTTGGATCAATTAACTAGAATTAAAGAATATCAAATATGTTTCCACAGGATGTCATCAGTGGTGTAAAGTACTTAAGTAAAAATACTTTAAAGTACTACTTAAGTAGTTTTTTGGGGTATCTGTACTTTACTTTACTATTTATATTTCTGGCAACTTTTACTTTTACTTCACTACATTCCTAAAGAAAATAATGTACTTTTTACTCCATACATTTTCCCTGACACCCAAAAGTACTCGTTACATTTTGAATGCTTAGCAGGACAGGAAAATTGCCTAATTCACACACAAGAGAACATCCCTGGTCATCCCTACTGCCCCTGATCTGGCGGACTCACTAGACACGCATGCTTCGTTTGGAAAGACGTCTGAGTGTTGGAGTGTACCCCTGGCTGAAAAACAAGAAAATGGCGCCGTCTGGTTTGCTTTATGTAAGGATTTGAAATGATTTATACTTTTACTTTTACTTTTGATACTTAGGTATATTTTAGCATTTACAATTTACTTTTGATACTTAAGTACATTTAAAACCAAATACTTTAAAACTTTTACTCAAGTAGTATTTTACTGGGTGACTTTCACTTTTACTTTGAGTCATTTTCTATTAAGGTATCTTTAGTATGACAACTGGGGACTTTTTCCACCACTGGATTTCATTTATCCTATTCATCAAATCCACAGTGTTTCTATGTCATAACTCCTTCCTACAGAGTATCACACTGCACTGATAAATGCTTAATCTTAGCTCAGACAGAGTGTCAAAATGACAAACACAGGACGCAGAAGAAGCCTATTTCAGATTTTCTGTATATTTATCCTATTGTTTGCTATAATCTCAGCTTCATATGCAGCCATTCCTGGTATGTTCTCATCTCCTCTCAGCGTTCTAATGCTGTAGCGTCATGTTCTAGGCAGCTGACTCGCCCTAGGCCATGCAGATAGTCCTTCAATCATTTACCATGCGCTTCTGTTCCTCCCTGTTACTCCCTGTTAGTCTCTTTTCCTCCCTG